>NC_080105.1:24552923-24860038 GCF_950005125.1 Chionomys nivalis
TATCCATCCCTAAAGCACACATTGTAATAACAGACATATTTGTTTCAGACCCTAAGAATAATGCTTGGAAGTCAGGTTCCCATTAAAGAACTCTCTTGTCATGAAATCATTGCTATTGTTCAAACTTTCTACTGAACAGGTGAACTGAAGATATTTGACTTTGGATGTACATAACACATAGAATTCCCCTCATCTTTATTTTCACGCTAGAGTAGAAAACTACAACCCTGCCAGTCTCGCTAGTGAATTGTGTCCAGCAGTATCACACATCATACCTTACTTCTCCTTTGTTCCTTGGCATCTAAAATTTCTCTTATTTACTTTTTTTTAAACACCTAATTTTAGGAGCTGGTTTGGATTAAAGTCACATTGAAACTGAATCATCTCCAACATCTACATCAGATTGTAACTTAAGCTTGAAATAAAGGTCATTGATGGGGCAACAAGTTTGTATTGCTTATTCTGGCTCCTCCTGCCCCTTTTTTTCTGTCCTGGGAATCATTTAAAAGAACCACTACTGATTTATTCTTTGTGAGCTGTGGATGTTGAAACACAAATGATTTTTTTTTGTTGATTATCACTTCCCTAGATGAAGTATACAAGTGTCATGTAAAACAAAGTGGACTATGCACATGACGGATTGGACTAGACATTCCACCGGCGTGTCATTGAGCCAAGACCACAGTGCTTTGGCTCTAAGCTGCTCATGGAAACTTCTAATGGACTGTTTGATAGCACTTGCCAATTGCTCCCAAGATGAGCCCTTGAAATAGAACTTAGATGAGTTTATGCATTTCTAATACACAAATTTGTTTAAACAAAGTCCATGATATCATGGGTTTTTACCCTTGGATTTTTTTTGTATGTGTGAATGAATCATCATGAATTGTTTGATAGGAGATTTTATTTAAAAAAACATTAGTATAACATAAAATCTAATTAGTTTATTCTCTTTAAAAATGATCGTGTCTGTACATGCTTATCAGGCATCAGAAAGCAGTGATTAGAAAAGATATATATATATTTTTCTGAGTTAGGATGCTTTACTGTACTAAGTGAATTGTTTAAAAAGTGTTGATAGTTATATGTATTTTAAGATTGATTAATGACAAGCACTGAATACATTCATTTATGTCTGAAAGCAGGTAATTAATACTAATTTTCAACCTAGTGTACTTGACAAAAAACTTATTCCTCTTGATAAATCTCCCTGAACATTGCTGAAATTCAGGTAAATAATATTTCTCTGTGATTGTTTTTATGGCTCAGTAAGTAAAATGTTACTAAATATTTGTGGTAAATTAAAGATGGAAAACTCTTACAATGTTTTATTCCCAGAATGAGAACCTGAGTTTGCTCTTCAAAGTCCATGATAAAAACATGTCCAGTCCTAGGTGTAATAGTTTCCGTGAGAGAAGGAGATAGGTAGATTCCTAGTTGGCCAGGCAACCTAGCCTACTTGGAGAGTTTCAGGTCAGAGACAGAACCTTTCTTAAAACAGTAAGAGAGGTGGAAGTCACTTGAATGACACATGTGGTAGTCTTTTCCGCATATGCACAGGCACACATGTGCACATGCGTAAAACAAAAATTAAAAATACCATCAGTGTAAAGGCTAAACTGACATAATTCTTCTATGTAGCAACTGTGTCAGAAACACTTTTTGGAGGAACATCAATAAGTTATATATATTTTCTAAACAGAAAATAAACCATTTTATTCATTTTATTTCAATTATATGTAAAATATAATCAGATAAAGGCTGCGGATACTCTGAACAGTTAGAATGTTTGTGAATGAATGGCAAACTTACAAAATTATAAAGTATGCAGATTATGTTTTGAATTCCTTTCTATTCAGCTATTGACAAAATTTTCAAATATAAAACAGAGCAGAAATATTTAAATTGTGACTTTACTATCCGGAGAACAACTCAAAGCAACACACAAAAGTTTGAACTATTGCCCCTAATTTCAAAACAAATTTTTCTGAGAAAATTTTCTCACAGAAATTTTAGATAATACATGCAATAACAAAGAAGAAACCGTCAATACATTTCACAACTCTAAATGTTATTGCATATAGGTTTCTCATCTTTTAAAAATAGATTTGTTTTTATTTAATGTGTATGGGACTTTGCTTACATATAAAGTCTGTACACCATGTGTAGCCAGAAGGGATCCTCTAGAAATGATATTACAAATGGCTGCTAGCCCATGTGTGTGCTTCAAACTGAGCCTGAGTCCCCTAGAAGAGCAGCAAGGACTCTTAACCACTGAGTCATCACTCTAACCCCAGATTTCCATCTTTCTAGTTGTACATGACTGACTATGGCTATTCTTCAGTGTAGTCATTTAACTATTTAATTAGATTTGGTCTCATTGATATGTGAATAACCACATCATAAAGTTTTAAAATTTAGACACTTTGAAAATTTTAGTCTTTTATACTATGAATAAAATCTCCACTCATAACTGTCTTTGCTGGTCGCTGTTTTGTTACCAGTATCTTCTATAGTCATTCAAATGGACATATGCCTAATTATGTATTCTATTAACCTTAATATTAGTCCTATAAAATTATTTTCATGGTACTTTTTTAAAAAAAATATCCTGAGCTAGTTATTTGACTAACACTTTATTGTAATTCTAGATTTATTGTTTGTGAGGTAATAGAAATTTTATATTATTTAAAAGTTTTGTTGACTGTGCCTTTTGCTTTACAGAAGCTTTTCAGTTTTAAGAGGTCTCATTTATTAATTGTTGCTCTCAATGTCTGTGCTACTGGGTTATATTTAGGAAGTGGTCTCCTGTGCCAAAGCATTCAAATGTACTTCCCACTTTCTCTTCTATGAGGTTCAGTGTTGTTGGCTTTATATTGAGATCTTTGATCCATTTGGACTTGAGTTTTAAGATTCCATCTTACACCTGCAAGAATGGCCAAGATCAAAAACACTGATGACAACTTATGCTGGAGAGGATGTGGGGTAAAGGAAACACTCCTCCGTTGATGGTGGGAGTGCAAACTGCTACAGCTCCTTTGGATATCAGTACGGTGATTTCTCAGAAAATTTGGAAACAACTTTCCTCAAGACCCAGCAATACCACTTTTGGGTATATACTTAAAGGATGCTCAATTGTACCACAAAGACATGTGCTCAGCTATGTTCATAACAGCATTGTCTGTCATAATCACAACCTGGAAACAACCTAAATGTCCCTTGACTGAAGAATGGATAAGGAAAATGTACCTAAGGAAAATGTGGTACATTTACACAATGGAGTACTACACAGCAGAAAAAAGTAATGACATCTTGAAATTTGCAGACAAATGGACAGATCTAGAAAACATCATATTGAGTGAGGTAACCGAGACCCAGAAAGACAAATATTATATGTACTCATTCAAAAGTGGCTTTTAGACATAAAGCAAAGAAAACCAGCTTACAGTTCATAATCCCAGAGAATCTAGACAACAATGAGGACCCTGAGACATAAATAGATCTAATTTACATAGGAAGCAGAAAAAGACAAGATCTCCTGAGTTAATTGGGACCATGGGGACCATGGGAGAGGGCTGAATGGGAGGGGAGAGGAAGGGAGAGGAGCAGAGAAAATGTATAGCTCAATAAAATCAATTAAAGCCGGGCGGTGGTGGCGCACGCCTTTAATCCCAGCACTCGGGAGGCAGAGGCAGGCGGATCTCTGTGAGTTCGAGGCCAGCCTGGTCTACAAGAGCTAGTTCCAGGACAGGAACCAAAAGCTACAGAGAAACCCTGACTCGAAAATAAAAAAAAATAAATTAAAAAAAAAAAAGAAAAAAAAATCAAAGACAAGTTCTACTCATTAACATGATCTTTCTTATTTATTCATTCTGTTGTTTCTTCATAAACTCACTATTCTCCATATCATTCCTATTTGGGTATTTTCATGTCTTTCCTTGCAACTCATTGTGGTCTGACTGTCTATGCTCTCAACAACTATGTTTTAGAAATCTGATCCCCACTGTATCAATGGGAAAGGTGAGTAGTTAATGAAGGGAGAGAATGTGAGTGGGGCCCACAACATTAAAATGGAGAATGGTCCTGATTTCCTTGCTCATGTTCTCCCTCCTTCTGCTCCTCATTTGGACCTTAAGAGCTCAGACGGTTGATCCAAATTGGGTCTCTGTCTCTCTCTCGATCCATCGCCAGATGAAAGTTCCTGTGCCATTCTCCTTGGCCTCTCGTCAGCTCTCATTGTCCACCACATTAAGAGAGTCCGGTTTTATCCCATGTTTTTTTCAGTAGCAGTCCAGCTGGCCTTGGTGAGCTCCCAATAGATCGGCCCCCCTGTCTCAGTGGTTGGGTGCACCCCTCGTGGTCCTAAATCAGGACCACGAGGGGTGCACCCACCCACTGTGACAGTGGAACTGATCTATTGGGAGCTCTCCAAGGCCAGCTGGACTGGGACTGAATAAGCATGGGTTGAAACTGGACTCTCTGAACAAGGCGGACAATGAAGGCTGATGAGAAGCCAAGGACAATGGCACTAGGTTTCGATCCTAATACATGAACTGGCTTTGTGGGAGCGTAGCCTGTTTGGATGCTCACCTTCCTGGACCTAGATAGAAGTGGGAGGACCTTGGTCTTCATGTAGAGCAGGGAATTTGGACTGCTCTTCAGTATCGAGAGGGAGGGGGAGTGGACTAGGGGGAGGAGAAGTGGAGTGGGGATAGGGGGAGGGGAACAGGGGGAGGGGGCAATATGTGGGAGGAGGGGGAGGGAAATGGGAAACGGGGAGCAGTTGGAAATTTTAAGTAAAAAAGAATAAAAAAAAATGGAGAATGGTGGGAGATTTACACCCCATCTACAAAGGAAGGATACCACCGAGCATCTGGTTACCACAAAACACTGAATCCACTAGCAATGCCAACCCTGAACTCTCTACTCTCCAGAACTCTCCTCAATAAATTCTGGTTGTTTCTAAACAACTTTGTGTGCTGACTGGTTTCATGTCAATGGGAACAAGCTAGAGTCATTTTAAAAGTGGGAACTCCAATTGAGAAAATGCCCCACCAGATTGACCTGTGCATAAACCTGTGGCTAATTTTCTTTTTTAAAACATTTTTTTTTCTTTTCCTCCGTCTACCTCCCCTATTCCTGCTCACCCCACCTTCCTTCCACGCCACTTCCCATCTATTCCTCAGAGAGGGTGAGGCCTCTCATTGGAAGTCAACAAAGTCTGTCACATCACTTGAGGCAGGACCAAGGTCCTTCTCCCTGTATCTAGGTTGAGGAAGGTATCCCTCCATAGGGAATTGGTTCCAAAAAGTCAGTTTATGCACTGGGATAAGTACTAATTCCTTGGCAAGTGGCCCCACAAACTGCCCAAGCCTCATAACTGTCACCCACAATCAGAGTGCCTATTTTGGTCCTATGCAGGTTCCCTCACTACAGTTCCAAGTCAGTGACTCCCACTAACTGGCGTAAGCTGTCTCTGTGGGTTTCCCCATCATGACCTTGACCCCTTTGCTCTTATAATCCCTCCTCCCTCTTTCACTGGACTTGGCCCAGTGCTTAGCTGTGGATCTCTACATTAGATAACTGCTATGTATGAACCCATCCAAACAGCAGTGGTGTCAGCTTTGGGCAGGTAGTCCAGAGTTGTTGGGTGATATAAAAATGCAGGCTTTGCAAGACACAAAGAGCAAGACAATAAGCAGCACTACTCCATGCCTTCTGTATCAGGTCCTGATTCCATATTAATGCCTTGATTTCTTTGGATGGTGGACTATCAGCTGTTAAATGAAATAATCCTTTCTTCCCTAAGTTGCTTTTGGTCCTTGTGTTTAATTTTAGTGGTCTAAATCATTAGACACTTTGTACTGAATATTTTATGATAGCAGCCTGAAAGTAATGAAAATAATACTTCATGGGGATTTTGTCATATTCCAGACATCAAGTTTCTGTAAATTTGTACTAAACTGTTGACCTCTATGAAAATATTTATTGCCTACTAATCTCTAGTTCATTATTTAACTTTTCCAATCAATTCTCTTATTTTTTCTTGGAAGAGCATAATATAACATTCAAATAATGATACTATTTATGTTTCCCCTCTAATAATTGGTACAACTTTTCATTTACATGAATTGGCTAGCATATGTAGAGTACTTTAAGAGTGTTCATAATTATGATAATTATAGTTTTCAGACTTTATTAGTATCATGTCTAGGATTTTGTTGTTGGAAAAATTATTATTGTGAGGTGATATATATCATTTTCAAATTCATTTTTTGTAATCAGCATAGAAAACTCATTGATGCACTCACAATCCTGAAAAATATTTATTATAAATGTGATTGCTAGGATTAAAATGTTACTTTTCTGTTCCTCTCACATCTTTGGTGCAGTTCCATCACATTCATACATGAATATTCATTCTATTTGTAGAACTAAAAACAAAAAAATCCATGTTTCAGTTTTGAGTCAATGTTTTGGAAAGCAACTTGAAAGGCAAACTATGTGCAGCCCTGAATTCTTTAGAAGTAGGAAACTATAGTAAGAATTAACTGTTAGATCATAAAATTATTCTACTAATCTGCTATCTTGGTATGAGCCATCTTTATCCTACTGGAAACTTTGGAATATAGTGCTTTCATAGCAGATGTTTCTTTCATGCAGCTCACTCTCAGTCCAAACATTGTACGCACGAATTTCTCCTCCTTAGATAGTTGATTCCTTTAAAGAAATTTCTCCTTGCAATTGATTAATTGCAAATAAACTTTCAGATTTAATTTTGTCTGAGTAAGCTATTTGGAAACTTCTTTATCAAAAAAGTAATAACACATGATATTAATAAAATATAAAAGGATCTAAGTCCTAAGTCCTGACAGTGACATTTATTAGTATTTAGATACAGGGAAAATTGATTAAGCTCTCTAGCTTCAGTTTACTTACTTACTATGCTAACAGTGCCAACTTAAACATATGCTGCAAGGTCTGAATGAGATTAAGTACATAAGGTATGTAGTGGACTGTTTAGTATATGGTCATCGATCAAAGATTTTGCATGTGTGAGTTGGGGATGTAGTTTGTTTGGGAGAGTATTTGCCTAGCATGCTTGAAGTCCTGGATTTGATGACCAGCAATGCATAAATCCATGCAAGGTGATGCACTCTTGCAATCTCAGCACTCAGGAGACTTAGAATTAGGGATTTCAAGGTCATTTGAAAGAGTTGATGGCAAATCTGTATTATATGAGACCCTGTTCCAGAAGAAAATGGATTAGCTCATGTTAGTATGTCTGCTGATATTTTGTGTTTGTCTTTTGTGTAACTCGAGGAAATACACAAGAAAATGCAGCTGGAACAGAACAAAAAGCTATGAAATGTAGAGTTCTAAGGACTTGATGAAGAATACATGAGAACAGAGTAGAACTACATAGAAACCAGTGACAATCTCCACATATGGACTTGACTTAAGAAGTTAATGTCTCCAGGTGGGCTATTACAAATAATGCTGTTATGAACATAGTAGAATAAATGTCAATGTGGTATGATTGTGCATTCTTTGGGTTTATGACTAAGAGTGATATTGCTTGGTCTTGAGGTAGGTTAATTCCCAATTTTCTGAGAAACTGCAGTACTGATTTCCAAAGTGCTGTACAAGTTTGCTCTCCCACCAGCAGTGAAGGAGTGGTCCCCTTACTCCACATCCTTTCTATTATAAGCTATCATCAGTATTTTTGATCTTATCCATTCTGACAGGTGTAAAATGGTGTCTCAGTGTCAGATGTCCTTTACCCAAAGAATGGGCAAAGAAAATGGGGTACATTTACACAATGGAATATTACATAGCACTAAAACAATGATATCTTGAAATTTGCAGTCAAATTGATGGACCTAGAAAAAATCATCCTGAGTGAGGTTCCCCAGACCCAGAAAGACAAACATGGTATTTACTCACTCAGTGATTAATATTAGATGTAAAGAAAGGGATAGCTAGGCTACATTTCACAACCCTTTAGATGTTAGGTAACAAGGGGGAGACTAAGGGAAACATGGATGATGTTCCTAGGAAGGAGAAACAGATAAAATCTCCTGAGTAAATTAGAAGGATGAGGGGTGGGGGTAGGAGAAAAGGGGAAAGAAAGGGGAATAGAACATGAGGGAACAGGATGGTTGAGTTGGGGGAAAGACAGAAAGGGAGAGTAAGGAAAAAGATATCCTGATAGAGTGAGTCATTATAGGGTTAGGGAGAAATCTGGTGCTAGGGAAATTCCCAGGAATCCACAAAGATGACCCCAGCTAAGACTCCTAGCAATAGTGGAGAGGGTGACTGAATTGGCCTTTTCCTGTAATCAAATTGATGGTCACCTTAATTCTCATCATAGAACTTCATCCAGTAACTAATGGAAGCAGATACAGAATTCCACACCTAAGTACTGGGCTGAGTCCAGTTGAAAAGAGGGAGGAAAGCAAAGGCATCAAGATCATGATGGAGAAGCCCACAGAAGGAGCTGACCTGAACTAGTGGAAGTTCACTGACTACGGACTGATAGCAGGGGAACCTGCATAGGACCCAACTAGGCCCTCTAAATGTAGGTGACAGTTCTGTGGGTTTGACAGTCTATGGGGCCACTAGATTTGTCCCTAGTGCATGAACTGGCTTTTTGTAGCCCATTCCCTATGTAGGAATTCTGTGTATCTTTTCAGCCTAGATACAGGCTTGGTTCTGCCTCAACTTGATGTGTTAGACATTGTAGACAGGTAAGGGAGGCCTTACCATTTCTGAGGAGTGGATGGGGGCAGTTAGATGTAGGAAGATGCTGGGAAGAATGGGAGAAGGGGAGGGAAGGGGAACTGTGGTTGTTATTTAAAAGCAAATAAAAAAGCTATGAAATAAAAATTAAAAGAAGAAATTAATGTCAAAACTTTGCCATTCTACATTTCTCTTTTCTTAGCTTGTGTTAGTCTTGAGGTGGCTGCAGGATTCTTTTTTCTATACCTTTGATATTTGCAAAGCATTTGAAATTCTCTACTGTTAATTTTAAGTTAATATCCAAAGTTTCACACATATAAAAGATAAACTAAGGTTTTTTATGACACTCAAAGATATTCATAAAAATTTAGAGCTCAATAAAAATCAATAAAAAAGAAATCAAGTTTTATCAATAGACATTTCTCAACAATTACTCATTTTTTCTTTGTTATCTTTGAAAAAGTTCAAAGCTTGGGAATTTTGACTTCTTCTTGACAATTATTTTCAAGATTTGGCATAGAAGCTTCACAGAAAATGAATACATAGGTTTTTTAATTGCTTCTGATCAAAATAATCACAAATTAATTATCAATGAGGATTAAACACAAAAGTAAATAAACTGAAGTAGACCCAATGCTATCACGCATTATCCAAAAAGAGGTAGAAGAATTAAAACCTAAAGAGGCTTTTGCAGTATATTCCAAGCAAAGTTAATTGAAGTCTTAGTTCTGTACTTTTTGTTCTACCTAGCAACCAGCCTGCATGCTAATGCAGTACTGCACATTTTGCCATATGATGTTCTATCTTAAGAATTAGTTTATCCTAATTAATTGTCCTTTCTCTCATCACATTGTCTAGACTCTTCACCAGCTTCCTTCTTTCTTTTCCAGTATCGTTCTGAGCCACAAAATAATGAGCTTGGCTAAATTATAAATTGTGACACATAAAAAATAAAATATAAGTCTTTTCATTTTATAACACGTCATCATTCAGCTTCATATTTCATCCACATGGCTTATTTGTGACTCAGATTATTTTTATCCAATTCCATGGAGATAGGATATTGGTGTGGGAGGTCCTTTTGTCTATGTGTTGCTTTTATTGGTTAATGAATGAAGAAACTGGTTTGACCTGATAAGGAAGAACAGAGTTAGGTAGAGAAAACTAAACTGAATGCTGGCAGGAAGAGGGAGGAGTCAGAGAGAAGCCATGTAGCCCCACTGGAGAAAGACGCTGGAACTTTAGCCGGTAAACCACAGTCTTGTGGCGATACACAGATTAATAAAAATGGGATAAATTAATATGTAGAGTTAGAAAATAGAAGCTAGAACTACTGCAGTGATATAATTAATATAGCTTCTGTGTGATTATTTCAGGTCTGGGCAGCCAGGACAAACAAGTAGCTCTCCTTTCTGCAAGAAATGTGAATCTGACAGTTTACTATGGAGAACAGCTTCCTTTAGGATGCACCTGCACAAAAGTGTGTAAATATCCCTGTATTCTGTGGTTCATTAGTGTCTGATTCATTTGGGCACTAAATTTTTAATCCACATGAAATACTTCTAAGGTATCAGGTCCAAGTGTTAATTTTGATTTGCCTTTTCTGCCCAATTTAACTGAAAGAAGGCAAGGACGGCAGCATATCCTTCTCATTCCCTTTGTCAGACTGGTGAAATAGCTCATATTATAAGTGGCTTATGTACTAACCGATGACTTTTCATTAGATTCAAAGAAAACAGCAGGATCTTGAGCTGAAAGCCCCAATGGAGTTGTTATTTCTGGCCCTTTATCAGAAGTAAATGGAGACGTGTAGTTACAGATTATCACAGTGACCTGCTAATTCAAGTTCCCCACTCTTCAGAGACACATATGATTAGTTAGCCCTTTCGTCAAGATGCAGCTAAACTGGATGGGGCTTCCATGTGTTGGGTCACCCATGCGATCAGGTCTATAGTCAACTTCAGGAAGCCTCAGTCTTCTTCATGTGGCATGGGAAAACACAGCAAACATTCCTGAACACCATAAGAAATGCATGAAAGATCCTGACATAGACTCTGAGTAGTAGACAGTCCCAGTACCTACAACCGGCTGTGGGACTTTAGCATCAGCAGATAATGTAACAAAAAAGGAGCCAGTGCTTCCACTAAAAAGATTGTTTTATAGAGATCAAGGGAGCCAGTGGCATCACAAACCAGGCTCCTCATCTTTGATAACAGGAAGTACAAATCTTCTCTAGAACTCCGATGAGGAAAGAAATGGAAGCATTACATGGGAAATATTGTAGAGCAGCTAAGAGATACCCTGGCATATTGAATTCAAGTTGATAGAGTTTTCTTTGAGAACATAAGAGGAAGATATTTTATCACCAAAAATCAATAGAGACACATGACCAAAATTTAAGTACAGAGAAATTAATGTGACCATGTGAATTTCCATTGCGATGCTTTTGAAATTAAGTTGAGTATGAAACCTGCTCATTTTTATCTATTTCTTGCAATTGGGGATCAATCCCTTTGTTAATCTAAGTATATCACATTCTACAAGTTCATTATGAGAAATAATTTATTTTTAAAGGAACAAAACAGGATTTTTTTCTAACACAATCCTCTTCTGCTTGTTCATTTATCCCACTGTCTTTTCTCTAGATTTATGTGAAAGCAAAAAAAGACTAGATATCAAATAAATAACACGACTGCATTTAAAAATTGTTTTCAAGCTACAATTCTGCACTTCATTAATAATATAAATATAAAAGTCAGATTTACAGAAAGGTAGCATTCATTCTTTAGAGCATCACACCAACCTGCCTGTAAAGAAAGCCTCTGCCCACTAATGAGAGTCCTTTCATGTTACTGGTTTTGTAAAGCCTTGCACAGTGAATGGACCGTCAGACAACTCACAGTGGCATGGAGACCTTCAGATTGCCGTATCCATGGCAACTTGCCAAAAATGGTGACACAAATTAATCCATTTGTGTGGAATTCTCAGTGAGGGTTCACTTTCATCTTTCGGGAGCTGCTGTTAGAAAGTCTGGTGATAATATGAAATACTGAGCAAAACAAAACAGTGATGAACTATCCACAGGACTTCCGTGTGGAAACACTGGGACTTCTTTTCCTTTGTATCTGTAAGGGGTAACGGAGAATTGGTGGGGATTTGATATTGCCCCTATGATAATAGAAAAGGCTACATTAATTTAATGCTCATATGTAGCTTCCCGTTTTTTACTTTTCTGATCAACCTTGAAAATGAGTGCACGGATTTATAGAGAGGTAAAATGTTGAAAGTGATATTGATTTTCTAACAATATTCTTATAACATATAAATAGTAGACAGCATTAGAGATACCTCAAACATTAAACTTTCAATTAATTATTTTTCTGTCTATTGTATGAACAGATGAAACCAAGGCTATGTTTTTTAGAAAATCTGTATTTTTATTTTATTTTATTTTCATTACTGTCCTGTTTTTTTTTTTTCTATAGCACTGATAAAACACTGCCAAAATCAACTTGGAGAGGAAAAGATTTATTTCATTTTTAGCTTATAGCCCATAACGAAATGGAACCAGAGTAGAATTAAGGCAAGACTGAAGCATAAAGCACAGAAAAGTACTTTGTCCTGGCTGGTGTCCCATGGCTTATTGAGCCCAATTTCTTATACAATCCAGGACCACCTGCCCACGGTGGCAGTACTCAGTGAACTGGGACCTCCTATATCAATCATTAATCACAAAAGTGGCCTACATATTTGCCTACAGGCCAATATGAAGGAGGCAATGCTTCATTTGAGAATTCTTCTTTCCAAAGAGTTCTAAATTTATGCCAAGTTAACAGAAATAAACCAGTACAGTTGCTGAATGTGTTCTCTTTCTGGTCTTGTCTTTGTCATTAGTTCTGTACCCACAATGACTGTATATATTTTGAAATCCTACATTTTTTTCAGTGCATTTAGATGAGTTTGTGTAAAGCTCAATTGTCAGTTGTGAAGCTCTCTGCTCACCCACACCATCACATTCCCAGGTTAGCTAGGGACCTGCAGCTTGCATGTCAGCTAAACCTGGTGAGTGACCCAGACTCCTGCCCACCTGGGCTATACCAACACTGCTGTTGCTGGGGTACTGCCGCCTATGCACCATCTCACCCTGGTCTGTGCCCCAGATTCCCACCAGTCTGCTCCATATCCATTCTACCGGGCCTAGTTCGGGTATCTAAACATGCATAGCAGTCCACGCAGAGGCTTGAGTC
This sequence comes from Chionomys nivalis, assembly GCF_950005125.1. Classification (NCBI taxonomy): domain Eukaryota; kingdom Metazoa; phylum Chordata; class Mammalia; order Rodentia; family Cricetidae; genus Chionomys; species Chionomys nivalis. The sequence continues at coordinate 24,565,913 of NC_080105.1, forward strand.
ACATGCTCATACTTTTTTGGCTCTTCCTAGATTGGAACCACCATGGTCCTTTCAATAAAATACCAAACCCAACCATCAGAAGGACTGACCTACCAACTCTTCTTATGTGATCTGAAATCAACCTGGCTTTGAAACAGCAACAACAGAAGAGCAAATTTACCCTCAACTGTCCCAGGTTAGAACCTCAAACCAGACACACAGCCAACAAAGGAAACACACATGCCATGGTCACATCACAGGAAAAATAAAACAATATGAAAAGTCAGGACAACACCCATCCACCCCCAGATAAAAAACAAAACAAAACCCACTTACCCCACAGGGATGTTCTCTAATGAGAACTATCTAAGTGAACCCCAGGACACAGAGTAATGCAAAACAATCCCGAGCATGATCAAATAGTCCAAGGAGTTTAAAGAAGACAGGACCAAGCTGGGCAGCAGTGGCACATGCCTTTACATGCACCAATTGGACGTAGAGGAAGACAGATCTCTGTGAGTTCATTGCCAGCCTAGTCTACAGGACAGCCAACGCTTGACAGAGAAACCCCATCTCAAAACAAACAACATACAAACAAACAAAAGATAGAACATACCCACCAATAAGCTTAGGATTGGAATAATCTCCTGAGTGAAGTTCAAAAAGCACCATAAATCTGAAAGTAATAATAAAGATCATTCAGGATATGAAATGAGAGTTCCATAAAGAAATGGAAATACTGAGACAACTCAACCCGAAAATGAAAACGGAATTGAGAGCTCAACAAGCCAATTTAAAAGCCCAGGTAAAGTCTTACCAGCAGAAAAAAAATCAAGTAGAAACTGAAATATCATAATTGATAAAATAGAGGAATTGGACCATCCAAGGGGAAAAAAACATTAACCACATGAAAGGAATATGCAGGAATTTCTGAGACACTGAAAAAACAAAGTCTTCAAATCAGAAAGAATGTTAGATTCCTGGCCTAGAGCAGATCTTCAACAGGATCATAGGAAAAGCATCCTAAGATATTAGCTATACAGATATTAGAATCACACAGCACCAAAGAGGCGTGGCCAGAAAAGAAGTTCTCTGGGTCATATTATAGTTTAAACACTAAACATACAGAGCAAAAAGAAGATATGCAAAGCCACAGAAAGCAAAGCACAGAGCACATAAGAGGAAAAGCCTATCAGAATAACAGAGGACTTCTCAACGGAAGTGTTAAAAGCCACAAGAGTTGGAGCAATGTACTCAAGCCCTAAAACATGACAGGTGCCAAACTAGACTACTTCACCCAGAGAAACTATGTACAATAGGTGAAAGAGAAAGAAAAAACACTTGTGATATGATGTTCAAGGTAAAAGAATTCATGTCCACCAAACCAGCATTAAAGAGACAACTGGAAGCAAGAAATCACTGAAAGAAAGCAAAACAAATGAAAAACAGAATAAGACAATTTATTTTCGGCAGGCCGGAAGAAGCCACTGGTCTGCTCAGCTCTTCCACCTGGAGAAGCACACCCCACTCCTCACCATGGGCCTGGGAGAGCTGGCTTTGCATCTCACCTGAGGGGAATAGTCTTGATGTCCTGGACTGACCAACTCAGCTACTGCCCAGGTCCACATCCAGGGCTTGTAGCTGGCACACCCAAACATCTGCTTCATCGATGATCTTCTGGAGTATGAAGGAACAGTTCCTGTGGAGCCATAGCTGCAGGATCTCCATGACACCACAAAATAGCAGAATATTGGAGAGAAGTTTTGGTGAGAGTCCAGTATTGATGGTGTACCAAAGTCAAAGGCATTGATCCCGACCAAGAACTCATTAAGTATTGAACAGTTGCAAGTAAATCTGTTCGGACAAAAGCATCTACTGTTTGATACACGATAGCTTCTAATGCCAGTAAGATGAATGAAGAGGAGATGGAGAGCCAAAAAAGAAGAAGCAAAGTTTGTTGTAATAAGAGCGGCGGGCTGCGTCCCGCCACCCGGCTAGCTTTATACCCGAAATAATTACACGGAAACTGTATTCTTTTGAACACTGCCTGGCCCATTAGTTCCAGCCTCTTATTGGCTAGCTCTTACATATTGATCTAACCCATTTCTAATATTCTGTGTAGCACCATGAGCTGGCTTACCAGGGAGACCTTAACCTGCGTCTGTCTGGAGAGGGAGAATCATGGCGACTCTTCACTCGGCTTCTTTCTCCCAGCATTCTGTCTGTTTACTCCACCCACCTAAGGGCTGGCCTATAAATGGGCCAAGGCAGTTTCTTTATTAAATGAAAGTAACTCCTCCATCAAAAGTTCTTCTCTTTCCCTTTTCTTTTTTTATCATTGTTTATTTTACTCTTTTATTTTATTTTTTTGGCTTTCTTTTCCGGGGACACTACAAGAGTGAGGGGAAGATGTAGAGGAACTGGGAGATGAGTGGGGTTGGAGTGTATGATGTATACCCAAACAACCAATTAAAAAAAGAAAAATAAACAAAAGCAAAGTAGAAACACTAAAGCTACAGCAAAAGGATCAATCAACGACATCTTTCAATCATGTCTTTGAATATTAATAGCCTTTATTTTTCAATCAAAACACACAGGTTAGAGTGTATTAAGAAAAGAATCTTTCTGTTGTTTTTAAAAATCTCATCTTTCCTTCGAGTAAAGATACCAACTTAGAGTGAAGGTGTGCAACCAAATAGAACCAGGAAACAAACAAGCATTATTATACTAATATCTGTCAGAATAGATTTTTTCTTTTTTTCATGTTTCTTTTTTTTTTTAATTGAAAAAAAAATTTTTTTGCCTCTTCCCCGCCTCCCATTTCCCTCCCCATCCTCCCGCCCCTCTCCCCCTCCCCCCACTCCTCTTCTCCTCCCTCTCCAGTCCCAGGAGCAGTCAGAGTTCCCTGCGCTGTGGAAAGTCCAAGGTCCTCCCCCTTCCATCCAGATCTAGGAAGGTGAACATCCAAACTGTCTAGGCTCCCACAAAGCCAGAACCTGAAGTAGGATCAAAACCCCGTGCCATTGTCCTTGGCCTCTTGTCAGCTCTCATTGTCCGCCATGTTCAGAGAGTCCGGTTTTATCCCATGCTTTTTCAGTCACAGTCCAACTGGCCTTGGTGAGCTCCCAATAGATCGGCCCCACTGTTTCAGTGGGTGGGTGCACCCCTCGTGGTCCTGACTTCGTTGTTCATGTTCTCCCTCCTTCTGCTCCTCATTAGGACCTTGGGAGCTCAGTCGGGTGCTCCAGTGTGGGTCTCTGGCTCTATCTCCATCCATCGCTAGTTGAAGGTTCTATGGTGATTTGCAAGATATTCATCAGTATGGCTATAAGATAGGTTCATTTCAGGTTCCCTATCGTCAGGTGCCCAAGGAACTAACTGGGGACTAGATTTTAAATTAAAATTAATCAAAAGAGATAAAGACATATATTTCATTCTAATAAACTAACTATTAACCAGGAAGATACTACAATTCTATATGTTTGCACAAGAAACTGGCACACTAATTTTATAAAAAGCCTAGTACTGGAATTCAAGACACAGATTAATTTAACCTAGTCATAGTTATTTCAATACCTTACTTTGTCCAATAGGTTACTTGATCAAAAATAAACAGAGAAACAGGAATTAAAGGATATCAGACATCAAAAGGGCCCCACAGGAATTTGTAGAATATTCCACCCAAACACAAAGAATACACATATGCATGTGGGCGTATTCCCAGCAGCCATATCTTCAGAGGAGAACAGGTTTTCCACCCTGAATATCTATTGGCTGTCAGCAGCTCAAGTATATCCCTCTGCCCCCTTTCATGTCACCTCTGTTTTACTGTTATTGTTAACCGAATCTTGTTTTCATGGGTTGGAAGATCATAATGTCCAGTCATGGTCTTCAGACAACCTTCATTTTGCTTAGGCAAGGAAACCTACTCTAATTCAGAGATGTTATGATTATCGTCATAAAAAATTAAAAAGAACTGACAAGTACATTTTCTTCCAACTACGAGGTGTAATAATGACATAGGATACAAGTATACATGAAAGATTTTTCTACATGCTAGCAATAAGCAGGAATTAAAAAATTTAAAACTACAATAGACTTTAATATAGCACTCTTTAAACTGAGATGCATGGAAATAAATCTGCCCGAATACATTTCTCTATGTAGAAAGTTGCAAAACTCTGATGATGGAAATTAAAGGTCCTTAAGTAAATGGAAAACTAGCTCTTTGAACACAACTTGAGAAAGTTTAGTTGCTATGAATTCTTATGAAATGAATGAAAAAAATCAGTACGGTTCTAAACACAACCACTAGTGACTTTATAGATGTTGACAAACAGGTAGACAGATAATAAAGAGTATAAGACAACTGAAGATATCCAGATACCTATCACGAATCCAAAGGGAATAAAAAGTCGAAATGCTCATATTACTCAATTCCATGCATAAGATGAAGTATTGGAGAGCAAGATAGCACCAATGAAATAATAGCTGACAGTTGCCAGTGGAAACAGAATCATATGGTCCTTGGCAGTTTAACAATGATTAAAATTTTGTCGGATGGTGCTCAGAAAAAAATGAACATCTAATAAGAAAAAGAATTGCAACACAGGCCATACACATTCTGCCAAAAAGCAAAAAAAAAAAAATATATACTGTAGACCCTAATTAAAAAAAAAAAAAGACAATATGACTTCTACAATCACATACAGGAAAAGTTCTACATGTCCTTGGATTTGTGGTTGTTAGATATAACACCAAAATCATGAACTATGAAAGAAAAATATGTGTTTTGGTGGACTTCAGAAAAATGAAAAGGAAAAAGAGAGAGAAAACTATTTGTCTGTGAGAGAAAATATTAATATGGAGAAAAGACAAGCCAGAAATTGGGAGAAAATATTTGCGAAATATCTGATTAAACACTCGCCTCCAAAGGACACAAAGAACTCTTAAAACCAGAACAAAATGAAAACAAACAACTCAATTAAGAAATGGGCAAATCGACTGAAAAGACTCCTCATGAAAATACAGCTGGAAACAAACACAAGAAAAGATGCTAAGCATCATGTCTCACTACAGAGGTGCCGATGTAGACACACAAGAAAATGCCACCACACACCAGTCCCCAGGAAACTGTAGCCACTACTGTTCATTGCTGGTAGCAACAAAAAGTGGTACAAGCTTTGTAGAAAAACATACAAAGCTAAACATAGTTGTATCATGTATTTATAAGGCACATCCTCTGGTACTTGGCCAACAGATGTGAAAATACATTTTTGGAAAAGTCTGTATGTACACAGTTGTACATAGCTTAATTCATAATCACCAAAGTGATGAACCAAAATATTCATTATAAGGGGAATGAAAAATCTGAACTTGGTAGTGGTCCATGCAATTCATGCACTTGAGAAGGTCACTATAAGGTTTAGGTCAGCCTGAGATACACAATGAGTCGGAATGCAGCCTTTAGCATCCAGTAACATTCTGTCTCCAACAAAAAATCATGAAAGAATAATGCTGTTAAGTCTTGAAAAGGCATGCTTAAGTCTCAAATTCATGTTGTCAGTAAAAGAAACCAATCTAAAAAAGATATCTAATATCCGATTGTGTGGCATTCTAAAAAGGCCAAAGCTATTGAGATGGTAAAAATATTTCACTATCACTAGAGAATAATGAGAAGAAGATGAAAGTTGAAGAGGCCTGGTACATATTTAGATTTTAAATGTTGTTAAATAATTCTATGTGGAAGATTAATTGGGGCACATGATACTGTATCTGTTGAAACTCATACCATTTCATGCATAGAAAGTGAACCTTGATGTCCCTAAATTTTTATGACAAATTTCAGAAATTTGGATATTTTCAGGATGAGATTTGGTAGGCGTCAACAAAACCATTTAACTATACTACACATGTGTGAAACATATTGAAGTAAGGGAACAGAAAGTGGTACCACAGTAACCTTAGAAATGAGTCTGCAGCATTAAAAAGGAAAAACAATTTCACATCAGTGCATTCATAATAATACTGTTTCCCATAGGATAAGGGAGACATTGCTGAAATATTATATAGAAATAAAAAATTAAATGAAGTGATGGAGAATGGTGAAAGACATGACATTTTTGGAGTTAAGAGTCACTAATAGTCATGAAGAGCGGAGCGAAGGGTTTGCGCAATGGATTTGAGTGGCATGAATCAATATGAAATCAAATCAAAAATTTGCAAGCAGACCTATTTTATATATGTATGCAAAGATGAATTATTATTTATACACATATCTATTTCTTTGTTTCCCACTGACAGGGCCTAGAAAGAGTAAATCTAGTAGCATGTACACGACGCACCCAAATCTTAGTTCTAATACCTTTCTTCAAGAGAGACAGGAAAAAGAAATCAAGGTTCCTTGGAACATGGCTGATTATAGAACTGGGTTAAGAATTAAATTAAGTCTAAACTATTTTATAGTGGTTAAAAATAAGAGCAAATTTAAACCACACAGGAAATAAGTTTCCACAACTATATATTTATGGCAGAAAGACAAAAGTTCTAAATTCGGGAACTCCTAATGTCATAATAAGATCAAGCTGAGTAACCAAGACAATAAACTACATGATCCTTTAAGAAAAGGTAGCACACACATAGTCACAACTCCGCCTCATTGTAAATAAATGGTAAGTGGGCAAAGAAGTAGCAACAAAAGAAGTGTATTGCAGAATTTCAAACAAGTTATAGTTATATGCTAATGATTCAGAGTATGCCAGTTGAATGGCAATGAATATGCTAGAGGCTGAATAGAGGTACTTTTATATAAAGATTCTAGAATGTAGTTTGAGAAAGATAATAACTTTAGAGGGAAGACATCTCATGAAACTACCTCAGTTGGGTGTTGAGAAGCCATGTTATGTACCTGTAGTATGGTATCAAAGAATAGTTCCTAACTTCTGGAGTGTTTCAATCTGAGTCTTTGCTTTTATAGTCATGGGAAAACGTCAGACCACATCTCAGCTGAATGTGGTCTATAAGATTCCTCTACACTGTTAAAGAATCCCAAACAAGGAAAGGTTAACATGTTACAAACAAGAGTTAGTTAAGCATATGGGTGTGTTGCTTAGTTAACAGAAAGAAAGATAAAATGTAAAGAAAATTGTAGAAACAGTGGATTTAACTAATTAAAACAGTAATTGCAAATGTTTTTGGCATGTGGTACTATTATTATTATTTGATTTTTATTGAGCTCTACATTTTTTTCTCTGCTCCCCTCCTTTCCTCTCCTCTCCCCTTCAACCTTCCCAAAAGGTCCCCATGCTCCCAATTTACTGAGGAGATCTTGTCTTTTTCTACTTCCCATGTAGATTAGATCTATTTTTTTTGTTCTTTTTTTTGTTGTTGTTGTTGTTTTGTTTTGTTCTTGGCAATTCTTTCAAATCTCAGAGGACTGATAACAATTAGATAATGGGAATTTGGTAGGTTGGTTCTTTGCTATTCATAAGTATCATTACATGGTAATTGTAATGTTGTAATGTCCTTTCAAGAAGCTTTCATTAATTTAATTTGTGGATTTTATTGATTACTTTTGGATTTTCACAATTCCAAAAGAGGTAGAAGGAAGCTGCTTCCTGGCATACAGCTGTACTTAAATCAGAGGACCTAGCTTCTTCATCCTCTCCTGGCAGCAATTCGAAGTGAACTTTAGAGAGAAAATGTCTCACTAAATCAAGATGGTAGAAAAGAAGGGAAAATCAGTTTCTGTCTTGGGGGAGTTAAAATCTTGTGGTGAAGAGCCATGGGGGAAGTGAATAATGTGGTTTTGTTTTCCCAGTCTTATCAAAAGATGTTAAAACTCTATTTTCTTTCCAGTAAGATTTGCTTAAAAACATTACAGCCCAAAGTGTGTTTGTACCTCTTATCTTAAAAGAAAACAGATAGACATTTGTAATGTAGACAGGGGAAACCCAGGAGGTCCCAACCCTACACAAAGAACTGCAGGCCACTAAGGAATACTGAGAGTGAGAAATTTTCTTCTCCAGAGATGAGTCCACCAAAATGGTCTGAAGACGCACACACACAGGTAATATTATGCAGACTGAGCAAGCTGTATTTCTGTATTTAGGAATATATATGTTTGCATATTTTTATGTGTCTGCAATAACTGTTAATGATAAAAGAGACCACAAACTAGAAAGAGAGTGAGATGGGGTATATGCAAGGGAGAAGAAAAGGGAGGGGAAAATGATATAATAATAATTTCAGACACTAAAAATAAGAAAAACAGAAAGGAAATAGCTTACTTCTCTGTCCATAAATTGTTGCCTGTTACTTTCTCTTTCCCTGGTTTCCTCACATCTATGCTGCCAATAGTTGCTTGCGTACATTTACACATTCCTTTTAATCAGTTTCATCTCTGAATCTCATCAGTCCTTCCTTCGATTCCATAGCCTTGCTGAAATTGCCCTTGTGTTAGAGAAGTATTTATATCATGTTAGCAAATCTCTAATTTGTTTGTTATGTTACCTATGTTTATGAACACTGGAATTCTTCTTATCACTTCCTTCCTTTTGAAGCATCGGTGCTGCCGTGGCTACTCAGAATCTTTTTTTATATGTTCTTAGTAGCCTCATATTTAACTTGATCTACTTAGAGATTATTTATTTATTTATTTATTTATTTATTTATTTATTTATTTATTATAGATTTCTGCCTCCTCCCTGTCACTGCCTCCCATTTCCCTCCCCCTCCTCTAATCAACTCCCCCTCCCGTCAGCCTGAAGAGCAGTCAGGGTTCCCTGTCTTGTGGGAAGTCCAAGGACCTCCCACCTCCTTCCAGGTCTAGTAAGGTGAGCATCCAAACAGCCTAGGCTCCCACAAAGCCAGTACGTGCAGTAGGATCAAAACCCAGTGCCATTGTTTTTGACTTCTCAGCAGCCCTCATTGTCTGCTATGTTCAGCGAGTCTGGGTTCATCCGATGCTTTTTTTAGACCCAGTCCAGCTGGCCTTGGTGAGTTCCTGATAGAACATCCCCATTGTCTCAGTGTGTGGGTGCACCCCTCGCGGTCCTGAGTTCCTTGCTCGTGCTCTCTCTCCTTCTGCTCCTCATTTGGGTCTTGGGATTTCAGTCCGGTGCTCCAATGTGGGTCTCTGTCTCTGTCTCCTTTCATCGCCTGATGAAGGTTAATATCCAGGAGGATAACTATATGTTTTTCTTTGGGTTTTATACGATTCACCCCCTTCTTTGTTGTTTCTCTTTCTTGGTAATTTTGCTTATTCTTTCCTGTTGCTATCCATGACTCAGTTGTGCCTTCTGGGCAGCTCATTCACATTTTTGACTCATCACCTGATCTTTGTGTATCTCACAAGTTTCAGACTCAGGGAGAGCCCTTCTTTCCTTCTAATTTTTTTCTCTTTATAATAAACTGCTTTCTTGTCCACCTAACTGTTCTCATCTCAAGGTAAGGAGGTCCTTTTACCATTAGCGCTTCCTCTTTCTTCTGGTACCCAGATCATCAGTTACTGAGTCCTGCATTTCTGGGTATAAGTGTATTTCCCACCCGCTCCACCATTACATCTACATCGTGGCAAAACCCCATTTTATCTGGGGGAGGGAGATCATTAATGTAGGGGTCAGAACGGGAGGCCTGAGAAGTGAGTGTGATTGGGGTGCATGATGGAAAATTCCCAAATAATCAATAAAAATATTATGTTAAAAACTATAATTCTTAATGTATAACTCATATTGAAATATTCCCATATCTCAGGTTTAAAAACAATAATTTTGTTGTACAATAATTTTCAAAATTGCTTATATTTAATGATAAAATTCAGTCATGACTAATATCCTTCAAAATTTTACAATTAGTACAAAACGTCATTTATGTATTTATTAGAAATGTGGCAAGTGATATTAGCAAAGTGATGTATTAATTATATTTATAATTTTGTATGCAAAATTAAATTAATATTTTTCCCTCAAGAATTTAGTTGAACCTTTGTTTATTTTAATTTCAAGACAATCTTCTCAATGTCTTTATGTGATTAGCACTGTTTTTCAGATGAAGAAATCAGAACGTTAAACTCTTCCTCAAATAGTAGAACTAAGAGGATTCAAAGTCAGATTTGAAGCTGGAGACTCTGATTTCAGAACATTGCTGTTAGTCATGACTAACATTATGGAGTATTCTGTACACTTTGGGAAAATTAGCCCTTTTGTTTTAAAGATATTTGCAGTTCATATTACTTAAAAATACATAGTTGTCAAGCAGATGATTTATTACAAGTGCATCAGATGGAAGACAAGAGTCAATGTAAATCCCAACAGGTTATGATATGTCATATAACTTTTAGTGAACTAGAGCAACTGAAAGTGTTATTAATTAACTGCACCCCCATTGTGGAAGCTCATTATCACAATTTTGAAAGTAGATTTTCTTTGAGTTTTCTGATATGCAAATTATGTCATTAATATGTGTCAGTCTAGTTGACAATAATGTACTTTGTATCCAAAAATTGATGAGCGCAAATATTAAGTCTTCTCCACTATGTATAGTAGTGGATATGCTAATTAAATTAACTATGATAATCACAATACAGTGCACACCTATGTCAAATTCTCACATTAAAATCAAGAGTATACACACACACAATTTTAATGCTGTTGGCTATGCCTTGAAAAGCTGACAGGATACAAACCCAGTTCTCTACAAGCTCTGAAACACCATGGTCTGTGCACTAGACATGTATTCAAAGCCAATAACTTGCAAGGGTGATTCATGTCAATGGATCCCGTCCTTCACTGTCGGTAGTCTGCCTCACACTGGGTGATAAGATGCCTAGACACACACTCTTTAGTGTCATTGTCATGTTCAGTAATTTTTAAAAATAGATATCCCTTGACTATTGAACTACTTTTTGTTTTTTCTGTGGTCTTGGTACAGAATTTTATTCTAGGAGGATCGCCAAAGAATGAATGCAGTTTGGTTTGATGCAGTTTGGTTTGTGGTGTCTGTGTGTGTGTGTGTGTGTGAGAGAGAGAGAGAGAGAGAGAGAGAGAGAGGAGAGAGAGAGAGAGAGAGAGACAGAGAGAGAGAGACAGAGAGAAGAGAGAGAGAGAGAGAGAGAGAGAGAGAGAGAGAGAGAAAGACTTTGACCAGCATTTTAAACAAACCTTAGGTTTTGGGGTAGTGCATCCCATATTCTTCCCTGCCATATTTATGATATTCTAGAATTAGTCCTTATGGAAGAATGTCATCAACAGAGCGACTCCCACGGTCTGGCAAGGCCGCTTTCCACTCACTTTCTGAAAGCAGCAGGAAGCCACCACAGTGTCTCACGAGCACAATGAGAATCAGAATCAGCTTTCCATTTCTTTCCCTCTACTTCCCATCTTCTGTATCCTGCTGAAAGGAAAACTTATAAAACTTGTTTAATATTGAATTCTAAATTCAAATTTTAAAATAGAGTATATAATCGTCAAACAACTCTGGGATTTTGGATCACAGAGGGATCATATTCTAACTCCTGTATGGTCAAGTATAAAATTGTAGGTTGTACTGTTTTCAACCACTTTGTTTTCTTACTGTAGTACTGTTGAACATACATATTTCCTGAGAGTGCCCCGAGGAAACTTAAACAACGTGGCTTGCAAACATGTTAGACACTTACGTCTTATGGGAAGATAATTCATGGTATGTTATTTGAGTTTAGAGAGTGAATAAAATAGCACCATTGGATTTTCACAAGGGTTGATTATGAAAAATAAACCTTCAGCAAGAACATGGCCAGAAAGCAACCCCACAATTGCATTCAAAAGTGATTTAGGCAAACCGTAGTTGTTCAAATGATGACCAAATTTGTGGTGTAGGAATGTGCTAATTTTCACTAATATTGTACCTAATTTATTAAAAATAGAGGTACCCTTAATGAGAATCTGGAGAAAATAGAGCAAATATTCATTAGGTTGTGAATATATATATAAAAAATAAATTTCACTTACCTAGAAATTATAAAGTACGCACATTGATAAGGTTACTTCACATAATTATACATTTGAGGGTTTTTGAATTACCGCAAGAAAGAAGTGATTGCATGTATTATTTATTTAAAAACAATGAATTTTCATAATGTGTCGTGAGAGAAATAGATTAAACTTATTTGCTTACATTTTCTCTTCCTGCTCTATTTCACCTATAAAGAGGAAGATAACTGTGTTACACCTATTTTACTATACTTGAATGTCACTATGTTCTGGGTATGTGCTTTATAGGAGGCTGTGGGACCTGCCACCCCCACTGTGTAGTGACACAGGTGACATGTGTGACAATGGTGAGTAATACAAGAAAAAAAAAAAGGTTGCTACTACCTAGGTGTCTCAACCCTATTTTTTGCTGAATTCCCATCCCCTTCCTCTCACTGGTCTCTCTGGTAGAAAGTTTATTTTTGTCATTTAATTGTTAAGGCATATAAAAACATAAGCGATAAATTGCAAGTATTCAGAATTGAGAGGCCCTTCCAGGGAATTTGCAACTTTCGGCTCATGTACTCTGCAACACTGAATGTAGTCACTAAAAATATTAATGTTTTAGTCTCTCTCTTCCTCTCTCTCTTCCTCCCCCTATGTCTTTGTATGTCTCTCTTTATTTCTCATTGACATAGACTGTCAATATGTCCTCTATCAACATCACTACACAGTTGATAATTAAGATATAAACCCATTCCACTTTACCATTTGCTTATCAAAATGTAAAATCAATAAAAATATCATGTGCATTTTACCAATACAGACAAAACATTTGATAAAACTTGCCCATAGTTTACTTAAATCCTCAACAAAATAGGTCTATAAATTTGACCTAAATACAATGAAGGTCACCTATGAGAAGCTGACATTTGTTATCATATTCAGTAAGTAAAAGACAATTTTTATATATTGTTATGAAACAAAGATAGGACCATAGAATTGAATAGCAGTAGAGTCAAGAGAATGAAAAGACAGCCTATAGAATGGACAAAAAGTATTGCAAAGCACTTATATAAGAAGGGGTTATGTTAGTTACTTCTATGTTGTTGTGATAAAATATCATGACCAAAGGCAACTTATGGAAGGAAGAGTTTATTTTGGCCTGGACCGTATAAGAAAGTTAACTGCACACTATCCTGGGAGCTAGACCATAAGTCATGCTGCTCTATGTCTTCTTCTTCAAGGTCTTGCTTTGGGTTCTTGCCCTGACTTCTCTCAGTGATAGATTGTAACCTGGAAGTTTAAGCCAAATAAACCATTTCCTCCCTAAGTTGCTTTTGGCTTGGTTTATCATAGCAACAGAAAAGCAAACTTCAGCACAAGAGGAATGCAAATTGATACCACAGTGAATTACGACTTCACATCTGCTTAAATGGTTATTATTAGGAAGACAAGAGGTAGCAAGTATCACAGATGTGGGGGAAAAAAAGCCCGTGGTAATAATCTTACAATACTGCTGGTGGGTGTGTAAATTGCTGGAGTATTGTAGCAGGTGATATAAACTAAAAGCTGCTACCCCAAAACAGAAGCTAAAAAAACTAGAACAACATACAGTCCAGAAATCATTCATCTGTGTATGTATCTATCCAAGGAGATTAAGCAGGTATCTCAAAAAGATATTTGCATTCTCATCTTTATTTCAGCAATTTTTATAATGATGGGATTATGGAATATGTTTGCAACCACAGTGCACACACACACACACTCGACAGAAAGAGAAACAAAGTGAGAAAGCTTAAATATTTGTCATCCGATGAATATATAAAGAAATTGTTATATATGTATATATATAATTATATATATATATCTCCAATTCTATATGATTAAATCATAAGAACAAAATATTATTTGAAATAACATGGATAAGCCTTACGGGCATTAATCCAAGTGTAACAACGCAATATTAAAAGACAATATTGAATAATTTCATGCATATGTTAAATCTAAAAGTGTCAAGTTCATAGAAGCAGTGTAAAAGGCGGCTGTTATTAGACTTGAGTTGAGGCATGAACAATGTCCACTAAAGGATACAACGTTTAATTGTGTGAGATACTTAAGCTCTAGAGAGCTAATATGAACAAAGTAACCTGTTAATAATGCTGTGTTGTGTTCCTGAAATTCACTCAGAGTACATCCTAAGTCCTTCCCCCACTCCTCTGCACATCATTCATATGATAAAGGATAAGGCATTTCATAGACAGTTATGTTTACCACGGTAATAATCTGACAACATGTGGAAATGTGAAAGCATTATAGCACACATCTTGAATATTTACAATTTTTTGACATAGATTTTCTCAGTGTAGTTTGGGTTGGTCTCAAACTCACAACCTTCTCATCTGAGCCTTGCATATTCTGAGGTTGTGGGTGTAACTATCATGACTGGCAATGTATGTGACTTTTAATTATCAACTGTGTAGTGATGTTGAGAGAGGACATATGATGTATTCATATTCTGATCTTTAAATTGTCCTCTCGGTTCCCTCAACTGACCTTTTGGGTTAGTTTTGCTTGAGGTGATTACAATATTTCGGATCTTTTCTGTCTAGGTTCTTCTCTGCTTTTTCTAAGTGATAAACCCCATAGTAGTAAACTTCATGTGAGCAACTTTTTGAAGGAAATATTCAGTTTGGGAAACTGACTGGATTTCCCACATTTGGGGCAAGAGACCTTGAGGTGTAGTTGGGAGGAAATTAGACATCAAGCTGGCCAGTTGCATTATGCTGGATTAAGTGAAGGCCACGGTTTTACCTTCAGTATTCCTGAGGATATTTCGCTGTAGTGTAATCAGAGTTGGTTTCTGCAGTACAAAAGCCCAAGTAGGTGGCTTTAATTCCAAAGCCATGCAATGTTTGGTTTCAGCTACTAACTATGATGACAGACTTTTCCACAGTAGAACGGCTGTTTTAGTAGCCAAGACTGTAGAAGCCAGACCTTGCTGGAATAGAGCTACAGTGAGGATTAAATTTTAAGGAAGTAGTGCCAGGCTTGGGTTGGCAGCGACACATCAGTTGTAACAGAAACTATTCTGCATGCTGGTTGAAGGAAGGAGCCATGAAGGAGAAAAGTTTAGCTTTGCATCTGGGTGCTATCTCTCAAGTCAGACACTGCTCTGTGTTCTAAAATTAAATAGATATGGTGACTTGCCCTTAAGTAGAGTAATCATCCCTCAGACAGCTGTGGTAGGCCAAGGCAACAGCAGCATGGAGTGATGTAAACAGTCATTGCAGTATGGAGCTAAAAACCCATTACAACAAGAGTGTACACGCTAACTCTATAAGGGAGCCAGGAACATTGGACTCAGAAGGAAAGGGAAATTAAACAACTTTTAATGTAATGGATAGAAAAATCAAGGCACTTCAACTGAAAAGAAGCTGGACTACTTCTTTGCAAATTTCTTTCTCTGTCTCCCCCTTTCTCCCCTCTACACAACAGTAATGCCTTTTTTCCTTTCTGAGAGGGAAGTCAGTACCTGTGTGGGTTTTTACTCAGGAACTGTGTTTGTCTGTCAAAACTTTCCTCTTGCTCCCAGTGAAGTTCAAGACTGCAGATTTTGAATTCTGAGGAGTTTATCTGAAAACTTGGGTTTTCTCCTAGG
Organism: Chionomys nivalis; assembly: GCF_950005125.1. Classification (NCBI taxonomy): domain Eukaryota; kingdom Metazoa; phylum Chordata; class Mammalia; order Rodentia; family Cricetidae; genus Chionomys; species Chionomys nivalis. The sequence goes on from NC_080105.1 coordinate 24,581,501, forward strand.
AAAACTAACATTTAGCTTTTCTCCATGAACCTTCTTTTTGGAAGATATCAGAAAGAGGATTTGGTCACGATTCTGGCCTGCACTAAGTGTGAGATACTGCTATGATACTCATCAACAAACTTCCTGGGACCTGGGAATATGCTTTCTCTTCAGATAATTGTTTTTGAGTCTGGATCTTATCTTGTTTGCTAAATTGGATGGTGTGATGCATGGCTCTGTTCCATTATTCATCTTACATGCAATCATGTGAATCCCTGGGTTCTCTATATAAGTGCCTCAGAACAGCTTTGGAACTCAGTAAACACAAATTCTGAATCTCTAGAGGATTTTGATTCATTCCAGTGGGGAGCTTTCCTGGCTCTGTGTACTAAAGAGATCATGGCGTCACTAAGGGCTCCTCTCACACAAAATGAAATGAGGAATCAAGCCGGACAAAAACCCCAGCTTGTATTTGGAAGGTGGGAAATGATGGTTGCTGGGTCAGTAAGAGTCAGTTTTCTTCAAGGATGTGGCCCCTTAGAGACTCTACTGTTCCAGTAGATGGCAGCATCAATAAGGATCAGTGGGGGTAGAAAGAAGATATGTATTTGGAGGGAAAAGTAGCGGGGTTGGGGGGAATTAGAAGGAAGGGATTAGGAAGTGGAGTTGGCTAAAACAGTATATGACTGTGTGAAATTCTCAAGCAATAAAAATGGGAAAAAATTTTGAACTTAATTTTCTTAAGTTTTAACTCATGGTTTTATATGAACCATGAGTAAATTTTTAAAAGTTATTTCTTATTTTTGAGTAAATTTCTTCCTTAGAATGATAACTAGCTGGAGTTTCATATTAAAACGAGGCCTACTCATGCTTCTGTTGTAATTTCATGACATTGTAGATGACCAATTTGTCCTGGATTACCTGGCACTATCCCAATAGTCTCTTTATATCTTCCTTTCTGTTAGGAAAAGAACGCTGCATATGCTTTAGGATAGGACATAGAAACAGAGAGTGGCCCCTGGCTTTGGAAAAATGTTTTCTTTTAAGTGAATTTAACAGGCATAGTTTTCTAATTTTTTTTTTTTTTTTTTTTTTTTTTTTTTTTTTTTTGGTTTTTCGAGACGGGGTTTCTCTGTGGCTTTGGAGCCTGTCCTGGAACTAGCTCTGTAGACTAGGCTGGTCTCGAACTCACAGAGATCCACCTGCCTCTGCCTCCCAAGTGCTGGGATTAAAGGCGTGCGCCACCACCGCCCGGCTCAGTTTTCTAATTTATTGTGAAACTGTTGAGAAAATGTTCATGTCCTAATAGCTACTTCTGGGAGATAGCAAGCTAGTGGTTCACTGGTGCATCAGAGAGGCCACTTGCTGAAGGTGGGCGAGGACAGTCTCTGGGGGGCTAAAGAGCAAAAGTCATTCTTGCAGTCTTGCTTATAGACTTTGCTATCCTCTTTTACAAAGAAAGACCTCTGATAGCAAAGCCCTCAAGCTTCGTTCTCTGAAGTACATAATCTCTCATCTCTCTCCTAACTGATCACAGAGCTTGGAAACAAAGTACATTTGTGATATTGGCCTATTCCCCGTCCTTTCTCTTGGCATCGCTCCTGTTAACTCAGTGTTACTTAGAGTGACCTGCTGAAGGCTGTTTGGCATTGCCTATGCTTGATGAAAAGCCAAACTCAGTGCCCCCACAACCTACGTAATCAGAGCATTTTGGGTTTCAGATGCAAATTAAAACTACCTTGAGATTTCATCTTATCTAGCCAGGATGGCCAAAGTCAAGAAAAATAATGACAAAATGCTGACAAGGGTGTTCAGAGAAGAGAATTCTCATCCACGATTGCTGGGCTTGCATGAGCTACTCTGGAAACCTAAGTGATAAATTTTCACAAAGCTAAAGTAGATCTATCCTACGATCCAGCTATACCACTCCTTGGCATGTGCCTAAAGAACTTGACATCTTATGCCAAAGATGTTTGCTGAGTCATTTCCAATGCTGCTCTAGTCACAGTACCTAGGACTAGAATAAATAGAAACAACACATAGAAATATAATAAATAGCATATAATAAATGGTATATAATAAATAGAAACAATCTTAATGTCCTCCAGTTGATGATTGGGGTAATGAAAATGTAGTATACACACACAATGGAAATCTGTTTTTCTGTAAAGAAAAGAAAAAGAAAGACTGAAATTTATAGATATGTGATTAGAACCAGAAAAGGTTATCTCAACTGAGGTAACCCAGTCCGTTAGGGGGTGCTTAGCTGATTAGGGGACAGGGAGGATAAAATAGAGGGAAAGCAAAAAAGAGATAAATAATGCTAAAGAAGCCTGAAAAAGCATTAGGAAAACATAATATTTTATGTTTACTAATAATACATTATATGCACATATGTATACACACATATACAAAATGAAATTATTCTGGGTATAGCAATATAGCAATATGTTTGTCCCAAGAGCCGTAGACTATCTAATAAAAACTCCAGTATTAGGTATGGAATATCTTCTTCGAGTGGCCAGTCAGAGGAATCTAAGTGACTTCCCAAACAATATATGCTATTGCCTTTGCCCTTGGTTGCCTCCCAGGACTTAGAGCTAAGACTCTATTGGTGAAGATGCCATATACTTGGAACACCAGATATGGATGAATTGGGTTGCAACCGATATGGAAGCCTCCTACCTGATGACTAATTCTCTCTGTATCCAAAGGTAGTGTGCAAGGTGCCAAGGGAGAAAAGCAATCAATAGTACTATCCAGGTGTAAATTATGAATCACAAAGTGGCCGTCATGGCCATATACCCTCAGAGGTGCATAAGCAAAACTTAATGTCGTGACAATAACTGGCAACTGTCTAATTGAACTTAAGCCCCATTTAACAGGAGGAATGGTGTGATAAACCTAACCACTTACTGCTAGTGGGCAGTAATGCCATAGACTCCAGAAAATAACTCACTAGTGCCATTTCCTAACCAGTATAATTTCTAATTATATTCTAAATACTTGTCCTTGTACCCCTAGACAATTGTAACTCTCACCATGTATCAAAGAGACATCTTTTTGCAGCAGACTGAGACCATTACAGGAACCTCCTACTGGTAAAATTTCAGAGAATAACTGACAGCGAGGCACTGAAGCACAATTGGTACATCTGCACTATAACCTATGCCTCAGGGAACATGATGGAAGAGAGGACTGAAAGAATGTAAAAATTAGAGGGCCCGCATGCCTACTGTGAGCGAGTGTCTTCTCTATATGACGTGGAAACTCGCATCTGCAACATCTCAACAACATGGTAGCCTAAATAATGGGAGCGCAATGACAACACCAGTTGCTATGTCACCATGAATGGGAGAATTTTCACAGGCTCCCATCTCTAGATGAAAAGGTGCAGGCAATTAATGACTGCTGAGAGAGGGAGAATTGGCCTTATCCAGGGCAAGTCCCATGATGTTAACCAATTACAAGTGGTAATCCCTATATATGCACAAGCACACACATTAGCACCACTAAAGAAACTCATACATATGTACATATATATATGTGTGTAAATATATGTCATATATTACTGAAATATGTATCAATAATGAGTAAAGACAAAGAGGTGATAAATTGAAGACGAGAATGAAAGGGACACCAGAGAAATTGGGGAATTGAAGAAGGGGTGGAAATAATACAAGTACAGTATTTATGTGTAAAATTATTAAAGTAAAAAAATGAAATGAAACAAACAAAAGGTACGTTCTTTTAATGGTAATAGAAATATGTTGCATGGAATATACTCGAGCTATTAGAAACTGATATTTTAGTCAGATAGGCTTCTGCAGACATTCATGGCCTCTCTGTCTAAGAAGATGTCACACCTTATGTGACACAAGAACTGAAAATCATTTCTTTCTTTTTTTTTTCTTTTAAACACTGCTTGGCCCATTAGTTCCAGCCTCTTATTGGCTAGCTCTTACATATTGATCTAACCCATTTCTAATATTCTGTGTAGCACCACGAGCTGGCTTACCAGGAAAGATCTTAACCTGCGTCTGTCTGGAGTGGGAGAATCATGGAAACTCACTGACTTGGCTTCTTTTTCCCAGCATTCTGTTCTGTCTACTCCACCTACCTAATTTTTTATCCTATCAGAGGCCAAGCAGTTTCTTTATTAATTAACCAATGAAAGCAACAGATAGAAAGATGACCCTCCTCCATCATTTCCCCTTTTTCTGTTTAAACAAAAAGGAAGGCTTTCATTTTAACATAGTACAATTACATATAGCAAAACAGTTATAAAGCAAGAATTACAGTTACAATACTTATATATATATTATCCTTTATCATAACTAAGGAAAACTATAACTAACCATTCTTCAACTCCATCAAAGACTCCAGAAGGATATAATATTTCCTAAACAAATAAAAAATCCAAAACTCTAGAAATGACAGAGACATCTCGCTGCCTGTACAGTTACCCAAAGTTCCTCTGTACCATTGGGGCATCCATCTTCCGCCTTCAGGCCCATAGTATCCAGCAGACATTTCCATGAAGCAGGGAATTTCAAAGGCAGTTCAGTCACGATGGCTGAAAATCATTTCTTAAAAACTAATTTTCTCCTCCCCACTCCTTCCTCCACCTGAATGTGGGTGACAGTTGTGTGACTGGGGCAGACTGCGGGGACACTGGCAGTGAGACCAAGATTCATCCTTATTGCTTGTTCTGGCTTTTTGGAATGTTTTCTCTCTGGAGGGATACCTTGCTCAGCCTAGATATAGTGAAGAGGGAGGGCCTTGATCCTGCCTCAAGGTAATGTGCTAGACTTTGCTGACTCCCCATGGGAAGACTTACCATCTCTGAGGAGTGGATGTGGGGGTAGGGTTGGAGGTGGGGGTTGAAGGTAGAGGTGCAGGAGGAGGGAGGGATTGGGAAGTGGATTCGGCATGTAAAATGAGAATAGATAGCTTAAAAATAAACTAAAATAAAAATATTTGAAAAGTCTTTTAAGATTATATTAGAATTATACCATCTTCCCCTTTCTTCCATCTAGCACCTTCCCCAAACCCCCTTTGGGTCTTTCAAATTCATGACCTCTTTCTTTAGCTTTTTTTGGGGTAGTGGTATGTGTATGTATCAATCTTTTAAGGTAGCTAGATGCCCAACTTCTTATAGAAATTAATGCAATGAGAGATCCACAGCCAAGCTCGGGGTCAAGCTCTGGGGAATCCTGATGAAGAGAGGGGCAAAAGACTGTATGAACCAGGAGTGTCAAGGCCATCACAGGGTAACCCACTGAAAAAACTAACCTGTTCACAAAGATGCTCATAGACACTGGACTGACAGCTAAGGAGCCCACATGGGACCGAACTAGACCCTCTACCTATGTTGTGCAGTTATGCAGCTTGGTCTATTTGTGTGACTTGTGGCTGTGGGATCAGAACCTGTCCCTAAAGCTTGAGCTAACTTTTGGGAACCTATTGCTCATACTGGGTTGCCTTTCCCAGCCTTAATACAAAAGGGAACTTAGACGTATCTCAACTTCATATGTCATGGTTTGTTGACACCCTTTTGTGACCTGACCCTTTCTGAACAGAAACATAAGAATTAATGAGGGGGATAAGGGGGATATAGGGGGAAAGAGAGGAGAGGATGGAGGGGAAACTGTGGTTGGGATAAGAAATAAATGAAAATTTTAAAGAAAAAAGAAATTAATGCAATGTCGTTATAATATGGAGATCAAGATGCCAGCAGTCAAGGATGAGAAGAAAGTGCTGATGAAGCTAGTAAGACGGAGCATGGTCTGTGGGCTGGAGCATGAGGATAATAACCACGAAATAGCATCAGTATATTTCAGGCCAGTTCTGGCAGTGACTGTGGCCATACCAACAGGAGAGGCAGCACCAGTGCACTGACATAAAAATCAAAGCCAACTATTTGACTAGAACGGAGACCCAGCTTTGGTATGCCCAGGTGTAGCTGGACTACTTGAAGAAAATCAATAGCTTCAATAACATGTTTAAGATGTGAAGGGTGAGCCCCTTCAGCTTCATTGGTGCCTTCAGATTGGGTTACCTCTGCTGTGTGACCATTGAGTGCAATGGCATCATTGTCATTCCCAAACTCTTGAACTGTAGTTTTAGCGGTATTAACTCACTGACCCTTGGCAAATTTTCCTACTTGAAGTCTTAAACAGGTGACTATGTAAGGCTGACATTGTTTTCTAATGGGAAGCAGAATGGCTTCACTGATAACTTTGGCCTCATGATGATGGATCCTTAGACTTCATCCAACATTTCACGGACGAGACTGAAAAGGACAAGTAGTATCTACTGGATCTAAAGATTCTTCATAGCGAGAACTTCTGGGCAATTCCTCAGACAAGAGGACATGTTAGTTCACCAGAACTCATCTGAATCCAGAACATGCTCAAATACACACTTCTCACTTTGAAATAGAGCCTTGCTCAGGCTTCTTTAATTTACTGCCAAGATTAATGTCATTTATAAAACTTGTGGAAATCTTTTCAGTTTTAAAAAATATAGAGTGATATATGTCTGTGAGTAAAAAGTCTTACACTAAGTACTGATTTCATTTTAAAGGTTTGCCTGAAGCGCATCCTGTCATTGCTCTCTTCTCAGTAGGCCATTGCCTTCTTTCTGTATCCTCATCTCCCCATAGATTCCTCACATGGTCACACCAACATGAAAAATTACAGTGCACAAAGGCAGATTCCCATTTCTAGGTGGGATGGCACGTATCTACCGTGATCAGTACATGCGAATCTGAGATCACCTGGGGTTGCATAGTGAGGCATTCTGTCCCAGATAAAACATTATTCCTGCATATTAGCAGGGGAAGGGCAGAGACAAGGAACTGAGGTCAGGGAAGTGAGGAGATTGAGTACCAAAGAGGACAGTGGTGGTTTGCACACTTTGATGAGTCTGCGTACCTGAAATTTCCAGAATAGAAAATTGGGGTGGTTTTAAAATCCATGAATGTTTTCAAGTGCTGAGTAGAGAAAACTGGTGTTCTTGGTTTGTGCCTGGGCAGAGGTTACATGGGAAATTTGTGACTGCCTGTTAGAGATCTTCCCCATTAAATGAGACACAAACAAAGACAGTTATTTCATCTTTGTCTCAAGCTGATTTGTATTTTTCCCTGATATTGTATGAAAACCTTATGTTTTGAATTAATATTTCTTCAAAAAAATTAGGTACAAATGATTTTTGAAAAATATCTTATACTAGGTATGTAATGTTCTTTCTGAATGCATGAATAGATAAATGAATTGAATCCTTTCAATTATTCTGTTATATTAAAAATCAGGAATGTATAAATATTATAAGTCATAGTGTCTATTAGCAGTATTAGAAAAAGCCCAGTCACTTTAAGCTTAAAAATCCCATGGTTACTAGATTAATATATATATATATTTCCTTAAATGATGGCATTAATGCATTTGATAGACTCAGCAAATTGTTGCTTCTGATTTATCTGCCAGAGGCCTATGATCACAATACATTACATAGCATTTGAAGTAGCCATCAATGCTACACAGTGAAAAATTAAGTGGGTCCAATTTTAGAGCAGGAAATGAAGCACTATCAATTAGCATGTTAGCAAAGAGACAGTTCCAAGTTTCTTCAAAGGTGTTGAGGGAAACCCATGAGTGTGGATGTGCTGTGCACAACTCGACAGCCCTCGTGGCTCATCAGACACTTTGTGATTCTCTGATAAGCTGGATCCGTCATTTCATGAAGGCTGCCAAGATCCTGATGAATCCAATCACGTCCCTGTGCATTCTTGATCTCACTTTTATCATTTAGAGCTATCAGTTTTCTGCTTTGCTGCACATTAAAGAAAATAGTATTCTTAGTAATCCTTGAATTGCCAAGAGTCTATGAAACTAGATGTAACTCAAGTGTTTTCCACATTCATTTTATTCGCTTCTCAAGATGAATCTGTGTTAGGCATATGCAGTTAGACTTGTGGCAATGCAGGTTCATGATCAGTAGACCAGAATCATTACTGATGTGGCTACAGTCACACAGTTAATGATCAAGATCGAATCGTCTGCCCTTAAATGGTGTTTTTTCATTGGCCCCAGATTGCCCTTCAAAAATTAGTTATTTTGAGGGATGGGAGATGGTTCATAGGATAAAATGCTTGAGGTACAGACAAGAGGATTTACATGCACATCCCCTGCACTCTTATCAAACTTACTCAGCTGCAAATGTCTGGAATCCATCACTGGGCACGGGATAAGGATCCATGGCAAATAGATTGAGGGTGTTCAGTGAATCCAGGTTATTCAAAATAGTGGACTCCAGATGAGAACCTGGTTTCAAGAAAGTTAACCTGGAAAGGCTTAAAATCCAAAGTCTACCTCAGGTACACACACCATTGCACATACATAAACAGGGGAACACACCTGCATATGCTTATATTCACATATAAACATATATTACATACCACACATATGCATGCATACACACTGTATATATTTAAATAAATCACTTAATAAGAAAAATTATAAGTAGGAGCTTGTGAGTATGTGTGTATTGCCGAGAATTCAATACAGGGCCCTTAGCATATTAGATGCTTGCCACACACCGCGCCCCCGTGTCTGCGCTCGGTGCGCTGGCACCCAGTTCCCGAGCTTCGGGCAAGGGGGCTGGAGGTTAAAATACACAGACACACACAGACAGAGAGACAGCGACATGGGTCATCCTTGAATTCCCCAAGAATGCCCCCCTTATTGTGTTCAGGGGTAGATTATATAGAGATAGCCACGCCCCAGCCAAACCCACGAGAAACCACTCTCCTGCCATCAGGAACTCCTGAAGGTCTTGTGCTCAGAGCAGCTGTAGGCACTCAGATCAGGGGATTACAAGAAATTCAGGATCTGGAGTCTCACTGCTCCCAACAGATGCTAGTATCACTGATAGCACTAGATGCAAGAGTTATTTTTAGAAAATAATCCTTATTCTTTCTAAATTTCACACATGTAAACCGTATATCATGATCATATACAACTCACTTCCCTAACTCCCTCTATGCACCCCTCCCATATCTCCCCTCTAAATTTCAGGTTCTTCTCTTTTCCTATAACTCCCTGAGTCCAATTATATGGACAGGAATGGAGTCCTCCACTGGGATATGCGCTGTATACTGGTGGCCACACTTCCCCAGCATCCATCTACTGTGGATAGCTTCTGGGCTGAAGGTGACCCTTATAAAACCCTCCTCTACTCATGCTGGAATTTTTACTGGCTTGATGTTGTGAGGTCAGGTGTGTGATGACCAAAAGATACATTTTTAAAAACAAGTTTCCATTGTTCAGTTCTCTCAGTTAATACAAAACCACTGTTCCTTTTAGAAAACAATCTATATGTATGCACTGTTGCTGATTTCTCTGAATATATATATATATATATAATAGTATGTGACTGTAAAATATATCACAAGTAGATCATATTCATAAATCATATAGGAGCATTATATATGATGCATGTGTATATAGATATGAATATATATTATGAAAACTATATGTATGTATGTACAGATACATATTACTTCACGAAAATTCTAGAAATTAGAATTTTCTGCTTAGGAAATAAGTCTGTATCATTTGCTAATTTAAGGCTGATGTAATTCATTACTACTATTGCCTACTTCACATTATGAAATAAAGCTTCTTTTTTCTGCAGAGTTGACTTCCATATATTTTAAAATGCAAATGTACATTTAGTGCTAATACTCTATCTTAGAAAAGTAAAGTTCATTTAGTTCTTTGGGATGAGTTTATTAATGATGGTTGTTATCAGGAGCCATTATAAATGTTGTTCATTCTCTTTTATAAACGTTGCTCTCATTTATAAATGTTGTTCATATGTCTTTTAACCAAAAGGGCCAACTGCATCTTCTGAGGGCTATATCATTTTGCTATTTGAGGACTGTTTAGAGAAAGCCCTTGTCTTACATCCTGAGTGTCTGTGAATGTCATCCAATTTTAAAGGCACACCTAAAACCAAGAAACAATCAAGTCACTGACTTTTTTCCCCTCTTCACTATGACTAAGAGGCAGTGTTTTCATCTTCACAATAAGCGGAAATCTCGTTTCTTTGGAAAAGATTTCCAGTGTTATCTCTTCTCCCATTGCTAAAGGAGAAACTGCAATAGCAAATTTTGTTTTAAAAGTGAAGATGATTTGATGTCATAAAGAATTGTCTCTTTTTAAAAAAGAGATCTGAATCAACATTAGGAGCAGGTTTATTTTAAATAGCAATGTGACTAGCTTAGCTTGACAGGTTGTCAGCAAGATGCTCATGGAATGTTTATATAAGCTGTTGCCAGTCTCCTATGCCCCATTGCAGAGTTACAATTTGTGACTAATTGCTTTCACTGTTCTCTGAATTTACTGACAAGGTTCTCTCTTTCCTTCACAAAACTCAAAGCATTTGGAAACATTTGTCTTTCTCCAGACCTGAGAGGAAGAAGCATATGCAGGTGTTGGATGTTTTCTAAGTGCGCTGTGTCTCTGTAATGCTCTCTGGATTAATAGGTTCAAGGGACTTGCCATAAGCGAAGTGAATGAGTTTTATGCCAAAGTCATAACACCTTAGAGTTTATACTAAGTATTATTTTTTAAAGAATGGGTCATAAGTGGCTATGAATTATTGGCATAGTCACAAATAAACACAGAACATTTGGACTGAATTAGCAATAGTGAAATTCACCAAATACAGGTCATTATTTCTTATCTTTAAGCTGGTTGCATTTGGGGAAGTATGAAAGTCTCAGGGGAATCCAAATGTCAACCACACCTCTTATGTGGTATATTTGAGTGGAGACAGGCTCACAGAGCTCATAGAGATCTTTCAAGGGGATATTAAATGACATATATTTGCGTAAATGCTGTAAAAATAGAAAGCACTGTCTAAGATAGGACTGTTTCTTTTGCTGATCAAAATTTTAGTTATTCTGCTTATGTGTTATTCAGCTTTCCTCCTTTGAGTTGATCTTTCCTTTTTCTTTTTTTTTTCGAGACAGGGTTTCTCTGTGGTTTTGGAGCCTGTTCTGGAACTAGCTCTGTAGACCAGGCTGGTCTCGAACTCACAGAGATCCGCCTGCCTCTGCCTCCCGAGTGTTGGGATTAAAGGCGTGCGCCACCATTGCCCGGCTTCCTTTTTCACTTTTTATATGGACTTTGCAGACTAATATCTAGCTGGATATGTTTATTCTATAGGATATATGTTTATGATTTTTTCAAGTCCAGTGAGATAGACAAAATCCTTTTGGTAAAACCAACAGAAAATGTTCCTTCTCTGTCTCAAGATCTACCTCACATCTACCTTTCTTCTAGTCATTCAGTTGAGCATACCTGCCATAAAATATATGAAATTAAAAAATAGTGAAAATGTTTGTGACCATTTATTTAGTACTTTATGTAGCAGATATTTCCATGAAACTTAAATATATTATCTCTTTTAATTCTCAGTTGCATCCCATGAGCTATTTCTTCTTCAATGCCATGAGCATTTAAATATTTATCATTATTCATTACTCCATCAATTTACTATATATAAAATGTGGAAATGTAGGCACTAATAGCCATTACTGATAGCTTTCTGTTGAATTCCATTGTTTTAATTTTAGAACAAGAGGTATTCTTTGTGGAAAAGGTTACACATCAATACTTTATTATTGATCAATAAAAATACAATTTCTAAGAACATAACACAGGCCAAACTTCCAGAGGAGAGATTGGGACACTAACACAGACATATAACCTTCACCATACAGTCTGTCCTGCCTATGGGATATGCTAGGGTAAGGATGGTGCAGAGATTGTGGAACTGGCCAACCAATAATTGGCCCAGCCTCAGATCCAAACCATGAGAGTGAGCCCACCCTGACACTGTCTGGAATGCCGGGACCCAAAGGTTGAACATCCCAGAGACCTTGGATGTAACCATACACAACTGAGAAAAAAAATGTCAATGTAATGATGCCTAATGATATTATGCTTTACTCATAGATTGGTGTCTAGCCCAAGTGTCGTCAGAGAGGTTTCATCTAGCAACTGATGGAAAAATATGCATAGACCCACAGCAAAATTTAGGCTGAGCTTGAGGAATCCTTCTGAAGTGAGGAAGGCTTATAGGAACAAGAGGGGTCAAGGATAACACAAGAAAACTTGCTGAATCAACTAACCTGGGCTCATAGGGGCTCACAGATAAGAAACCAATAACCAGGGAGCTTGTGTGGTACTGACCTAGGCCTTCTGCACATGTTACAGTTGTGTAGCTTGGTCTTCTTGTGGGCTTCCTATCAGTGTGAGCAGTGGCTATCATTTGCCTGCTCTTGGGACCTTTTCCAGCCTTAATATGGGAGAGGTATTTAGTCTTATTGCAACTTAATATGAAAAGGCTTGCAGCTATCTTCTGGAGAGAAATAGAGGAGAAGTGGATGGGGCGGGTCAAAGGGGAGGTGGTAAGAGGGAATAGGAAGAGGGGAGGGAGAGAAAACTTCTTCAAGGATGTAAAATAGATAAATAAATTAAAAAAGAAAGAATTCAAATACGGAGAGCTTTGTGTATGCCAGGTACAGAATTCAAATTAAACAGAATTGGAGCACATGCAATGCCAGGTACAGAATTCAAATTAAACAGAATTGGAGCACATGCAAAACTTGGGACACGGTCACCACAACTGAACGACACTCCATAGTTTGTGCACGTCTATATGATAGGAGCATAATATGATGCCAACTTGCTCAACAGACTTCCAAATTTGCAATCCTGTTCTGTAACCTGTAGGCACTGGGTTGGACAAGTCTCTACATTTTATTCATATAGCAAAACTGCACAACTGTAACCACTGAATGACAGCATTTCACTTTCTCTACCTTGGAAACCACTACTGTAGTCTCTGCTCCTCTAAGTCTGCCAGTTATTGAGACTTCATGTGATCAAACAGCGTTTCTCTTTCTATCACTGACGGACTTCAGATCATGCATTACCTTCAGTTTAATTCACGTTGCTGAAAATTGGGGGATTTCCTTCTCTCATGGGGCTGAATAATATCCCGGCATCTAAATATACTCTTATGTTTATCCATTTCATATCTAATCTGTTCTCATATTTCAGCTATCGTGAAAAGTGACTAAATAAATAGTGTAATGCAAAATTCCTTTACAATAATTTTAATATTTTTGAATACACAGAATGGTATTTCTAGAATTTGTAGTAGATTATTTACTTGATCTTTTTGCTGTACGGGGGCTTAAACCATGGCTTCATGCATGCCAGATAAGTACTCTGTCACTGAGCCAAACCCTTACTTCTATTTTTAATGTTTGGAAAAACCTCTACATTGCTACTTCATTTTACATTTCAACCAACAGTGTAGAGGGGCTTTAATTTCACCACATCCTTGCCAGCACTCACATTTTAAAATATCCTTATTATAATAAACATATTAATAAGTGTAAGATCATATCTCACAGTAGTTTTAGGTTCAATTTCCCTGATGATTAGTGATTTTGGATATCTTTTCAAAAATTTGCTGCTCATTTATTTCTGTATACTGATACACTTCTTTTCTGGCAAAATATCAACTCAGGTTCTTTACCATCCATAAAAGTCAACTTACAATGAATTAAAATTCAAAAAGACCTGAAAGTAAAAGCACTCAAATAAGTTGCTCTTGAGAATGAATTTTAGTTATAACAATAAACACAGCCACCGAAAGGAAAATAATCAAGGTGGATTGTATCAACCTTAAAATAGTGTGTACAGCAAACAATTCAGTCAGCCCATGGAACGGGAGGAAATACTTGCAAACAAAGCTTCTGATTATGGACCGTTTCTAAATTATACAAGAAAGCCCCTCATCTCAGTAGCTACTAATCATTTGGACACTTGGCTGCCTAAGATCATTTGATCGAAATGACACATATAATTTGGGATTAACTACATCAGAACCATTATCAAAATTAAGTTTTGGTCATTAACATACGTATGTAAAATTAAAAGTTCAAAAGCAAAATATTTATCATTCATTCACTTTCTATGTAATTTTGTTTTAATCTTTTTCACCTCTGAGTTTATAATTTTGAAGTATTTTTAATGACCAAAATATTTTGATTGGCTGATAAAGTAGGAAATATGAAGCTGACTTTTAATTTTTTACTTCCTTTGTATACCAGCCAATATTTCCCTCAACAGTTCATAGAGTACTTATCATAAATCAGTTTGTAATACTTAAGATATCTCCACCATGCTTGATTGATTTATTTATTTTTTCTGAAGGAAATCTGTTTATGGCAGTGAATACCGATAAATCAAACCATAATATAGCCAGTAATTTTCACCAGTTCTTACAGGACCGGAAAATAAGGTGACACAATGCAGTTTGGATTTTTGAATATTATTAATACTGACAGAGTGGTCCTTATACTTGGTTGAAAAGAGATGATTCTGTAGACACCGCTATTTGTCGCTTGTTACAATAATACTCTACAGTTTCTTTCATCGTGTGACATGAATAGACTGTGGTGAATGATTCACAAATTCTAAGTTCCAACCACAAATAAATTTTTTCACTGCTCCTCTTAGTTGAACTGAGTAAAGAGTGCTAAATTATGTATCACACTGAATGAACTTTTCTGTTAACATCACATCATATGTTCTAATATTTAAAATAAAAATATTTGGTACCTTATATATAGTATCTGAAAGAGTAAGCCTTAAATTATTCCGATTGTGTAATGATTGCAGGTTGCCAGTCTGTTTAAGCTGGGTTATTTGACAAGGTTTTAAAATTGAGGCCCTTAGAACGACTTTCAAATGTGCCAGAAGGAATCCGTAGTTAAGCACAGCATAAAAGCAGAAAAACTGCCCGGATTATAGTCTCAACTATGCTGCAAATTGCCTTTCCAGACTGCACACGGCACCTGGGTTTTCAGTCTCTCTATTTTGCATTGTCCTAGACTAGTCTTATGAACCACAGCGATATACTGGTTATTTGAATTCGATGTCTAAAACAAAGACTATTAAAGAACATTATAGGACCAGTTCATGGTCTGGGTATAGATCTCGAAATTTCTCATTTATGTATTCTTCTCCATGCTTCACAACCAGCTGTGTAAAACGGAGCTTGATTTTCCTCGACATTTACTAGAAATGAGCATCTGAGCCCTCCTCCCTCCCCTCCCGCATCTATTCACATTTTAGATATAAAATGGTGTATATTGGAAGCATAAATGTTTGATTCCTCGAGACTGTAGTTTACATTTGTGGTTTTTTTCTGTTACATTTCACACGGCCAACTTATTTTCCCTTAATGAACATATCAATTCATATTAATGTGTTGTTTATTGTTATGTATGCCTTAACCACATAATTGATTGATCCTTTAGTGTAGCACCTATAATATAATTTATGCAGCATCAAAATTCAAAACGTTCATTAATTAAATTGACTGTGGTGTAAATAAATAAATGAAGCCACTTAAGTTCACTTACTCTTTAAAAGCTTTCTCAGTTCTCGCTGTGATTTCTCAGTTGCAAATTATTACACACCATTCCCTGTGCACTCGTTTCCTTTGTACCTTTGTTTCCATTCACTTCTGGATCTAATTTCCGTGATTCTTAACTCATCGATACCACTCTCCTCTTGATGCTTTGTTTGTTACTTGAATATGAAAGTCACTGATTTTTTTTAAGTGAACTGAATTAGATAAAGTGATAGGTGCCTTCATGATACTCTGTTTCCAGACCTGATATTTCTAGCAACCAGGAAGGGCACCTACCTAAAGAGAAATGTGTGCTTTGTCAAAGCTAATTCAAAGTCACAGCATTCTGTTTGTGCTGTGCCCGCATGGGTTGTCCTGCTGTGTCAAATGTTCCATTTAACAGGGAAAATATCTAAGGAGAAAATGCTGAAATATGCAGACTGTCTTATTCTTCAAAATGTG
The DNA here is from genome assembly GCF_950005125.1 of Chionomys nivalis. NCBI lineage: Eukaryota > Metazoa > Chordata > Mammalia > Rodentia > Cricetidae > Chionomys > Chionomys nivalis. Next base: position 24,597,449 of record NC_080105.1, read on the forward strand.
AACCACATGCCTTTTGTGATTTAACATGCTCTGGGTTCCGTCAGAAACGTTCAATCCTGTGACCTTATAGTGCCCCCGTTTTGGCGTTTCAAGTGCATTGTTGTTCACATAAATGCCTTGACCCATACTAGTAATTCTGACTGATTTCCCAGTAGTAATGACAGGGTCTCACTACTGCCTGTACTATCTCAACCTATCCCTTTGTGGGCCAACACATCTAGACAATATCCATGCAGTTGAGCCTATGACCTATGAATATAAACCAAAAATACCATAAATATCTCCAGCTGGACACAGATGCACCAACTGTATCTTATTTGATCCATGTCGTTGCCAAAATCAACTTGATCTATCCCCATTTAATTTCACCAATCACAAGAAATTTACACTAAAAATTCAGTTCCTCAAAATCTTGGGAGGAATCTAATTAAAATTTTATTTGTTTATTTGTTTGTTTACTTTATATTCTGGCTGCAGTTTTCCCTCCCTTCTCTCCTCCCAATCCCTCTTCCCATTTCCCCTCTATTCCCTTCCCCAATCCATTTAATTTTAAATTTCAACTTTGAAATTACAGAATTAAGTAACAAATGTGAATCAAAAAGAAGGCTTCTCTATTGTTTTACTATCTGATTGTACAACCTCAAGAACAGAAGAGAAATAAATCGCTGTTATTAACCAATAGGGACCAAAAAGCCGTCAATCCTCCATAGCCTACATGATTTCTTTCAATGTTTCATAGCTTTAAGGTTGAAGTACCTTCTTCAAGTGTCGTGACAGGAATGATTTTACTTCATTTATTTTGTTGGGACCTGTTATATTTTATTTGTATCTCCATCTCAGTATCTCACAGATGAAGGTCTACTGAATGAGAGGATGAGGCTATTCTCTGAATATCTAAAATACATTCCTATCCCAATGTAGCTCCCATTCTACAAGACTTTGTATGGATATAATTTATGATGTGCATGAAGGATCCCATCTTAATTAAAGGCTATAGACTTTGTTGGCCACTTACAAAAATTAAGAAATATGATTCTCAAATTTTCAACAGAACCTTCTCATTTGATTTAATTGCAAAATTAAAATTCTGGTGTCTTTTTATTTTCAATAACTCCAATATTGATGATTCATTATGAAACTGAGGAGAAATAACAATCTGATGCATATCTAGGATAATGTGCATATTGATATCATACTCTAGAGTCAGAGTATCAGCATTGAGAAGGGAAAATGAACAGAAGATCTCACCCCTAACCAAGATACTATCTGTATTTGGTAACTGCTGGCAAAAGGAAAAATCTGTTTTTCTAAGGAATGTTCCTGAGCATATTAAAGGCCCTATGCCCAGGAGTAGATTGCCAGCACAAACCAGGTTTTGCCGTTGCTTTGTGTGGAATTGTTGTTTCTTTGGGTGTTTTTTTGTCTTATTATTTTTCATTTGTTTTGATTTTTGTTTTTCTGGGTTGGCTTTTTTTTGCGTGTTTTGAGAGAGAAGGTAAAAGGAAAAACATAAAATTGAGTGAGAAATCAGGTGGGGAGGATCTAGGAGAAGTTGCTGGTAGAGGGGAAACATAGTAAAATCATATTGTATAGATTGGTTTTTCTGTTGTTGTTGGTTTTGGTTTTTTGAGTCAGGGTTTCTTTGTGTAGCTTTGGTGCCTGTCCTGAAACTTGCTCTGTAGAACAGGCTGGCTTCAAACTCATAGAGATCCCCCTGCCTCTGCCTCCCAATTGCTGGGACTAAAGATGTGTGCCACCATTGCCTGATTATATGGAAATTTTTAATAAAATGAGAAAATATCCAAGTTATATTTATTAATTTTCTTGTGTGTGCAAAAGTGTATGCTTACACAAATACACGAGTGTGCACCCGCTTAACATGGCATGTATGTGGATGTCAGAGTTGCAGGAAAGAGTTATTTTATTCTACTGTATTCGTTCTGGGGATTGAGTTTAGGAAACTAGAGTCAGAGGAATACACCTTTAGCAGCTGAGATATTTTTCTGGCCCACTTTTCATACTTTCGCTAGGCCTTGTTTTTCTCACCGTATATCAATATAAGCATAGGATTTATCTCCAAGAGTTACTTTTTGGATAACGATTAGTACATGTGAAAGAAATGTAGACATGGCCAGAGTCAAAATGGAATCAGTTGTGTCAAACCTAAGAACAAGGAGGAAAACAAGAAAAAAGAAACAAGAGGAGGGGAATAAAGAAAGAAAAAAAGAAACAACGGTATAAATAGAGCTTTTTTTTTCTTTTATGACTTTCTGATAGTGATTATCATAAAAGACTATCAGAGACATGATGCATATTACAAACACAGAAAATACTTAAGTATATTCTACAAGGACATCTGCCTAGCAACTGGAATTGAGGTTATCCACTAAGGAACATTTATTCAGCATGGGGCTGATGCTCTTCTTATTAATTACTGTAGTCAAGGATTATTGTTTAAAAATACCTAGTGTAATCTTTCTTATTTTGTCTTTAATAATACAACAAATTTTTGGATAAATTAATGTTTTACTATGTCTAGTATAGTTCCTTTGCAATGGTTTGCTCTATTCAAATATTTACAATAATTCTTTGGAGAACCTTTTTCAGATTGTTCTATTGTTAGGTTGAGATAAATGTGTTGCAAGACAATAATAATGATGACAATAATGAGCCTGAGTCTAAATCCCAGCAAAATTCTTCACAGACCTCAAAAGAACGGTACTCAACTTCATATGGAAAAGCAAAAAAACCCAGGATAGCCAAAACATTCCTGTACAATATAAGAACTTCTGGAGGTATCACAATCTCTGACTTCAAACTTTACTACAGAGCTACAGTACTGAAAAAAGTCTGGTATTGGCATAAAAACAGACAAGAGGACCAATGGAACTGAATCAGTGACCCGATATTAAACCACTCACCTTCGAACACCTGATTTTTGACAAAGAAGCAAAAAGAAAATCAAATGGAAAAAGAAAACATACCTAACAAATGGTGTTGGCATAACTGGATATCAACATATAGAAGAATAAAAATAGATCCATATCTATCACCATGCACAAAATTCAAGTCTAAATGGATCAAAGACATCAGCATAAAGTCAAACACATTGAACCTCATAGGAGAGAAAATGGGAAGAACACTTGAACACATTGGCACAGTAGAACACTTTCTAACATAAACCCAATAGCACAGACACTGAGAGAAACAATTAATAAATAGGATTTCCTGAAACTGAAAAGCTTCTGTAAAGCAAAGGACATGATCAACAAGACAAAATGGCAGCCTACAGAATGGGAAAAGATCTTCACCAACCACACATCAGACAGAGGACTTATCTCCAAAATATAAAAAGAACTCAAGAAGTTGGTCATCAAAAGAACAAATAATCCAATAAAAAATGAAGTACAAACTTAATAGAGAACTCTCAACAGAGGTATCTAAAATGGCTGAAAGACACTTAAGGAAATGTTCAACACCTTAACCATCAGAAAAATGCAAATCAAAACAAATCTGAGATTCCATCTTACACCTGTAAGAATGGCCAAGATCAAAAACACAGATGACAACTTATACTGGTGACGATATGGGGTAAAGGGAACACTCCTGCATTGCTGGTGGTAGTATAAATTGGTATGGCCTCTTTGGATATCAGTATGGCGATTTCTTAGAAAATTAGGAAACAACCTTCTGCAAGACCCAGCAATACCACTTTTGGGTATATACCCAAGGGATGCTCAATCATGCCACAAGGACATTTGCTTAACTATGTTCATAGCAGCATTGTTTGTCATAGACAGAACCTGGAAACAACCTAATGTCCCATGACCGAAGAATGGAGAATGAAAACATGGTACATTTACACAATGGAGCAGAAAAAAGTAATGACATCTTGAAATTTTGCAAATGGATGGATCTAGAAAGAATCATATTGAGTGAGGTAACCCAGACCTAGAAAGATAAATATCATATGTACTCACTCATAAGTGGCTTTTAGGCATAAATCAAAGAAACTCAGCCTACAATTCACAATCCCAGAGAACCTAGACAACAATGAGGACCCTAAGAGAGACATACATGGATCTAATCTACATGAGAAGTAGAAGAAGACAAGATCTCCTGTGTAAATTTAGAGCATGGGGACCTGGGAGAGGGTTGAAGGGGAGGGGAGAGAAAGGGAGGGGAGCAGAAAAAAATATATAGCTCAATAAAATCAATAAAAATTAATAATGACAATAATGATAATATCAATGCTGCTGCTAATAATAATAATAAATATAGATTATTTTGTATGTAACTTGGCTATATATATATATATGTTCTAAAACTCTTAAGAAACTGTACTATTTAAAAAATTTTCAGTCTTTATTTCTCATTTTCTCCTTTTGAAAACAAACAAATAAGCCAAAAAAAAAATGAAAGGACACCTTTTTCTTCTTAAACTTATAAGTAAGCAGTCTCTAAGCCTTCTTCTATATTGCCTTGGTTCTAATGTAAAGGAAATGACTTCCCTGCTAAATAACATGATCAGACAACTCCAAACCTTAGTCTTTAAAAATCTCCGGCAACACAGAAATTTAGTGCAGAATTAAGCTTAATGAATGCAATAACAATATAGCACATTCTAGCTTGCCTCAGTAATTTGTTTTTCCAGGTGTTTTAAAGGGTGAATAAATACACCCTCCTCTCATTGTGCCCGCAAAACAAACAGTTGAATGACTTTTTCTCCCTAGATTTATTTTATTTCAAGACGAGATAATAGATTATTGACTCCACGCCGGAAAGTCAATCAGGCTAATCTCAAAACCAGATCCCAAACAACTAAATGTCTCCTTTGTAATAAGCATTCATATTGGCTGATGAATTAATTTTAATCTTTCTCATACTTTATTTGTATTATGCCTTTGATTATGGCTACCTTGACAGTAATAAGTGGCTTCATTAAACCAAGTCGGTAATTAAATAACTACCTAGATACCGATAAACAGCTGAACACAGAAACCAAAGGTGCTTAGCAGAACTTAAAAAGAGGTACAATCCAGTAGCATTGTTTCTAGTTTCTTGCCAAATTTTAATGATTTTTTTTAAATAACAGATTGTAATAATAACATCTCAAGATGAGAGGTTAGCAGTGTGTCAAACTGTGACCTCGTTAATGCAGATATCAGAGATTACTGGTCTGAAATCATATGCTGAATTTCTCTTTAACTAGAAGGGAACCTCACTTTGTGAGCAATCCCCATAAATCTGTATTTGTGTTTCTGGACTTGCATTGCTAACATTTTACTGAAAACTCTATGTACTAATCATTGACTTTCTTGTAACAATTGTTACTGCCTCACCCCTGTTTTTTCTTACCAGGCATAAACATGTCTGCTTATACATGTCAAGCTAACTCCTTAGTTCATTTATTCATTTAGTAAATTAATTCATCTCAAATGAAAGTTGTAGTAGGAGAATGTGAAGAACAAATTAATACTCCAATAAATTCTTTACTGGTTATGTTCAAGAGAGAATGGGTCAAAAAAGGCAGCAAATACAGACAGACAACTTTGGAAACATTATTTTTTCTATTCATTGAAACACAAACAACTTGCATTGTAAAGCAAAACCAACAAAGTTCTGGGTATTTATGTTTTTAATATGAGGAATATTTTGTATCTGTAGTTTGTGAATCTACAGCAGTTTTTTCCCCTATGGATAGACCTTCAAAATACTATTGAGCATGCGAATGCAAGGGCAACTAAATTATTCAAACGTCTAGTGGAGGGAGTTTCCTGTATAGCACAGAGCAGAAGATGTGGTACATCTTTGTTCTGAGTGCCATCCTTGATGTAACAATGTGAGCAGTGACATATGAGAAGCATTCTGAAGTCTAGGGATGATCCCAGTTTTGTCATCAGAGTGCTATGCTGTTTTGTCTAGTTGAATTCGTAACTTTGGAGAGATGTAGATATAGCTAAGGTGAGCCTAGGGTTTGTGAGACACTACATTTGGTCAACAGCACTGCATAAATCCTGGTATGTTGGTGGACCAGCAATCCTAACATTCTACACAGGGAAGCAAAGAAACATTGTAAATCCATCCCATCCTCCTCATCTACATAGTGAGTTTGAGGGTAGCCTCCATTGTATATTCTATAAAATTGTGTATTGAATGAAAGGCTTCTTTCCTTACAGGCACAATGGACATAAAATTTGACAGAGTTGATAAGGTTATGTACATGGTTGAGAGTAAAATCAAATTGATAGACATCAATAAGTTCTCAAGCAAGGATGATGTTCTATTCCCACTCCTGTCAGAGAAGTTCTGGAAATGTCTAAAGACAGTGATGTTGCAAATCGGAGGTGGGGAGTGTTACTGATCTCTCACTGGCAGCGGTCCGGGATGCTGCAGAACATTCACAATATACTCTCCTTCCAGTACAGAATTATCCAACTGAAAATGTCAAAAATGCGAAAGTTGAGAAGACCAAGTATAAAACAAATGGCACTGCTCAGATGTTAGTATGAGACCAATTGGGAAAACGTACCTTGAACAACACCACTAAAATAGTGAAGACAGAAGCTGCCAATGTAGAGCAGAAAATGAATGCCCTGTTCTTTTATCAGAGAACAAACATAACCGAGGAACATTGATAATAGGAATATCATTACAGACGTGGGTGGCATCATCTGGGAACTTGGAAGACAATGGCCACAGATGGACAGGAGCTTATCTCAGCTCGCTTCATTCCCACGTCTCTGGAGGCATCAGTGATTACGCACATCCCAACCTTTTTTGCTCCTAATTGCAGTCTGTTGTATCACGGAGGAGAAACATCATCAGGTTTGAGAGGAAATAAATCTGCAAGACGCTCCATCAGCGTAAGCGCTACCCTTCTGGCACCTAAGCTCATCAAGCATTGATGAGGCAAACAGGAAGCCTAATGAAAATAATACAAGGAAATCTTTTCATCAACACCCCTCAGCTATCAGGTCACTGTTATTGCTTCAAGAGGTGGAATCTGAATCTGCAGCCAACACCGGAAGCTCTGCCTTTAAACAAGGCGAGCAGTTATTTTTACCACACGGCTCATATCAGTTAAGTGGTGCTAACTTGACCTCAATTAAGATACAGTGCTTTTTAAATGTGTTTATATTAGATCCTTCCCACCCCTCATGCACAAGCAGAGAGACAGATACACATGCCTGTGCACGTGTATGATATACACATATATGTACACACACACTGGCACTGTTAGACTAAGATTGTTTTCTCCTAATTTAGTTGTCTATGCTTTTCAAAAGAAACACACACAGAGTACTTATAAGGAATTAAAAGTAAATGTTTTGTTGGCCATAATAATAATAAAATTAATTTGATGTTTGATATTGACTCTCATTTTCTCTCAGCTTGAATTAACATATGTTATGGCATTTTCACTATCTTATTCTGTAAGGAAAGCGAAACATGAGAGTGATGAGGGCTTTCTCCTTTGCCACCTGAAATGCGCCAGTGCAGAGGATGAACCTCGGGAGGTTAAATGCCATCAGGGTGTGTTTCTTGAAGTGGCAGAATTGCGTGATGGGTGTGTGAAGGCAGGGATGGGGATAGGGTAGGGCAGGATATCCTCTTCATTAAACATTATACATTGCTTTCCTCATCAGGAGCTCAGTGAGTCACACAAATTGTCCGAGCTCAAACACTTAGGGTATCGTAAACTGAACACGCCCTTCCACTAGGTTCAAAGTAAAAAGAGCACACAAGGAAACCTGAAATGTCTTGTCTAGAGAATGTGGCGAGATAATGAAGAGTTTTAGAAATGGTCTCTTGATACTATGAATAAGTTATCGCACTTCTGCAAGGTGCAAAGGAAATCTAAGTGATCCTATGGTGGGAAAAACATATACTGACCTAGTAGGATGGTCTATACTAAAGGATATATGCTCTTTCCTCACTCAGAGTTGGCATTTCCTTCTGTCTCTTCTGACTCCATGGGCCGAAAAGCAAGACTATGCAAACATGACCTCAAAACACAGGCAGGCATTTTACTAATGCTTTGATATTTGTAAAGGTTTGAAATGTAAGTATTTTTCAGCATCAATTATTGAGCCCCAAATTTATGCCAGACTTAATCAAGAAATATAAAATAAATCTAAAGAAAATAAGAATATGGTTTCTATTTTCCAGAATTTTAAGTGGAATTAGATATAATAAAAAGCAAAAACTATAACACTGGTTGGCAAATTATCATCTATGAACTAAATCTAACCCACTGACATTTTAAAACAACATTTTATTGGTACACAGTACTGTCCATTTAATTACTTGGTGGGTTTTTTTACATTACATATTAAATATTATAGCAGTGCGTCTTAGCTGGCAATGCCTAAAATATTTACAATATAGTCTTTTACTTAAAAGCTTACCAAACCCAGCTTGCAATGATGCCACACACAGAAGTAATATTCACATACACATTGCAGTCTACACAAGAAGCTGCTATATCATCCAGTTTGTAAACAAACCAATGGCACTTCCAAGATTAAATTAAATTTTCAGTGCCACACAGAGAATAAGCTGAGACTGCGGTAGAAACCAGGAATTCTGAAGACAGAGCCCATCCTTTTAGTTTGTGGTTTGTGCACTCCATTGACAAGAGCTGTTAAGTATCTCAACAGTCATAACAATATGATTAAGAAATTAGTTTAGGTTCTTCCCTCATCAAATTAAATTTCATGCTTTGTTTCCTTTGGCTGGCAGAACTTTATACAATTAAAAGAAAAAAGAGAGCATTCAAAGTTTGACTCATGCCCACTTGGAGCATGAATCTTGCGACCACTGCAGATGACAGAAATCATGGTTCCATCTCTTCATCTTCTCTGTTATCTGGCTTCATATGACTTTCAGTGTATTCCCAAATGGAATAGAGAATCTCATCCTGATTCAGTCATGCGATTTACTATGATCAGCGGAGCCTTAGTAGACATGCTACTGGCAAATAGAAATTAAAGTCCACTTGTAATTAGTGTTTTGATTCTCAGGTCTTTGCTACTTCTTTGAGAAATGGCCAAGGGAGCAGACCTGAAGATAAAGCACAGGCAAGTCATTGTGGGCCAGGAAGAAACTCTAACGAATGTGAACAATAACTGCTTAATTTTATACCTCACTGAGGGTTTATGGTTGTTTGCTCTGTACCATTATTTTGATAATATGTGGTGGATAAAGGAAAATATGTACCATAAAATCAATATGTAGAATGTAAGGAATATATCAGTTTGCTTCCTAGTTATTATCATCACAGTTTCTTCCTTCCTTTTCTTCTTTCTCTCTCTTTTCCATTTATTGTCTCAGAAACCATGTCCTCCTACGTTCCCTGCACTATTCCTCTAATAGCTGAGTTTAAGTGTTCTCTCTTCAGCATTCCTAGACTTTGGGAATATACATGTACATCAGCAAGTTTTATCCTTCTGAAAAAAACATTTTTCACTATTTATTATTGCAGTCCTTTGAGGGACACTGGGAATATACACGTACAGTCACATCAAGTTTTATCCTTCTGAAAAAAAAAAACATTTTTTACTATTTATTATTGCAGTCCTTTGAAAAGTAGATCACTCGGTCTAGGCATTAGACATCATTGTCCTCTGTACTTGAATTTAGAAATTTTATGTGCCAGAAGTCAAATTATTCAAAAGCACTGAAGAGTTGGAAAAGTGTAGTGGGTACCACTAAGGAGGTCATGAATCAGAAAAGGAAAATTTCACATTTACAGAATGAGTGCATAGGGCTAGGGAGATGGCAACCTGAGTTCCATTTCTGAGACCAACACCATGGAAAGAGAAAACCATCAATTTGTCCTTAGAGCTGTAGTCAGAAACTCTATAATATATTTGTTTCCCTTCAAACGTAAATAAATATAAAAACTACATTTTTATAGAGATACAAAGTAGGAGGAAGAGGTAAGCTGTGTTGGGAAAGATGTGCAACAGTTATGGTATGCTGTCAGGAACAAGAGAAGAGCAGAGAGTCTCATAAGTAAAAGAAAAATAAGATAAAGTATTAAAAGAATTCACAGAGAGTCAAGACTATAAATATTTTAGGTAATAAAAATTCTCCTGAAAGCACTAGTATGATATAGGCAATAGGGTGACAAATTCACAGATAGGAGACTACATGAAGCTAATAACTTCGATCACTTTTACCTTTAAAGGTGTCTTTGTTACATTAACAGACATTTTCCAAATATTTTTGGAGTATTTACTTTGAATATTGAATGTTGTGTATGGGGAACATGAGTGCAGAGAAACCATGCAACTTCACAAGCTAACGTATATAGTAAATCTTATTAAAGTGTGTCTCAACCAAAATCATTTTAAGGACACCCAATCATTATACAAGGGCCTTGTTGCTGAGTAAATGAAGACTTTAATGTAGACTGATAAAGACAGCTAAATACAAATGGAACTTTTCATTCTCATTTGAACCGATTTTAAAATGCCATGAAGTATTTCCTTGATATCTCAGAGTGCATATAAACTAGACTATATAGGTTGTGAAGTTTTGAATATTTGTCTTAAATTTCGAGTTTGGGTTTATGAAGTGATAGATAATACCAAATCATTAAGTAGAAATACCATGAAGCATTTTGTATCAATAAATTGTAACAACTTGAAAGATAAAGTAAAATTATAAATGATAAAATAATAAAAAATAAATGAACAAATCAGAAATGAGTCATATTTATTAAAGATATTGAATCTGAAACAAAAAATTCCATACTGAAATACCAGGCTAAAACGACTCATTGATGAATTCTACCAAATGTTTTATAACAAATAAAGCCAATATTCTTCATAAACATAGTTGTAAACATTATAAAATATAATTAGAGCTTTAGTCTGATTTTAACGTATTGTATATGTAAACTTTTTGTTTGCTTGTTGAACATCTTATTGGTTCTTGTATATATAGTTTTGCATAATTGTTTTGGTCGTATTTACCTCCCTCATGAACTCTTCCCAGTTCTAACTCCCCTTCCCCATGTACCCTACTTTTCCTTTAAAAAAATATTCAAGACCAATTTGTGCTGGACAAATATTTTTGTATGTATGTTCTGCTGGGGTATGGTCAACTTACCAGGGGTTGCCGTCTGTACTGCTTGAACTATAATTGGTATCTGACTTATCTGAGTCAGTATATTTAAACTTTGAACATTGTGATATTCACCATTCTTTCCTGGAGATGAATTTAGCCAATATGTATCAAGGTAAGGTCCTCTAGGATAAATGGTTAAACACTCATTTGTTGTCAAGTTTATGACACTGGAACTCTTCTCTCAGTGGCTGACTTTAAACATGGCATTCATCAGCTGCTAAGTCACATCTGTCTACTGCACCACCTTAATGACAATCACAGAGATAGGACATGACACAGGTTTAACAATCGCCCTAAAGTTTCTTGAGGACAAATGCCAAAAATAAAGTGTCATTGAAATGAGAAAAGAAGTGGACAAATTGAATTGCTATGGTCAGAAGTCTTGGCTCTCTGCAGCATTGAATTGAGGTGAGCTGATTGCTAAATTAATTGAAAAGGTGCACTGTTGTACTGGAAAATAGGGTTGTCTTAGCTCTGTGTTCTCATCCTGATGGAGGTTAACTTTTATTTTTTAAAACAATGTCAGATGGAGTTGACAGTTCCTTCACTCTACTTTTTGTCCAAAAATTTGCTATTACTCGTGTCAGAAACTGAGTGAGGTAGTACAGGTTTTCCCAGCTACCAAGGAAACTGGCATAGAAGGATCCAATTACCATTCCCAGGTCTTAACAAAAAATTCATGGTAACTCTTGGCTTGGATTTTCATTAATAATATTCATTTTGTTGAGAATCTGATGCTTTAAACAATCACACACAAACTATGCACTGGCAAAATGTCGAGATACTTTCCCAGTTTACCCGAGTAATCAGAGCCTGAAGGACCAAGGCCATGTCTTCAGAAAACGAGGTAGAATGCAAGTGGAGGTCCTGAGATACATAAAATCTTAAACCAAAAGTCTCTAATTGGTCTCAGAGAAGAAAAGCATGGAGTAAGTCCTATTACCTGATGATAGCAAACATCCAGGAAGTATTACATACATAAACATTGCATGGAGAAAAAGGAAACTGACTCCTGAACCTATATCCAGAACGACGTGCAGTTTAGAATCCATTTCTGAATTAAATCAAATAACTTCACAAAGCAGAAAGAATTCATTTGTAGTATTCTTTGTTGAAGTGACATGCAGTTTACTTCTCCAAAAATGTTTCTTTGGCTAAAAGTCTAGGACTGTCTTTTGTTTTCAACAGTGCTGATGGATTCAGTTATCTATGATTTGAGAATATTTCTGGGAATTGCTTATATCTTTTTTTTTTTGAAAAAAAAAAATTTTCTGCCTCCTCCCCGCCTCCCATTTCCCTCCCCATCCTCCTGCCCCTCTTCCCCTCCTCCCACTCCTCTTCTCCTCCCTCTCCAGTCCCAGGAGCAGTCAGGGTTCCCTGCCCTGTGGAAAGTCCAAGGTCCTCCCCCCTCCATCCAGATCTAGGAAGGTGAACATCCAAACTGTCTAGGCTCCCACAAAGCCAGAACCTGAAGTAGGATCAAAACCCCGTGCCATTGTCCTTGGCCTCTTGTCAGCTCTCATTGTCTGCCATGTTCAGAGAGTCCGGTTTTATCCCATGCTTTTTCAGTCACAGTCCAACTGGCCTTGGTGAGCTCCCAATAGATCAGCCCCACTGTCTCAGTGGGTGGGTGCACCCCTCGTGGTCCTGACTTCGTTGTTCATGTTCTCCCTCCTTCTGCTCCTCATTAGGACCTTGGGAGCTCAGTCTGGTGCTCCAGTGTGGGTCTCTGTCTCTATCTCCATCCATAACTAGTTGAAGGTTCTATGGTGATATGCAAGATATTCATCAGTATGGCTATAGGATAGGTTCATTTCAGGTTCCCTATCGTCAGGTGCCCAAGGAACTAACTGGGGACATTGCCCTGGGCATCTGGTAGCCACTCCAAGTCTCTTGCCAACCCTTAGGTGGCTCCCTTAACTAAGATATGAGTTTCCCTGCTCCCCTATCCAACCTTCCTATATCCCCAATCATCCCGTTTCCCCAAGTTCCCCTCATCCTCTCCTTCACACTTTTCTCTCTCCATCTCCCCTTACCCCCATCCCACCTCACCCCCAAGATTCCAATTTTTTGCCCGGCAATCTTGTCTATTTCCCATAGCCAGGAGGATAACTATATGTTTTTCCTTGGGTTTGCCCTCTTAGGGGGCCACTGAGTCTATAATTTGTGGTCCTAAAGAATTGCTTGTATCTTATGCTTGCCTTTTAACTTGATAAGACTGAATACATGATTAGAGACACAAATTAAAACAAACTCTCAAATGGCATCCCTAATAAACACTCCAAACAAGCATAAAAGAGCTAAACACAATACTTGAATTAGTATTAGCAAATACATTTTTGTCATTATATTCTTCTTTCCTAATTAAAACACTATGAGTTGTTTTTGCTTCATCTTAACCCCTTTATCTTCTATTTTTTATGAAAGGAGTGTAGTATAAAAATAATTGTTTACTACATCCCATTCCATTTTAAGCAACCTAGTTCTACTGAAGGTTGAAGATTAAGAGTACATTGACATATTTCTAGCTATTTTATATTTTGAGAGATAGAGAAATCAATAGGTAGATCGATAAATCATAGATAAGATATATCTATATCTGTCTATCTATTATCTATCTATCATCTATCTATCTATCTATCTATCATCTATCTACCTATCATATATTACATGTGTGTGTGGAGAAGGAGAGAGAGAGAGAAGGAGAGAGAAAGGGAAAGAGAGAGAGAGACTGAGCGATAGATGGATAGGCCTATAGATAATAAAGACATAAACTGTAACAAGTAAAATTTTCCTTCCATTAATAACAAAGGTTACTGATAGAGAAATCAAAAAAATTTCACTGTGGGGTAAATTTCAACTGGTTTTCGAGTATGTGTACACTTTGTAGTTACCTGGTCTCAGAGAGTTACCTACCATAGAGTTTAATTCCATATATTTTTTGTAAATTTTATTAAAGCCCTTTCTGCTTCAAGTTCATGGACAACTGGCATAGCAGCCATTACCTGTAAGTTTCTTTACAGGAACAGATATAAACAAAATATCACAGAACCTATTGGATGTGTACTGATTGGATTTGTGTGTCAACTTGACACAAGCTAGAGCCTTTAGAGGAAGGAGACTCTGTTGAGGAAATGTCTTGATAAGATCCAGCTGTAAGGAATTTTCTCATTTAGTGATCAATAGGGGGAGGGCCCAGACCATTATGAGTGGTGCCAACCCTGGGGTAGTGCTCCTGTGTTTTTGTAAGAAAGCAGGCTGAGCAATGCATGAGAAGCAAACCATTAAGTAGCACCTCTCCATGACCTCTTCATTAGATCCTGTCTCCAGTACCCTGCCCTGTTAAAGTTCCTGCCTAACTTTCTTCAGTGATGGATGTCCATGCAGAAGTATAAGCCAAATAAACTCTTTCCTCCCCAACTTGTTTTTGTTCATGTCATTTTGTTGTGGCAACATAAACCATAGCTAAGAGGACTTTAGTTTAACATTTATGACCATGCGGGGGAGGGTAAGAAAATTAACATAGAACAGAGTAGCTACTCATGCCTGGGCATTGTACTCTTAGGAAGGAAGAAAGAAAGATCAAAATGAGATGTGGCAGAAAACACCTTTCTGGGTGGCATTGGGTCCCTCCCATTTTCCTGTCTTGTCCTACCATTCTAGTGCCACAGACTTTCAAAGTTAATTTTCAATTCTAAATAGATCCCATATTATCATACTTCTTCTAAAAATCATTTCCATTTTTGCCTCTCAAATGCTGAGAGGAATATCTACTGAATGACCAAGATATGTGATCAGAAGAGTTGCTTGTAAATCTTTGAGAGTTTGTTAGTTTTAATAAGAAATCATTTTAGTAGAAAAGGACATATTTTACATTAACTTGAGAATAAATCACCACAATTAATAATTTTACCATATCTCCTTTTATAGGTGCAGTCACAGGCAATCTCCAGGATGCCCAGTGCCCTTTATATAGGAACTAACAAAAATATACTTCTTATCTCTTAAGAAAATCAGTCTTAAGATTTTCAATGCCTACTTTATCATGGATTCTGCAAGCAAGATTAAACACTTTAAATTTCCTAGCTTGTTCATCTTTTCCCCTTCATAGTAGACAAGCTTGTCTGTCTGTCTATCTATCTATCTATCTATCTATCTATCTATCTATCTATCTATCTATCTATCTATCTATCAATGGAGGAAGGTCATTGGTTAAAAAATAAAGAAACTGCTTGGCCCTCATAGGTTAGAACATAGGTGGGTGGAGTAAACAGAACAGAATGCTGGGAAGAAGAGGAAGTGAGCTCAGACGCCATTTCCTCTCCTCTCAGGGGCAGACGCCATGTTCCCCTCTCCTGGGCAGATGCGATGAAGCTCCGACCTAGGATGGACGTAGGCTAGACTCTTCCCAGTAAGTGCACCTTGGGGTGCTACATTCATTATTAGAAATGGGCTAGTCCAGGTGCGAGAGTTAGCCAAGAAGAGGCTAGATATAATGGGCCAAGCAGTGTTTAAAAGAATACAGTTTGTGTGTTGTTATTTCGGGGCATAAGCTAGCCAGGCAACCAGGAGCTGGGGCGGCAGGAACACAGCCCGCAGCTCCTACTACAATCTATCTATCTATCATCTATCTATCTATCTATCTATCTATCTATCTATCTATCTATCTATCTATCTACTTACCTTCATCTATCCATCCATCCATCCATCCATCCATCCATCCATCCATCCATCCTTCCATCCATCTATCCATCCATCATCCACCTACCTACCTACCTGTCTGCTTGTGTCTGTCTGTCTGTCTATCTATCTATCTATCTATCTATCTATCTATCTATCTATCTATCTATCTATCTATCTATCTATGTATCTCTACTGATTTATATTTGAGACAGTTTCACTATCTCACCATGTAGCTTTGACTGGCTTGGAAATTGCTATGTAGACCAAACCATCCTCAAACTCTTAGAGATACACCTATCACTGCCTCCAATTTCTGGAATTTATGACTTGTTCAGCCCTCTTTCCTACAGAATCAGGACCACCAGCCCAAAGTTGGCCCCACCAACAGTAGGCTTGACCCTCCCACATCAATCATTAATTAAGAACGTACCCTAAAAACTTTTCTACAGTCTGATCTTAGAGAGCCAATTTCTCAATTAACTTTCAGACTATATGACTGTAGCTTGTATCAAGTTGACATAGAACAAGCAAGCACAACTAGGTATACATTGTATTAAACTTGGATGTTAATCAATGTGAAAGTTCACTCAGAATGTGACTGGAGTGAGTCACAACAACAACATTGTGACATGAGTCACTAATGTTTCAGAATCCACACTCATTCTATGTATTAATTAATAATTAAGTATTAATAAATAAATCAACTATTAATTGAAATTAATTAATTTTGACATTTAAAAAAATTTTACACACTAGCCCCAGTCTCCCCCTCCACCTTTTATCCCTCCCTAAAACATCCACTATCCCAACCCTTATCCACTCCTCAGAGGAGGTAAGGCCTCCATGGAGGAATCCACAAAGTCTGATATACCAAGTTGAGGCCAGAGCAAGTCCCTCCCCTCTGTATCCAGTAACTGATGGAAGCAGATGTAGTGATTCACACCCAAGCAATGGGCTGAGCTCCTGGAGCTTAGCTGAAGAGAAGGAGGGGGGATCATATGAGCAAGAGGCATCAAGATCATGATTGGGAAAACCACAGCGACATCTGATTTGAGCTAGTGGGAGCCCACAGACTCTGGAATGACGGCTGGGGATCCCGCATGGAACTGAACTAAGCCCTCTGAATGTGGGTGACAGCTATGTGGCTTGATCTGTTGCAAGGGGGGGGGGTTGGCGTGGGGCCAGGGTTTGTCCTGTGTACATGAACTAGTTTTTTTGGAGCCCATTGCACTAATTTGTAATAGAGTGTATTAGCAGACTAGTTTGGTTATAAACAATTTATAAATTGAATTTAGTCATCTTGCCTTTCTCACCTTTCAAGGTATTGTTGCTGTTTTGGAGAGTACTTTCTCTTGGATGACAAGCATATGGCATTTTTTTTCAGTTTTTGAAATTAAATATTACATTATTTACCCTTTCTGTTTCTTCCCTCTAATTTTTTCAATGTATCTTTCTTGTTCATTTTTCTCTCTCAAACTCATGGACTCAATTATTTCTTTGTTTTACACACACACACACAATGCTAAAATACAATCTGCTCAGTTTGTATAATGTTTCTTAGATGTATATAATTTCAGGACTGACCACTCAGTAGTAATTAGCTGGGGTACTCCGAGGAAGACTTTTCCTCTTGCTTTCAGCATTTCTTAGCTGCCTATAGGTATTGTGTTGTTGTTGTTTGATGTCTAAGGTTGAGGCCCCATGAGATATCCCCCCTTTCATGTTAATAAATCAATTGGTATTGTCCTTTTTGAGGTCTTGTTTAAACAGCCATTTTGGTGAGAAGGCATAGCTTCTCTGACATGTTCCGGAATAGGAAACCTCACAGCAGTCTTGTCTTTCCTCTGACATCTACATTTATTTATTTATTTTTTACCCTCTCTTTTACTATGGTCCCTGAGCCTCAGGTGCATGAGTTCAGCTGCAGGTGTTAGTTAAGAATGAGCAAGTCTCTCCATTTTCACTCGTTGTGTTTTTCTGTAGTGATCTTTGTCTGTTGAAAGGAGATGTTTCTTTAACACAAGGTGAGAGCCATACTCTTCTGTATGAGAACAAATATTTAGAGTGTATCCAGGAATTATTCTGGTTTAATAAAGCGGTAGTTACACGTTCTCCTCCAGGACCCATGACTTCAGTAGTCTGGGGGCTACATTTCCAGTACTAAGCATGCTTTCCCTTCTACTCTGGGTCTTAAGTCCTGTTAGAGGATAGTTGCAAACTGCCGAAATATGTGTGCTTCTGCTGCACCATTGGGTATCATGCTGGCGCTTGTTAGTTTATAGGCATCATTGTTGGACAGGACTATTGATTACTTCCCTCTCTTGGAATCCTACATGGTATTTATTGGCACCATAAAAGCTAGTCCTTAGGGTGGACAAATGACTTTAAATCTAAACAAGGCAACAAAAGGAAACAGCAAGTCAAACTGTTTCCTAACCTTATAAAAACTAATTATTAGATGAAGTTTTATATTATTTAATTTCAGTCACTTTAATTCAGTGGCTGACTGAAATGAAAGTTGTTTTCAGAACACATTAAATCTGGGACCATATATTTCATGCTGCTTTCCTTGACAATCCATGTCAGAAAAGAGTGAGTAAAAGTGAAATATGATAAACTGGATCTCTCAGACGCCATCCTACAATCTTCCCGGAGCACTGTCTGTCAACAGTGTTTTCATTTCATCCCAAGAACCTCAGTCTGCGACTCAGTGGCTGTTAGGAGGCAAACAACCTTCCAGCATCTGTGCTGTAATAATTGTTATTTAATGCTTATTAGCTCTCTTGTGTCTTCAGCCTGCCACCAATGATCCATATTTTATAGGATTTATTATCCAGTGAGGAGTATCACACAGAGTCTTGGTTACCTTTCTGTACTCAGTTTGCTTTTGCACTTTCCCACTCAGAATAGGCCCTGTGAGGCTCCTCGTGACATACCTGAACGGAATCATGAAATGTCCCCTCTAGGCAGGAAAAGATCATTATCATAGATAAATTGCAAACTGCATATATTATATGCTAATTGTGGTTTACCCTTTAAAATAAGGGTAGAACTAGCAGAAAACCAACAAAATGTGCTTGTTATCTTTACAGATTATTCCTTGCAGCAATAATTGTGATAGCAAATGCCAGAAACAACTCAAATGTCCCTACTAGGAAATGTATAAGGTCAATTATGATGCAGCCATACAGTTATAAAAACAAAATGAAATGTGTCTCTTTATATAGGGCCGTGTATAACCGCAGGATGCATGCAAGCCTCACAAGTGTTCGTGAAATAATCGTGTTGTATATGTGCAGATAAACACATCTCTCTGTATTTAATGCATATACTTGCTTATACTGTCAGAAAGAAATAACGGAAGGCTAATCAAAAAGCAGATGGAGTTCTCACTATATGGGGAAGGAGTGAATCCAGAGCAAAGGTTGGGCTAGCAGAAAAAAGTACTCCAAATATAATTTTCTTTTATTTTTGGCTCCAGAACTGTGTACTATTTTACAAAACAATAAAGATAAAAGGAAATATGTAGGTTATTCCTCACCCCGAGAAAACTTAACTAAAATCAGTGTGCAATGCCTGGAATGCTGAAGGGCTAGGCAATGCAGAGAGATAGATAGATGCGTCAATTTGGTTTTATTTGAAGAATCATCTAAGATGAAAAAAGTTAGCTTTTTCTGTATGTGTCACTAGTTTGTAAATGAATTACTGGTGTTTCGGGGTTTTCTATGAACAGAATATAATATTATAAAAACTCTTCTTGTGCTCTGGGTATAAGAATAAAATAAACCGTATATAAAGCATAGGCTTCAATAATTTCAGGATAATCAAAGTGAATGAGGGAGTGATTTTTCTTTCCGGTTGCCTTTCTTCTCACGTGGTTGCTTGCAAGGGCTATAAAATCTATTCAGATATCAGATTTAACTTCCTCTATCCATTAGCCCATGCACTCACTTGTGACTGTCAAACATTTAGAGGTGGAGGATTCTGCCTGGGTCTAGAAACTAATAACATTCCCTACTGTGGCTGGATGACTGTCTTGGAATTTGGAGAGTTGTTTCTGTCTATTCTAAGTCTTCCAAATTGTGTCTGCCTCCTAAAAATATCATTATTATTAGTAATGTATTTTAAGTGTATTTATTATCCTAAATATAAGAATATATTCTGAGGAGTGATAAAGTTGAAATGGAAAATATTGACTAGAAATAGAACAAAGGATGGTACAGTGTGCTTGATCATGCCTGTAATCTCAGCATTGGGGAAGTAGAGGCAGGAAGATTAGGAGTTCAAGTTAGTCTGGGCTATATAGCAAGTTCTGAAGATAGCCTGTGCTCAATGAGAACTTGTATGCAAGTGCGTACACATAAAGAAAAGAGAATGGAAGCATTGTATACACTACAAATTGGTGGTAGACAATTCTGTATTCTGTCACTTATGTTTTAAATAAACACTAATTGACCAGTAGCCAAGCAGGAAGTATAGTCAGGACAACCAGACAGGAAGTAGAGATGGGGCAATGAGTACAGGAGAATTCTGGAAAGAAGGAAGCTCTCTCTGCACGTAATGGCTTTGTGGGAGCCCAAGTAGTTTGGATGCTCACCTTAATAGACCTGGATGGAGGTGGGTGGTCCTTGGACCTCCCACAGGGCAGAGAAACCTGCTTGCTCTTTGGGCTGAGGAGGGAGGAAGACTTGATTGGGGGAGGGGGAGGGAATGGGAGGTGGTGGCGGGGAAGAGGCAGAAATCTTTAATAATTAAATAAATAAATTAATAAAAAAATACATTTGCCAAGAATATTTTGAAATTTGAAAATATTTGACATCTCCCAAAATGTTCAAACCTTTTATTATTAAATTATGGAAAGAAATTAGTGGATATGATTTTATTTATTTTGAATTATGCTTGATTTTGTAAACTTCCGACTTTGATTTTCAATATAGTACAGGTAATTTAGATAAAGTTTAAAAAACATAATTTAAAACATATAAAGAACATTTGAATCCTAAAGAGTAATTCTATGTTTGTTATTGATGATTTTTTTAAATTGTATAATAGTTTAGAGACATTTTATATTAGGTTATTATTTCTTGCACTAAATATCTGCTTTGGAGGCAAGGATTTGTAATAATCATTTCTCATGAATCTTCCAAATCAGTTATGTTTCTGGGGATTCATCCATAAGAAACAGAGCAATTTGGCAAATGCTTTACCTCTCTCATCTAAGTGCAACATCCTGATATCAGCAGCTTGTGTTCTAAGATCAGTTGGAGAAGGAGTGTAATCTTCTGTTGACTTTTTTTTTTTTAATCATTGCTACAGAATAGAAAGACCCAATGTGGAACATATTTAAAACCAAAATCAAAGTCAGGAAAAACAAAATGTTGACAACCTTGTCTGATATAAATAAAAGGACCAAATGACCAAAGAGGAATCAGTCTACACAAATACAGTCCTGAAAGCCTGGCTTTTCTAAGTCACAGTTAAATATGGAAGACTCTGTGGCTCGTGCATAAAGAAAGGCTACACACACACACACACACACACACACACACACACACACACGGGATGGCGGCTTGCGCGTGTGTTCTGATGGCCCGTATTTCCTCCTCTGTAAACAAACCATAATAATAATAATGTTGATTTGACAGAATTATTATTAGGAATTTGTGATTTAAAACATTTGTACACTTTAAACAATGCCTGAGACCCAATCAACTTTCAATAAATATTATGTAATGCTCCCTTCCCAGGAAATGGGAGTGAAATGTGGCAGATTGCCAAGCTGACAGCCCAACAATGTAGGTGTAACACAAGTACAGCCCTCATTACCTCCCTTTGAAATGTTTCCACAAAGGAAGAGGGCAGACCGTAAGAAATTTGTAAGAATAATATACCAAGAAATAGTACTATTTCTAGGATATAGATTAACATATAGCATCTATAGTCTTAGAAAGACCCTGGAAATTGTATAACAGTCATCAAAAAGGACTGGTTAGTTCTTAAAATGATGTTCTCTTTGTCAAGAGTATCAGTTAATCCAAAGTAACTTTACCAGACATTTACAGGTTTGTGGCATGGGTTCTCAGTGCTCCTGGGGCTCTCAACCTACACCTGAATAAGCCTTCTAAATATGGACTTCTGCAGTCTTAGGTCAGAGACTTTTCTCTGGTATTCCTCAATATGAGAAACTGCTTACTGTGGAGACAGACCCCAGACAATGGTGGATTATGTGTCCCACTGTGAAGGCCCAAGGGGTGCAAGCACATCTCTGCATCTCCAACAGCTGGAAAGCCTTCCCATATTAGATGCTTTCCCTCCATGTCACGCCTCTGTGTGCCTTGCCATTTCCCTTTGAGATCCCGAATCAACAGCTTGTTCTTTGATTTGAATCAAAGCACCTGTTTCACACAGAAATTCTAAAGCAAGGCATTTAACAACCACTTAACAATGATGGTAATTTTAAGGAGACTAGAGGAGTGTTTTTGTTTTTGATTTTGTTTTATGGAGGCAGGAAAACAGAACTGCTCGAATTTAACTTTCGGCTCGAAATTTTGATATTGTACTTCCAAATACGTAACAATATATTTTAATTGCACTTCAATGGAAATCTACGTCTCCTGTTTACATGTGTCCAAGTATAAAAGAAGATAGCCATATAATGGCAACTCTAATTCCCGAATCCCCAATTCCTTTGTTATTTGGGGCTACAGAATGTTGTGGACATGAGATGGTATCAAAACCAAATCATTTAATTATTGTAAGTCTCGGGTTTCCCGTACTGAGGATCGAGGTAGCCTGTCTTGTTAGCTGAGCTATGCACTGAATTTGGAGAGAGAAACTCATTTCTTTTCCCCACTTTTCTCTTTTTTTTTTCCCTTGGAAAGACAAGGTTTAGAGTTGTCTGGATTTCTGGGCCATAAATGAAGTCACATTTACAAAGACTGTAGTGGCTTACTTGCCGAGGAATCATCCCTTCTGATTCTGGTCTGGGCAAGTCTGGCTTTGCACATCACTGTTACATCACTTCAGAGACTTTGGTTTAAGATTTGGATTAAAAAAAAAAAAAAGAGTAGCCCTTAGAGGTCCTTTTGTTCAGGATTATGTAGATCTTGGCAAATGTGGGAAAAGTAAAGTAGATCCACATGATTCAACCTAAGTCACTGGAGTTTAACTTTGGCACAAAGTTCAGCCAATAAGAAAGTACAACACTTCCTACTCTGCCAGGGGTGTGCACACCGGGCGTTACGAGGAGGATATATGGCTGGCCAAAGTCAGAATCAGGATATGCATATTTTTAGAGCTTCCTTCTTAATAGGAATACAATCAACTTTTCATTTGCTAAAAACATCCCAGAAAGGGTAACTCATTTCCAAAAAGTAATCAGAGTTGGAGCATTTAGATTAAAAACAAACCTATTTCCTCCTTTTTCATTCACATCTAAGCTTTGGCCAATAAGAAGATTCTTGGACCATAAGATGCAAAGGAAAATAAGCCTACCAAAATTGTACCAAGGAATGGATAACTTGGAAAATGATATACCAAAAGCATTTTACATTGTATGATGGGAAGTTATTCACTAATATAGACCTTCCAGATTATTTCTGATTTTTGCTGCTACCGTAACTTACCTCTCCAAGTAGCAGTTTTTCTCACTTGCTCTACCCATACATTTTGAGTACCAACGAAAACTAGAAAGACAACAATAAAGGACTGTAAAACCACATGTTTGCCTTCAAAGAACTTTTCTAAACCCTTCTAAAACCAAGTAAAGGACCCAGAGTAAAAGTAGAAATTTGCAGAGCAGAATGATAGTTCAAATGCAAAAGACAATTTAAGCAGAATCCATGATTGTTAAGGCATGTTATCTGAAACATCCACATGGAAGAAAGGGGCTATAGGGAAACGCTATTTCTCCTACTTTACTTATGTTTGTTACAATTCATGCCTTTCCTAGAGCCTTGAGGTGAAATGACCTTAGAATTTAGATATCATGTGGGAATAAACAAAAGAAAATAGAAATATTCTGACCATGTGGGTTGTGGCTTGGCTGCTTTGTGTGCTTAAGTGGCTCTGAGGCTCACAATTCTACATATTGTAAGAAATTGTTTGGATTAGAGTCCTGCAGGTTTTTGTTTCTTGCACACACACACACACACTAATATACATTTATATTCATATATAATATTGCCAATCTGTACAACAGTTGAATTTATGGATTCAGCAAAAAGGTTGTGGGAATATTAGGTTAATAGCTAATAGTAAGGGAACTTCTAACTAGACTTGAAAGGGGAAGTATCTAGAGATAAAAGCAGTTCAGGTATCCTAACCCCAGTGAACTTTCTGTATTAGTTGAAAGAATCCATTTCCACTTTTTAAGAGGCTCTTATGTCTTGCTTAAAAACTCGGAATCCCACTGGCTGCAGGGGGTTTCATTCCAATAGGAAGCAGTTAACCCTACTGCACTATGCTGCATAGAGATTGCAAGTGAAATACATCCAGTTGTTCCCAGGGAGTAGGAGTGAAGACAGGGAGAAGAAATTATAATAAAGACTAGAAGGCTGTGACTTATCCACCAAAGGAATTAAAACGGTTTTCAAATTCATACCAGCAAAAAATTTGGGAAATTTAGCAGGACTTGGAGGAAATTTATTTGGCAAAGAGGGAAAAGCATGGATTTAGACTAGGTTAAATTTATCCATATGAGTACCAGAATTCTAGATCTGACATGATCTCGACAGTTGGAAGTAATTATAATTGTTTGGCATCAACCAACTCTTGCTAAATCACCCTGAGAAGGCAAACCTTTTTGGAGTAATAACCGTAAAGGAACCCCCAAAACATCATTAGGTAAAATAGAGTAAATTTAACATGGGTGCCTGGCTTCTCCCCACTGCACTTTGATCTGCAGAAAGTTATGAAGAAACAGCATCTATCCATCACTGCCATGGTAACTATACTGCTGAGAGCAGTGACCTCTCCTGACTGATTGCGGTCGAAGCTGCAGGAAGATGCTGCAAGTGAACATACTCCCTAATTTCAATGGGCAAAGGAAGTTCCCGGGGTGACAGAAACCAATTGATCACACTCAATCATCAGAAGAAAGATGTATGTGATTGCAATGATTGGCAGCAGGCACCATGTGATAATCAAAGAGGTCTGCAAGATCTACTGGTGCTAGTTAGATAACTGGGGATTCCTGTGGTGGAAACAGATGGCGAGCCCATTACTGCCTGACTTGATTTGTATATCTGAGAAAGGACAGGTCAGGTGATGGAACTGCTTGAGACAAAATAATCCTGTAATGTCTCATTAAATTCCCAGAGCCTTTTGCAGGGGAGGAGACTAGAGACATACAAAAGATTGCAATAGCTGCTTAATAATGGTCTGAGTATCTTTTGAGGAGGAGTTCCCAGAGGCTTTATGATTACTTTTAAAAATAACCTTGCAAAAAGTATTAATAAAGTCCTTATGACAAAAGGATAGCTTTATCATACCTGAAATTGATTCCTGATAGTTCTCCCACTGAAAATAATCATTTATATTTTTAATATTTATTTTCGGTAGTGTGTGTGTGTGCGTGTGTGTGTGTTTAAAGGTCAGAAGACTAGAGAACAACTTGCATGAGCTGGTTCTATTCTTCCATGACGAGGGCCCTGGATATTGAACTTGGGTCATCAGATTTAGTAGCAAGTGTTCTGACATACGTCCCCAAATTTCTGGCCTCCTACTCCAGATTTTTACAGAAGTGTTATAGCCACATGTTTATAGCAGTTCAAGCTGGCAGACTTCCAAGATAGTAGACCCCAAAAGAGTTGACTCTGCTTTGGTTATTGTCTTGAGCTCCTGAAACACCAAGAGAGTCACTTGGAGATCAGGAATTTATCTTGCTTTTCTACAAAAACTTTTGAGTCCAGCCTTTGACCATGTTATAAGAAGAACAAACATTCTCTTATCATATAAATTAAAGATTTCAAACCCTAAAGTCCAGAGTAACTCAGGGTCAGATCAAGGACCTTTTAAGATACACCTGGGCTATTTATGAGTTCTAAAGGTCAGAAAGGATCATATACTTGATATTTATTTCATCTCTGGAAATTTTCCAATAACATGATTTCAGAAGACTGCGGAGTACATTCTTGGAATCTGGACTCTTATTTGTCTGATAATAGTATTGTTCAATACATTGTATCAATATATTACTTAGGTATAGAATACAAATGTCTTTGGATCTGCCAAGAGTGGACCCAGTGTAGGCCAGGCATTTTGTTTGACTAAAAGGCTACTACCAAATATGTGAGTGTTTCCCCAGTTACTGAATGCAGTTGGTTTCAAAATTCACATATGCATAAACTATACTTTCTAGATATATTTATTACTCTGAAATCTATACTGGAGACATTTGCAAAGACTACCATGGGCTTGCCTCCTTGTTTCAGGAATGGCTATCTATGAAAACCAATGCAAAAATCAGTAACAATTCCTACTACTAACCAATCACAACACAGATTTGGGGTCTATAATAGAACTTGATTTTGACATTATCCACCCAGGAATAGCATTAGATAGTAAAGAAGTAGTCTCAGTTCAGAAGAACCCGGCTTCCCCTGTCTAAATGCCAGTAACAAGCTTTGGATTGTTCTTACGAATATTACTCAACACCAACTGAGGTTACCACAATTCCCACCATATATTTGGTGAATCTTCTCAAGAGAATCATGTAACTCAAGGGCAGACATTTACCAGTTATTATTTATGATATTAAGTCAGAATTCAAATGAAAGTTGTATGGGATGATGTACCATGGGAGATGAACAAGACTAACAAGCCAAACCTGTGCTCCATCCTCCAGGTACTGCCATGTACTAAGTCCTTAGAAGCTCTTGGAACTTTGCCCCTAGGAATATTTATAGAGAAATCATTGCAGAATATATTTCATAGAGAAATTCAACAGCAAAAAGACAATTCTCCTCAGGTCCTCCTTGGCCTCTCTGTGCAAAGTTACTGTCTCCTAGGTATGGACAGGATTCCCTGAAATAGGAAAGGTCTTTCTTTACTCTCAGACATGAGTAGATTGGCATTCCTGTGACTAACCTTGTGGAGAATGATATTCTAGTTTCTATAATCTTACTTAGGAAGAGAATTATGAACCAGGACTCTGGAAAAAATTCAAAACATATGTGTTGTAAAATGGCAGTTCTCATATGACTTGACAGTGGCTAGAAACAGCAGAAGACAATCTAGTTTTATGTAAGACACTCCATGTTGTGACACTTTTAGGGCATAAATCTGTAGCCTACAGATGGCCAGTCTTAATTAAGTAATTTAATTTTAAAAAAGTGTGTTGTGTGTGTGTGTGTGTTTGGTGTAGGCATGTATGTGCAAATGTGTGTGTAAGCGGTACATGTAAGAGGCTGATAGAAAATATTAATGTTGCTCTCTCCAGCTTATATTTTGAACCTGGAGCTCATTGCTTAGGCTATGTTGGTTTTCCAGCAAGCTCTCCAGACCCACGTTTTTCTATCAGCACTAAGGTTAATCATCTTCCAAGTTCCATTCATTTTCTTCAGGGGCCAGATTGACAAATAAAAAGAATTTCCACTAAAACTCAACATTCGTTCCATTTGTAGTTGTTTAAGGGTATTAGTAATCTACATCAGTATTTCTGACATGTGCTATGTTTTAGTTTTTTACTTGGATTTTGAGGTTTGGACTTTGATGTAATTACCAAATAGGTCAAAAGCCCATTATCAGTATTGCATTTGTATTTCTTAGCTTTTTCCTACTAAAAGAACAACAAAAGCTAGACATAGTCTAAAAAAAGAACACAGGCTCACGTTGCTCACAGTGCATATGAAAACTGCAATACATCTTGATATAAGAAACTAGAACAAGCTGAGTAGGGGGGAAAAAGGCTTTTATAACCTTCTTGAGATAACTACCTTCTGAAAGCCGGTCTTAGATCTCTAGAAAGTAGATGCTGACATGAGATATGATTGAAAACCATTATTGTGAATGAAATGGAAGCAAGACCATTGCTGGAAGCAAGCTAGAGCATGATGCATGTGTGTTGTAGTCTTTGCCACTCCAACGGCTAGCTTCGGATCACTGTCTGCTTGAAAAGGAAATTCTGACATAGGTAGAGGAGATGACCAGAGCCTTTTCAGTCATCAGTGGAGATATTGGTGCAAGAGCAATCAGTAAGACTCTGAGTTCTACCTCTGCCACACAAAGTTTTCAATTAATCCATGCAGCTAAATATATAGTCATACAGTTGTAACTTTTATAACAGACAAGAGAATGTGTTCTCCAGAAGAAAAAAAATGTTTGTATGTATGTGAGTTTCTACTTTGCCTACTTTGTTATTTAGTTTTTATTTATGATGAAAACTCAACTTAACTCTTCAATCCAGGTAGATTTGTGAGAGGAATAAGGAAAATACAGATCCAAAGGCCATCAGGCATGGTGGTACACATCTTTAATCCCACAATTAGAGATCTCTCTGAGTTTGAGTCCAGCCTGGTCTACATAATGAGTTCCAGGTCAGCTAAGAGTATGTGGTGAGACCTTATCTCAAATCAATACAAATAAAGAAACATCTGCAGTGAGAACACAACGATTCAAAGACACAGAGAATAGATGGAGTGGAGGAAAATCCTCCTGAGATATCAAAGCTTAAGGAGGTTAACGGCACCTAGCTGCTTTTTGAACAACTTGACATCTTCCAAAAAAAAAGAAAGTTTAAGATCATAATTACATAGGTGGAAGCAGTATAACTTTAAAAGACTGCCTTAAATTAGACCTCATATTTTAATCATGTTCCAGATAGACATCTTATTTGATAGTAAAGTTAAAGTGTCATTTTCAAAAGTATACAAGTAGTTTTTTCTTCCATTTTTTTTTCTTTAGAAAATTAACCAAAGCCGTAATAGTAAACACGATTTACCACATAGTTGTTCTCTATGAGACTTTGACACGCACAGTGACCTTACAGCCTACATACAAAAATAGAAGTCTTTATCAGAGGTTTGTCTGTGAAGCTATTTTTAGATATGCGGCGTCATGACCTCAACTTAATAAAAATGAAACACAAAGAGATGAAAGTGGGCGCCTTCTCTGCAGAAATTCCTCCAGGGTTGTATCCTGCCTTCACTCTCCATGCAGAATTCCCACAGAAATCAATAGAAGATTAAAATAAATGTCAATGGCAGGATATGGTCCAAATTCTGAATGAGAAGGCCTATGCTTGACAGTTTAATTGTTTTCCAGAAGATTGGAATTGGGGCAGAAGTTTTAAGAGGGAAAAATCAGCGTTTGGGATGTAAAAATTAGGGCACAGTGTTTTGTACAGCATGCCTTATCTGCGGGAGTTATGTCCACCTTTTGTTTCAAAATATTCACTTATGGGAAGGTTCCAGAATAAGCAGCACGACTTTAGTTGACTGCGATTTGGCATTGTCTTTATTTTAGTACTGGTCAAGAACAAATAGAAGCAAACTCATTGCCATCACTCCTTGCTTAGCCACATTACTCAAAAATAATTATCAAGAAACAAGTTAAAATTGAGCAATTAGAAGGACCATTGTGTACCTAATGTGTTAAGCTGTGTATATAGTTCTGTCATTGCCACAATTATCATCTGGAAAACTAAATAGGAGCTTGTATAAAAGTCAGACTTTGCAGTTATTAATACAATTCACCACTGTACCACATCACACATTTCTTCCCTGGTGCACACTGGCTTCTTAGAATCAGTCACTTTTACATTTGTTGTAAGAGAGAATGGCAATGCCTTCTGTTGAGGGAGGAACACAACTCAAAAAGAATAGCAAAAAACCTTTAAGGGTTTTGTTTCCTAACAAAACTAGAAGTCTAGAGTAGGGCAGCCCTGAGCAATACCAAGCTTTCCTGAAAGTTTTGCCTGTTTTCTCATAATTACAAGATATTTCTGACAAAAGAGAGGCTATGATTCTATGGATAAGGGCATTATATTCAAATAAGGCAAACTTGAATCCAGTCAACAGTAATACTGGACCTTATGTTCTCTAATACTGAGAACATAATTGGAAATCCAAGTGAAGTTCCCAGAAATATAAAGTGAAAGCAATTAGTTTCCACTGGGAGATTGAGAAAAAATGGAGAAAACTATAGAAGAAAGGATCAATGTCTACAGTGCTAAAGGCTTAAAATCATAGCTCGATTCTATATGAAGTAATTGTGTGTGTTTATGTTGAAGGGAGGCTGCTTGTTTGTTTCCCGGCTGCCCAGCAGCTCAGACCTGAAATAATCACACAGAAACTGTCTAATTAAACCACTGCTTGGCTCATTAGCTCTATCTTCTTATTTGCTAACTCTTACATATTAATTTCACCCATATCTATTAATCTGTGTATTGCCACATGACAATGGCTTACCGGGTAAAGTTCTGGTGTCTTTGTTCGGTGGGGATACATGGCTTCTCCCTAACTCCTCCTTCTTTCTCCCAGCATTAGGTTTAGTTCTCCCACCTACCTCTATTCCCTGTGCAGGCCCAAGACAGTTTCTTTATTAACCAATGGTATTCACAGCATACAAAGGGGAATCCCACACCATGTTTAAAAATAAGAGAACAGGGAAGTGAAGGAATCTTCTGGGAGCAGTGACAAGAATGTTCATCACTGAACAATTATGAGGAATTGGACACATAAAAACTTTTTTTCCTGAAGCTAAAGTTTTCCCATTTGAAGAAATGCTGAAGTTAAAGGAGATGACAAATCTACATGGAGAAGGAAGACTTAGATTAAATGAAGAAAATAGATCCCACAGGATCCAAGATCCTGCAAAGAATAAAGAAAGAAAGGAAAGTCTTAAAACACTGGTGGAAAAATGGTAGAGCCTTTGATTAGCTTTGAAAGCTGAGCACAGATTGAGCTTGTATTGGGGAATCTGTTAAAGCAGCATGGCAATAAATCAATATGTTTCTGAATTTACTCTTGGCTGAAAATAGTCTGATGAAAAAATATCCTGTTACTGTGTGAAATAAAATCTTGACGTGAAGCTTGTTTATGTTGAAACATTAGTTTTTTAAAACTTGTCTCAACTAACATATTAAACTGCTTGAAGCATGAAAATTTTAGATTAAAGACCTGCCGCTGTAGCTATGGAATGTAATAGTAAATGAAACAGCAGGAAGAATTCAGGGTACATGTTTGAGCTCTCTGAACAGATATATATTAAGTATAAGTTAAACCAGGAAAAAAGTTACCAGGCATGCCTAAATTAGACAACCCATGTAGGTTTGATTTTTTAAGAGTGTTTATCAGAAAGTCTTACTGTGTCAGTGGTACTTGTTTCCTTCAATGATGTTGAGACAAGATGTTTCTTTAACAATTGCTGTATGTCAGCTATTGTGCCAATGACACTGCACATTTTCTTCTTTAATTTTCCAATAACCCAATGAGTGGAAGTAAACTGAGAATTTGCTATCTGCTTGCATTCTCACAGTAAGTAAAACACTAAGGTCACACTCAAGACTCTTCCTCGTTGTCAGCTGTATTCTATAAACTGTCTGCTGTTCTTGGTGTCTAGGTGATCAAGTTGGTAAAAACAAAAAGCAGAACTTGAAAGATTAGCATACCTCTGTGGTTGCTACCCATGAGTTTCTATTCATTCTATTAACTACAGTTATTTGGGGGTTTATTATATTATGTGTGTTGCATTTTATGATTGTGAGTCACTTTGTAGGAAGGAAATTGAACCCGTGTCTTCTGGAAAAGCAGCCTGTGTTCTTAACAACAGCGATCTCTGCAGGCCCTAATGAAAGTTACTTTTAATTCATACACAAAATTTTATATATTAATGAGATATCATGTAGTATTTCCATTAAGAAAAAAATCAGGATGAATTTATGACTCTTCAAATAAATCACTTCTTATTAAAAAAAGGACTAAAAAACTACTTTTCTTCTAGTTTTTGAAATATGTCAGGTACTATAAAATAACTCACTAGAACTTTTTTCTTATTCATATTTAATTGCCACCTAGTACTCATTTACTGAAGTTTCTCCAAGTCTTCTCTTTATTCTTAAAAGGCCCCTGCTAATTACCATCAAATTTTCATATCATTTTTAAAAGCATTACATATATGCATGAGATTTTGAAATAATTGTCTTTCTGTGTCTGGCTTTTCACTTAGCATAATGACCCCTAACTCTACACATATTGTCACAAATGACTTCCATCCTTCTAATTGGAGAATAATATTATGAATTGTATGTATATGTACCATTAAAAAATTGTTATCACATGACAGACCAGGTATTTTTTTTAAGAATGAGTCATCAGCTTTATTTAAAAGGTGTTTTAAATTTTTACCATAGAGGAAACATATTATATCCTGAAAACATAAGCAAAATATGTGAAAAAGAAACCAGAAGATTTTCTTTTTACTTTTGGAGTCTCAATGGATGTATCATGAGTGCATTCTTTTAAAAATACTTCTTTAAAGATAAGCAAGTTATTTTCCATATGCCACTTTCTCTCTCCACATCTATCCTCACATTTTATAGTAATTTTTCTATATCAACAATAAGTGTATGTTTTAGTCATATATATTTAACAAACTCAGCCCTTCAAGATGTATTTATATCTGAGAAAACTGAATTGACTCTAGTTTGTTCTGACACACTTTGACATTTTATTCAAATTTCTCTTTTAAAGCTACACTATTTACTAAATGACATTTCTGCTAAATCTAAAGAAAAATATCTGTTCTCCAAATATTGTCATTGCAAGTCTTTAAAAAGATTTGATGTACCATGTTAGGGAAACAGTGTCAGAATAACCATCAAACTTTCTCCCACTGTAATAACATAATACAAAAATGAACTTGGAGTGATGAAATGGCTCAAAAACAAATTAATGCAATCAAGTCTTAGCAGCAACTCTGTCCATATTTGTTAAATATTTTCAAACTACTCTAAAGAAACACTCCCAGAAGGCAAACCAACAGTGAATGGAAAGAAAATGGTCAGCAGCATGCGTTGCTTGTTATTTGAATGGAAAGTAATTTATCGTGTCTGAAATAAAAGCTGTTTATTCTCGTGTTTCACTGTCTGCAACAATCTTTACCATTTATCTGTGAAAAGGGAGAAACTGTACCATTATTAGACTATGAATACTTGACACATCAAATTAAATGTACAATAACAGAAAGGCATTTGCTATTGGCGTATGCAACAGACAAAGCAGTCATTTTGAAATAAAAATTGAAATAGTGTGGGTTTCCTTCTCTTTTAGTTTTCCTGACTCTGACCAGAACAATCTGGCAGTTAGAATCAGAATTTTTTTACAGCAAATAAAAATAATTAGGTGACATTATATATATATATGTCGCAATTATATTGATATATTCACTCTGCTTGAAAAATAGGAGCAGAACAATTTGTGTGAGCATGTGTACATGCATGTTCAGAGTAGGGAGGGCACTAGGACAGACCAGATATTATTTTATTTTAGCTATTATTGGTAAGGCAAAGCAACATGTAAGCATTCTCAGCTCTATTTATATAAAAAAAAAGGAAGAAGAAAGAGGAGCAGGGTGAAGGAAGAGGAGGAAGAAGAGAAACCTTCCTTAAAATACTCAATATATCCTTGTTCTCTTAAAATATTTCTTATCAATGAATACTTTTATGTTTAGCAATGAAGTGTGATTGATGTTCTAAAGGATTTTGCTTATTTTATCAAGGAAATATAAAAACTAGTTCTACATTAGAATGAATCAAAGAGTTGAAGAACGGGAGAGGTTATAATATTCAAATGTGCTTCCTTCCATGTATTTAGCTTAATGGTTAATGAGGATATCATTCACTTGATTTTCTTTCTTTAAAGCAAGAATGCCTATTTATTGTTTTCATCTTTTTATTGATTACCTGAGAAATTTATGCTGGCATATAGAACATATTTGATCAAAATTTACTCCCCTTAAATCTTATTTTCCTCATTACTTGTTGACAGAGGTTTCTGTTCTGCCTGGTCCCACAGCCATTTAGTCGCAAAGAAACACACAAAAGCCTACATTAATTATAAACTGGTTGGCCTATTAGCTCAGGCTTCTTCTTAACTTATTCTTACATCTTAAATTAGCCCATAGTTCTTGTCTGTGTTAGCCATGTGGCTTCGCCCTTTTATCAGTGAAGCATTTTCATCTTGCTTCCTCTTGGTCTGTGTGACAACTGCAGACTGAACCTTCCCTCTTCCCAGAATTCTCCTGTTTTGGTTCCCCCATTTATACTTTCTGCCTAGTTACTGGCCAATAAGCATTTTATTAAACCAATGCAAGTGACAGATCTTTACAGAGTACAAGACCATTGTTCCACAGCAATTGCTTTTCTCTCCCAATTTCGCTTATCTACTGAGTTCACTCAGTGCTTCTTTTATATACATAGCACCATCCACTTGAGACTAGGCTGCCCATCAAAGGTGCTGTTTCTGAAGCAGTCTGAAACCTTCCATCCCCTAGTAGAAAACATCAATTTCCAATCATTCTTCAGCTAGTAGAAGGACTTTGTGAGTTCTTCGTCTCTCCCTGTTGGGACTTTAATTGGCCTGATCTTGTATAAATCTTGTGCATGGAGTCATAGCAATTGTGAGTTCACATGTAAAATGGCCCTGTCATTCCCAGAAAACTTTTTCCATAGTAGTCTTCCACCGCCTCTGACTCTTAAAATCTCTCCACTTCCCTAAACATCAGAAGAACAGAGATATAGATGCCCCACTGAATATTCCACAGTCTTTTCTTTTCCACAATTTTAGCAGTTGTGGTTCTCATTATTTGCTGTCATCTACTGCAAAAAAAAAGTTTCACAAATAAGGGTTGAGGGTTGCACTAATCTATGTATATAAAGGTACTTGTTTAGGAGAGAGTTTAATTCCATGTCCCTTTAGCAGAGTAAGAGTAATAGAATGTTCACTAGATCCTTTAAGCAGTCTCACCACAGGATTATGGTACAAAGGAATTACCTGGTATGAATTTCATATAATAGAAGTCTTGAATCCAATCAGACTGTGTTTGGTTATTCCAATAACATTCAGTCACCTTTGTACTGGTGGGCATATCCTGCTGAGGCGGTCATCATTATTGCTCACAGAGTTCACAGTATGACAGTACAGGTAATTACCTTTCTCCTCAGCGATTTATACAGTATCTTCTACACCATGAAAGCTAGCCAGTAGGGAAGAGCTTTCAAATCAGTATCTTTTATTTGTCCATATCTTTTAGCTCAAGTGTAGGGTATCGTCATCAATAGGGTAATAACCATCAAATTATACTAGGATTATTAGAGTAGCATGCAATGCATGTGGGTTTATGGTACTACTGGAAAGAAATTTAAGAAGATAATCTGTTTCTGATACTGGGAAAAACAAATAAAAAATTGTGAATGTGTAGTGTCTAGCTGGAGTATTGTTTCCCTGTTGCAAGATAACTCAATTAAAACTTTATTCTTTCTTATCTTTTTGTCTCTCTCCCTGTCTCTCTATCTCTGTCTCTTCCTTTCACCACACACACACACATGCACCTACACATCTCTCTCTCTCTTTCTAAATACACACACACACACAGTGGCATTTAAGAAAGTATTGTCTAATATGACTTTCAAAAACCTTGTTTAGGTTATTTCTTCCTGTATTCTTTAATTTTCCCTCTCTTCTTGTCCCCTGTCTTCCTGTTCCCTCCCCCATCTCTCATATTGCCCCTTTCCCATCCACTCCTTCTCTGTTCAGAAAGGGACAGGTCTCCCATGGGCATCAA
Organism: Chionomys nivalis; assembly: GCF_950005125.1. Lineage (NCBI taxonomy): Eukaryota > Metazoa > Chordata > Mammalia > Rodentia > Cricetidae > Chionomys > Chionomys nivalis. Next base: position 24,633,053 of record NC_080105.1, read on the forward strand.
AAAAAGCATAACATATCAAGTGAGGCAATGCTAAGCTCTTCCTCCTTTATCAAGACTGAGCAATGCATCTCAGCATGGAAAATAGGTTCCAAAAAGCCAGTTCATGTGCCAAGAATAGATCCTCATCCCACTAATAGGGGCCCCCAAAACAGACAAAACTATACAACTCTTGCCCTACATGTGGAGGACCTAAGTTGGTTCAATGCAGGCTTCTTAGCTGTTGTTCTAGAGTCCATGAGCTCCCACTAGCTCAGGTCAGCTGTCTCTGTATTCACCCATCATGATCTTGACACCTCCCTGACCTGTGCTCATACAATTCTTTTTTTTATATATATATTTTTTTATTCTTTTTTAATTAAAATTTCCAACTGCTCCCTGTTTCCCATTTCCCTCCCCCTCCTGCCACATATTGCCCCCTCCACCCGCTCCCCTCCCCCTATCCCCACTCCACTTCTCCTCCCCCTAGTCCACTCCCCCTCCCTCTCGATACTGAAGAGCAGTCCAAATTCCCTGCTCTACAGGAAGACCAAGGTCCTCCCACTTCTATCTAGGTCCAGGAAGGTGAGCATCCAAACAGGCTACGCTCCCACAAAGCCAGTTCATGTATTAGGATCGAAACCTAGTGCCATTGTCCTTGGCTTCTCATCAGCCTTCATTGTCCTCCTTGTTCAGAGAGTCCAGTTTCAACCCATGCTTATTCAGTCCCAGTCCAGCTGGCCTTGGAGAGCTCCCAATAGATCAGTTCCACTGTCACTGTGGGTGGGTGCACGCCTCGTGGTCCTGATTTCCTTGCTCATGTTCTCCCTCCTTCTGCTCCTCATTTGGACCTTAAGAGCTCAGACGGTTGATCCAAATTGGGTCTCTGTCTCTCTCTCGATCCATCGCCAGATGAAAGTTCCTGTGCCATTCTCCTTGGCCTCTCGTCAGCTCTCATTGTCCACCACATTCAGAGAGTCCGGTTTTGTCCCATGTTTTTTTCAGTAGCAGTCCAGCTGGCCTTGGTGAGCTCCCAATAGATCGACCCCCCTGTCTCAGTGGTTGGGTGCACCCCTCATGGTCCTGACTTCCTTGTTCATGTTCTCTCTCCTTCTGCTCCTCATTATAACCTTGGGAGCTCAGTCCGGTGCTCCAGTGTGGGTCTCTGTCTCTATCTCCATCCATCGCTAGATGAAGGTTCTATGGCGATATGCAAGATATTCATCAGTATGATTATAGGATAGGTTCATTTCAGGTTCCCTATCCTCAGGTGCCCCAATGAACTAACTGGGGACATTGCCCTGGGCATCTGGTAGCCATTCCAACCCCTATCCAAACTAATCAAACGGCAGAGAGAGAATCTGCAAATTAATAAGATCAGAAATGAAAAGGGAGACATAACCACAGACACAGAGGAAATTCAGAGAATCATTAGATCTTACTACAAAAGCCTGTATGCCACAAAACTGGAAAATGTAAAAGAAATGGACACGTTTTTAGATAAGTACCATATACCAAAGTTAAACCAGGACCAGGCGAACAACCTAAATAGACCTGTTAGTCGTGAAGAATTAGAAGTGGTTATCAAAAACCTCCCTTCCAAAAAAAGTCCAGGACCAGATGGTTTCAATGCGGAATTCTACCAGAACTTCCAAGAAGACCTAATACCTATACTCCTTAAGGTATTTCACAATATAGAAACAGAAGAGTCATTGCCAAATTCCTTTTATGAAGCTACAGTAACTCTGATACCAAAACTATACAAAGACCCAACCAAGAAAGAAAATTACAGGCCAATCTCACTCATGAACATCGACGCAAAAATCCTCAACAAAATTCTGGCAAACCGAATCCAAGAACACATTAGAAAAATTATCCATTATGATCAAGTAGGCTTCATACCAGAGATGCAGGGCTGGTTTATCATACAATTCTTCTTCCCTCTTTTGAACTGGACTCCTGGAGTTCTGCCCAGTGCTTAGCCATGGATCTCTGATTCTGCTTCCATCAGTTACTGGGTGAAGGTTCTGTGATGACAATTATGGTAGTCACCAATCTGCTTATAGGAGAAGGCTAGTTCATGTACCTTCTCCACTATTGCCGGTTAACTGAGGTCATCCTTGTAGATTTCTGGGAGTTTCCCTGGCACTGGGTTACTCCCTAACTCCAAAACTGCCCTCCATCAAGATATCATTTTCATTACTCTCCCCCTCCATCCCAACTTGACCAACTAGATCGCCCATGTTTCAATTCCTCTCCATACCCTCCCCATCACTACCCTCCCACAATTTACCAAGGATATCTCACCCATTTCCCATTACCAGGAAAATACATGTAGCCTTTCTATAGACAAATGATAAATGGACTGAGAAAGGAATCATAGAAACAACACCCTTAATATAAACTATCTTGGGGGTAACTCTGATCAACAAGTGAAAGACCTGTTTGAGAAGGAGTTGAAGTCTTTGAAGAAAGAAATTGGAGGAGATATCATACAATAGAAAGATCTCCCATGGTCATGGATCTGTAAAACTCACATAGTAAAAATGCAATCTTACCAAAAGCAATCTGTAGATTCAATGCAATCCCCATAAAAATTCCAACACAATTCTTCACAGACATCAAAAGAACAATACTCAACTTCATATTGGAAAAACTAAAAACCCAGGATAGCTAAAACAGTTTGCCATTTTCATATCATCTGTGCTCTACTCCTCTCTTCCCCTTGAAGTTATCTCCAATGGTTCCCTTTTAGTTTTCTTAATAATGTTTATAATTAATAATGCATTTATTCTTATATTCTACATAATAATGACTTTCAAAATTTAAAAATAAATGCAAAGAGATGATCAATTAAAGTGTCAATGTTTGAATGTTATCTTTTGCCATTTTGAAATAGAGTTATACTGAATGTACAACCTTCTATCACTAGGTAAATTCATATATAGTTTTTCTACAAAATTTTGTTTACAATAGGAAACCTGGAGAGCTGTGTAACATGAACAAGTCTTGGGAGTTATTTGTTCTGCTTAAAGATTTGTGGACTATAACAGAAAAGATGGAGAGGTGTGGGAAGGAGGAAAATAGGTGCTGAGGTGAATCAGTCTGAAAATTGTAGTCTGCAATACTGGAAAATACATGTGAGTCCAGCAAAGTTTCTTTTGGAATACCTGTGAGCCTCTTAGAAAAGGTGAGCATATAAGAATCCCCTTGGACACAAGATACAGAATGCGGATCATTATATACCTGTATAAAAGGCATAAATTGAGAAGAAGAGAGGGCTATTTTTAAAGTCCAAAATTTATAAACATTTCATTTTCAAAGCAGGTTTCTTAATGGTTGACAGGTCAGTTAATAAGATAATTTAAGCAAGAAACTTTCCTTCCCAAATATTTAGGGACTAGGATTTTTAAAATAGCAAGATTTTTCTAAGGCAACAAACTAGAATTCATTAAATTATACCATGGGCATCCTACATGTAAACCTAATATTAAACAGATTAACAGATTTTTTTGGCAACATCCATAAGGTCTCTTATTCCTTGACCCCATTTGCCTCCTAGGTCCAAAATTTATGCAAATTAAGTGGTGAAGGCTGACTGAATGTTTGAATTAGCTTGAAATGGCACATTATGAATTTAAAGTAGAAGGAAAAAAGATGCCCTGTTGTTTGCCAAAAGTAATATACTCACTAATCTTATGCTAGATAGAAAAGAAATTGTTCATGAAAATATCTTAAGTAAATTTTCACTTCAAAAATTTATAGTGTTCAAACCCTCTGGGTAAAAGCTGGCGTAAGGTTTTGTGACTAATGAACAACTTAATAATAATATAATGTAGCAAAATAAACTTTATGTTCCAATAATATCAGCTTCCAACAGTTGGGTGCTCACAAATATTAGAGACTGGACTTGATTTTGCTTACATTACGCTATTTATCTATTCATTAGCCCTCCAGAGTAGCTCCTTCTTCTCATTATGCAGATAAAGTTGGAAAAACTGAACGAACAGGCTTCAGCAAGATAAAACAATTTTCTAAAACTGTGATTAGAAGCCGTATATACCTAGCTTTTGAGCACAGGGTAGATACAGTCATTAATTACTGCTTTCCCAATGTTATTCGTGTTACAAAAACAATGAAAAACAATGCTTCAAGGTGCATTCTCTTAATGCTCGAATCACTTATCAAGTTGATCATGATAAAAACGCACAATTAAAAGGATATTTTGCATCATTACCTTTGAACATTTCAAAGCGAGTCCTTTCAGTGATTTGAATTTTGATAGAAGCATGAATTTCCCTGAAGGGCTGTAATGTGTTTGTTCTTTTCTAGAGTCTAAATAAATTCAGAGGTAAACTACAGAGTAATGTATGTAGAAAATTAAAAAAAAAAGTATTGGAATTTTAATTTGGTCAAAGTTAATTTGGTAAAAGCCAAATTAACTTTGTAAAGGGCCCCCAGTATTAGATGTCCCCATCAAGTGGGATGGGATATGAATGCTGAGAGAAAATACATACCCTACCCCAGGAACTAGAATCAGTCTTTACGACGAGTGTTACTATGTTTTAAAGGCTTGTTCCCCAGCTGCTGTTACTAGTTCAAGAGACTACACACCACTTAAGACAGTGGTTCCTGACCTTCCTGATGCTGTGGCTCCTTAATATTCTTCATGTTGTGTTGACCCCCCGCCATAAAATTATTTTTAGTGTTACTTCATAACTGTAACATTGCTGCTGTTGTGAGTCTTACTGTAAATATCTGATATGTGATCCCTATGAAACGGTAGTGTGAGTACCAGTGGGCTCATGATCCACAGGTTGAGAACCGCTGCTTGAAGAGATTGAGTGCAGTGTGAGCAAGGGGTTACTAGAGTGAGCCCTTGGAGGTTAGAGTTCAACCCTTGGTGCCTGAACTTCACTGCTTCCTGATCTTGCATCTCCACCTCCCACTGCCGCAACTATTTCCTCCCCATTATGATAGATCGAGACCTTGTAAAACCAAGAACCTAAATGAACCTTTCTTGTCCAAAGTTGTTTCTGTCAGATATGTTGTCAAGACAGCATAAAAGTAACTGATACAACAGTGTTTTCACTTGAAATTTGATCACCAGATAAATCACTGATTCTCCGGAGAATAAAGAAGAGGAGAATCTGTTTGTCAGGAATAATGTGTGTATAGGAAGGCAATTTCACCAGCCCTTCTAATAGTCTCTCTTTTCTTACTGTGAATAGCATGTGAGCCCAACATTACATCTCCTTGATGAGAGATCCAGATCCTAAAACAGACTAGCTGCCAACTTACAAGGTGATTTTTTTTATTGCTCTTTCAAAGAGCGACTATTGTTCCTCTTTTCTAATCTCTTGGGTCAACCTATGAAAAAGATAAATTTTGCCACCAATAAGGTTCAAACATGAATGTTGTAGTTCACTAATTAAATCGACCGCAAGGCTACTATATTTCAGATCGAAAGTATATTATTATATTAGTACTTTCATCTTCAATAAGTCCATCCTTGCTTCCTAAAGTAAAATGTCAGGAGTTCCAAAACGAGATTAATGTTGTTATTGCTAAATATAATAAAAATTTATGAATCCTATAATTATAAATAGCATTCACCATCAATAGAAGCCCTGTTTTTGCTTCCAGATTCACAAGGAGTGTTTAGAAGTTATACCCATTAGGCTTTAAGAGAACTGATGTGTAAAATTCAAACTTTCTTGACATGCATTGGAAATTAGAAATTCAGAGAATTTGCATTTTTCCTTTCTTTTCCATCCATGATAGAGGATTTCTTAAATTTCTACACACATGATTACAGGCACTGAATCCTCAGAACCCTTTATTTTTATTATTTCAGCAGTAGGTGTTTATTATCTGTTATGATACTATTTCACAAGTACTATTTTAAAAAGTCTTACTATCCTCAGATGTTAGAACAGATTTCCCAGTTAAATATTCCTGAACCCCTTGTTTAATGTTAGCTAAAACTACAGTATTTGTATGTGAAAGGAAGAATGGAAGTTTCTCTGGTCATGCGGCAACCTTTGCAGTTCAAAGAATCAACCATAGCATCGTACTCTTTCTTTACTAGGAATCTGGGAGCTCTTTCTATTCGATTCCAATGCAGGGGTTGTAGTTCAGCTACCGTTCAGGGCTGTAGTCAACCAAAAGTTACAAGTCTCATTTGCAAACTTATTTATGTAGTAGGCAGCCTCCTATATTTTGTTGCTGGCCAAAGGCTTCAATTTTTCACCCATGAGCCTATCCATAAGCCATGTAAGTGCCCTTATGACATGACAATTTTATTCTTCCAGTGAAGTGATAGGAGAGAAAGCAGAGAGTGGAATCACAGTGTAATTTAAGTCCCACTGTCTGAGTACCACTTTCTTTTGCCTTACCCCATTTGTTAGGAGTCCGCAACTCCAATAATATCTGCATTGGTGGGTAGTGGCAGAAATCACTGAGGACTGTCTTGTATAGAAAGCAAAATGAAAACATCTCTTGGACGCCTTTTTCTCACTAGGATACTGCCGCTTACTCTGTACAAAATAAGCTTAATTTGTAATTTGTTAATTTCAGTTTAAGAAATCTTCAGTGTGAGGTTTACTACAGTTCACCTACCATCTCTAGAAGAAGCGCATCTTTTTAGTTGTCATTTTTGTCTTTGAGTTATTATAAGTTATTGATGCTTGGGTGTTGTGCACCCAAGAAGATCTGGCTATGTGTCTGCCACACAGATCATTAAATAAATTCTTTAAGCTGGTGATGCAATGCTTGAAAACATTATGTTTCCCATGGGATTGCTTTGGCCTAAGAAGTCTGCTTTGGGGAGCTGGTTTACCCTGTCCTCATCTTCATTTAAACTAGAAAAACATTTGCAATATATTCCTGAGCAGATCTCAGGGTGGATCTTTGAAACACATTCCCCCTTCAGTTATGGTGAAGCTCAGATCTTTTCTAAGTGTCCCTCAAGACAGCAACTTTACTCTTCTCAGGTTTTCCCCCAGAACAGGGAGCCAACAAAATCCCATTTCTGGGACTGAGTAAGCAAAGAGGAGTTAGAGAAGAGGTAATGGAGGGAACGTGCAGCTGTACCTTGGCAGCTATGTTCCCTGGCAAAGCAGGGAGTTAAACATGAAGGAACCAGGGCAACTGCAGCTATATCTCAATACCCAAAACTCAAAATACCCTTAAATACATTTGAAGCTCTAGCTAGACTCGTCTTACTTTTTGAGAAACTAGGACCTAGGACACCGGGATACTTATACATGTGCCATACATGCAGAGTCTGCACTTGGAAGCAATCTTGGCATCGTTGTATCACTTGCCTTGCTCTTTTCCTAACCGTCTCTAATTCCCATCGTCAATTTTATGGTCTATTCAAAATGGTCATTGGGAGAAACGTTCCAAAAAAGGAGACTTTTTCTAGCATACTTGGGAGGGCCAAATGGGTACATAATCCCCGTGAACATGCTGCATACTTCATAAATATTGAAACACTCCATAAAAAGCCACCAACCAGAGTCATCTCTGTTGTTGTGCCTACTCCTCAACAACTGCTCAAGTCTCATCCGGGGCATATGATCTGCTGCACCTTGTTAAGTAAGCCTCTTCTTAAAGTGTTTGTGTCTCTCAGTTGAATTTTTCTCTTAGAGAAGACAATACCAAGAAGGAAGCTTTTTCCATTAACACTACAACAACCACATCACTTTGAAAGCCTATCCAGTCTTTCTCTGTGTCATTTTCATTCACCCCTTAAACAAACCTCATAAAGTCACACTCTTTTGCTTGGTCCTGAATACAAAGAATAGTTTGAGTCATATTACTCTTGGTCTGTTTTTGCCTCCTAATACCTGGTGCTAACAAATTAAAGACAGAGCATGAGTGAGCCGTACTCTGCAGCATGTATTAAACTCAAGGTCTGCAAACTTATAGAGAAATTCTCATACTTTCTAAAACTTAACTCTCACCTCTATTATATATACCATGGAATTCTAAGACCTGTGTAGCTGCTAGGATCTTTTATGACTCTCCTCTCCACTTGCCCTATGCAAGGATATTTCTACGTAAAGGAGAAATGCAGGAAACCACTGACTGCTAATTGGAAGGTTTTTCTGTTTCAAGCATCATTGTCCAGGCCCTTCTGCACTTACCCCTGCTCTACAGAGAAATACACCCCAACCTGCATCACAGATGCTGATTGAAATACTAGCGGACCCACATCGTCACAATGGTTGACTGCCAAATGGATGCAAATCAGTCACTCAAAACCAAACAAACAAAAATCTACAAGTTTCTTTGTGGGTATAATATTTTTCTCTATGGCTTTACTCTTTGCACTTCATTTCTCAGTGTCAGTGTCGAATGTTATTTTCTTCAAAATTTTACCCCAAACTGTGTATCTTCTCATAATTATGGGACACCTGCTGTGATGTGCAATCTTGATTGTTCACTTGATTTGATTGAGAAATGCCTATAAGACAGTGAAGCACGCCTGTGTGGGTGACTTTGAGAGTATTTACAGGGGCAATTAAATGCTGAGGGCTGTGGTCCAATCAATACTTTCGTGCACTGATGGATTTAAGATAAAAGAGACTATTGAGAAGTGTTAGAAATTGGAAGATGGGACCTGGTTGGAAGATCATTCTTTCACAGTGTCCATTTTTTAAGGGTTTACCTTGCCCTATTCTTTTCTTGTGTGCTTTCTGCTTCCTGTTTGCTACTAGAAGAAACTCGTTTAACACATACATATGTCAGTTGTCCTGGTTAAATGGGCTGAAGGGGCTATGAAGTACACCCTTCAATACTATGAGTAAAACAAAGTCATTCTTCAATTAAATTTTGCTTTTAAGGGTTTTGGATGCAGTCATGCAAAATGCCCATGATCGATGAAATAACTTCCCATTCATATGCAAGTAAGTAACTCTAATGAAACTCATGAGCCCACATACAAACAGAAAACACGAACAGGGTAGAGGTGCTTGTTGAGAAGCCGTCTAGCTGGAAAGAGCTGTGGATAGGAAGTGCAACTGACTAATTTATCATATCAATGTGTGAGACTCTTTAACAACTTCTTTTAAAGAGACTCATAAATCTGCCTGAACAAAACAGTGTAGCTGTATTATTTCTAACCAGAAGCTGGTTCTCAAAGAAACAAAAAGAAAATGACTCTGCTGAGTACAGCTGGAGTATGCCCATTTTATCTTTAGGCTGACAAGTTGTACTTAGGTTATAGAATGAATAAAAACCATTTTGGAGTAGGTTAATAACCAAACAGCCTACAAACAAACACAAACACACACACACACACGCACACACGGACACATGTGTACGCATACACACACGCATGCACACACAACACAAGTGAGGAGAAAGCATTTTCTTCACTATTGAATAGAGATTTTCTCAGGGACTAGTAACAGACACTTAGAGAGAATAAAATCTCCGCTTCCCAGAAGTGTGTAAAGTGTTTCTGTGTAAGGATAGGTGATACTCTGACCTTCTGACATTTTCTTATGGGACTCAGGGAGAGATAAACGGGACAGAAACCATTTTGTCAGAGAATCTATTTTCTCACAAGCCCTTTATGCTGTACATCACAATGATAGGGTTTCAAACCTCTTTCTTAAACTGAACCATTTTTTTTCCCTTAAATGTCAACAACGGTCTCTTGAAAGCCAAATACAACAAACATTTCTCATTCTCTTCCAACATGGTCTCTTTTTGATATTTGAAACTATGCTTGTTGAAATAGTTTTTCGTCTTTCTTAATATTTCCTATTCAAACTTTTCTTTAGTCTTTATCTTCTTCAACCCTGCATGTCCTAGTCTTTTCTAAGTGGCTTTTTTTTTCTCTTTCTTAGGAACATCATCCTTTGCAGTTGGGGAGAAAAGTCATTTCTTAGGAAACTGTTTCCAGCTCCGTTGGCTTAGAACCACACACTATCCGCTTTAGCCATGCGCTTTGTTACCCTTGTTTCCCTGGCAACTCGGGACTGTATGTTTCGCATAAATTAAACCCCCAGCTTCTTATTGAACATATTGATCTCTTTTAGTATTCCAAACAATCATGTCCAACATGAAAATTTTCTTTTATTCTTGTCTTTCCCCCCCCACCCCTTGCTATAACTTGCTTTCCTTCCCCATGCGGCTTTAACCAACACAGACTTGGGCTCTTAGAGTCACTAAGGCGGCAAAACAACCTGGCCGTCTTTAGTTTATGCTTTTCTCTCATTTCCTGTGGTCATTCAGACAAACAGCTGGCTATTTATCTGAGGGATTTGTCATGCTCTGGGAAAAGACCTGGGTTCCCTTTCAACTGTGTAATTACTCGCAATGTGATCCTCATTAAGCTATTTAACTTCTCTTAACTTCTCTTCATTTTTTTTTCTACCTTGTGTAACAGACATGGTAAATTGAATGTATCTCTTGGTGCTATAATGAAGACTGAGTGAGATAAATAAGTTTAGTCCTTTCACCTCAGTGCTGATCACAGAAATAAAACTGTATACACACACACACACACACACACACAGAGAGAGAGAGAGAGAGAGAGAGAGAGAGAGAGAGAGAGAGAGAGAGAGAGAGAGAGAGAGCAAGCTATGGTGACCACATTTTAAACAAACTCTGAATTGTCTTTTGGCTGCGGGCTTTTCTCTTAAATGTAAGGCCACACTGACTTTGTTTATTTCCCTTTTTGCTCTGTTGTGGATTAAGGCCTCAGACTGGTTTTCTTATTTATGATTTCTCAACCCTTAATTCTGTCGATACTGCCACAAGATTTATCTCACTAAAGGCCAGACCAATTGATGTCATGCTCTATTGCTTTAAAGCTGCAGTGGCTCCCCAGAGTCTCTACAATAATGCTCACACCCTAGTGCAGCACCCTGGGATTTATTTTCCACAATAATGCTCACACCCTAGTACAGCACACCGGGTTTTAGTTCCACAGTAATGTTCACACCCTAGTGCAGCACACTGGGCTTTAGTTCCATAAGAATGCTCACACCCTAGTTCAGCACACTGGGCTTTACTCTCCACAAGAATGCTTACACCCTAGCGTAGTGCACTGGGCTTTCAATAATCCACTTGGGGCTTTCTTTCCTTCTCACATACTTAGGCTCTGGATACCCTATTCTTATCATTCTTCGTTGTTCCCCACTGTGCTTTCATAAGCCCATGACTTATCTGTTGTTTTTTTATTTTTGAGACTCTAATTTAATTACAAACTTGATCTATTCCATTTCTTTCCTACAAACCCTCCCATATACCCTTTTCCACTCCCCTTCAAATTCACAAATTTTTGATTCCCAAATAAAACTTGTTGAATCCATATAAAGTTACTCTTGTGTGTGTGTTCAGGGCTGATTATTTGGCATTGGACAAGCAGATGGTGCGCTCTTCCCTGGGAAGACCACCTTCCCAGCTCCCAGCTATACACAGCTGCCTGTAATTCCTGGTATTGAGGTCTTAGGGAGTATTCTACCACGGAGTTTGGAATATTTATTTGTGTCATCCTTGTTTGGCTATGTTTTGGAGGTTGTGCTGATTAAGCTTTACATATACAGCTTCTGATAGGATACACAATCTTTTAGGAAACCCTCTGATCCTCTGCCTCTTACAAACTTTCTGCAGTGGCCTTTGCTTTTCTCCAAAGAAGTGAATTCTAGACACCCTGTCATAGGCTCCATGTCCTGGCTCATGACTCTGGCAGAAAACATGGCTGCTCTACTGAAGACCACTACAGTAGTAGGAATCACAGGTAAGACAACATCCACTACTCACCAACACTTCTTAGAGCCTGCACAGCTAACCCCAATAGTTCCCCCTCCCCTCAGCTCCATATCCTAGTCCAAGCCATGTGGCAAAGCCTAAATAAAAATATGGGTTAACTTAAAATATAAGTGTTAACTAATAATAAGCCTGAGCTATTGTTCAAGTATTTATAACTCATATTCAGCCTCTGAGTTAGTTATTTGGGACTAGGCCTGTTGTGACAAAACTCTCCACTTATACTCCTTACTGAAGGACTACTTCAGACTTATTGAAGATAGAAATAAAGAAAGAAATTAAAAACTTCCTGAAATTCAATGAAAATGATTGAACAAATATACCCAAATTTACGGGACACAATGAAAATAGTGCCAAGAGGAAGTTTATAGCACTAACTGTCTTAATGAAGACTTCGGAGAGATTTCATACTATCAACTTAACAGCACACCTGAAAGCTCTAGAACAAAAAGAAGCAAACACACCCAAAAGAAGACAGCAAGAGATAATAAAATTGAGAACTGAAAACAATAACATGGAAACAAAGCAAACAATACAATGAATCAATGAAATAAAGAGTTGATTCCTTGAGAAAATCAACAATACAGACAACTTACTTAACAGTACACCAATAAAACAGGCACTAAGATTTATAATTAATAAATGGGACCTCAAAAAGTTGAAAAGTTTCTGTAAGGCAAAGGATACTGTCAATGACAAAAATGGCAACCTTCATAATGGGAAAAGATCTTTACCAACACCACATCTGACAGCAGAATAATTACATAAAGAACTCAAGAAACTAGCCATCAACAAAACAAATAATCCAATTAAAAATGAGGTACAAACCTAACAGAATTATCAACAGAGGAATCTCAAATGACCAAGAACCACTTAAAGAAATGTTTAACATCCTTAGCCAATAGGAAAATGTCAATCTTAATGATTCCATTTTACACTTGTCAGAATCAAAAACACAAATGACAACTCATATTGGCGAATACGCAGAGCAAGGAGAACACCTCTTCTTAGCAGCCAGTACAATGAAATGTCTCTCTGTACTTAGCTCATTCACAGTAAAAAAAAATTCAAAGAAAACACAATAGTATGCATAATTCAGACTCTGTGTATTTTTCATCTTTACATGGCTTTTTTTTTTACTCCTTTAATTTATGACTGTCTGTACACTGTCTCTTTAAAGACTTTGTTTTATTTTTTTCTATATATTTTTCTTCTCTCTCAAGCCTTTGTACATCTGTTAAATACCCTGACCGGTTCAGAGGGTTATTTCTGTCTGAATCTGTCTTTATTATAAATCTGTAATAATTTTCTTCCCAGGAACAATTTTTTTAAAAAAAAATGCTAAGCGAGCGTGGCTAGGACCATGTGGACAAATAAATGAAGCATCATATTGTTGCAGAAATGAATCCAAGAGCCGGGTGGTGGTGGTGCACCCCTTTAATTCCAGCACTTGGGAGGCAAAAGCAGGCGGATCTTTGTGAGTTCGAGACCAGCCTGGTCTACAAGAGTTAGTTCCAGGACAGGCTCCAAAACCACAGAGAAACCCTGTCTCGAAAAAAAAAAAAAAAAAAAGAAATGAATCCAAGAAGCTCAAGACCCAACAGTTTTTAAGTTGTGAATCTACAGATGATCAACTCTGTATAATAAAATCAGGGACTGCTGTACAGAGCCCTGAACATTGGATATGTAGGTGAAGAGCATGTAGTATGCAGACAGTTAAGGGGCATGATGACATTCTTCCAAAGGCTCATGATGATCTTCATTTTAATCCTAGTTTTGACTTCCTGGATAATCATCTTATTACCATATGCATTTGAGTATGGTATATTTTACCACAACAGGTGTAAATTAGTAGAAAAATGCTGGTATGGGGCTATTTTAAAAAAATCTGAGTAAAGTCTTTTGAATCGCTCAGATGTAAAAAGAATAACTTAAAAGATTTTTTTGAGACATCTCTGGAGATCGAAATGGCAGAAAAATTTTATTGGGAGGGTGGAATCAACAAAAAAAGTGAAAATTTATGTGCAGTTCACAATGTCAAATTATTCCTTTTGAAATTTCAAAAAATCTGATGATTCCACAAAATTTACTAGCATTAATAAGTGAATTTAAAAACAATTGTCCAATGCAAAACCGAATTACAAAAGGTAGATGTGTTTATATAGGCTAATAAAAAAATAAACCAAAAGATAATTGAAAGGATATCTGATTTTTAAAAGCCTGAAAGGAGTAAAATATACATCAATAAATTAAGCTAAGGATTTGAAACACTCGAACTTTGAAAACTGAACATGATTGCTGAAGGGAACTAAAGACAGCATAAACATAAAGTGATCTCACAGTCACATATTGTACATTCCTCTTCTCTTCCTTTGTGCGATGAAGTATTTACTTTTACTTATATTTTCTTTATGAATGAAAACTGTTTATTTACCTCACAATTCTACTGGTTCAAATACATGGTACTGGCAGAATTTTGGCAATTTTGAGGAACTCATGATGTCTGGACTACAGTAGCTTTATTAAAAACTCATGGAAAGACAAGAAACCAGAATACACACACACACACACACACACACAGTGCCAGATTGGTGGTGAGGGTGGTGTGTATGCATTTGTGTTGCCTTTCATAATAACCATTACAGAAGAATTCACATGACCCAGAAGAATAATCTCACAGCTTCTTAGCTCAAGGCTTCAAAATTGCCTAACCATCATCTAGTCTAGAAAGTCCCTCCTCTTGAGGGTCACACCGCCTATTAACACCATCACAACTGGGACCAAACTTCCAACAAGAAAATTTTTGGTGACAAAATTAAAACCACTGATGATTGGAAAACTTCGTATGTTTTAAAATGCCCATTCCATCCAAAGCAGTCTAGTCCCAGTGGTATTTTTATGGAAATAGAAACACTGACATTGAAGTCTACACGGGATGACAAAGAATTCTATAAGTTAAGATAATCTTGACAAAGAACAAAGCGAGAGGTCTTATGCTTCTTGAAGTGGAAATCTAATATGCCCTATAGTAATAAAACAGTAGAATACTATCATGAAACAAAATATACAGATTAATGCAAACAATAGAAAAACAAAACATAAACCCATGCATATGCAGTCAGTTGAGTCTTGCCAATGGTGTCAAGCAAATACAATGGGACAAGGACAGTCTCTTTTGAAAATGAAGTTAGGAAAACACAATAACCATATGCAAAAGAAAGAACTTGAGCCTTTATCTTATGACATATGTAACTTAACATGCTTTAATCAACAAATGTGAAGCTGTAGAACCACATGAAAGAAATACAGGCACATAATTCTGCTTTTAGCTTTGGCAGTGAGTATATAGATGTGAGAGAAAAATGCAGGCAACAAAAAAGACAAATGGATCTGTATTAAATAAAAAGATAAATGAAAAGATATCAAATAGAAAAAAATCAAATCATAATCTATTAATATGTTCATATCAAAATTTAAAAGAACTCCCTAGTGCTCAACAGAAATATAATGAATAGCTTGGGCTGAGGGAGCAAGTAAGTATTTGTCATATTTCTCTTCTGTTGATGTGATCAAATTCGAAGAGAAAAGCAAGTTAAAGAAGGAAGTTATTATTCTAACCCATGTTTAAGGTTGAGTCCATCATGGTAGTGAGTCCCAGCAGCAAGAGCTTGAAGCAGCTGTCACTTCACATCTATGGTCAGAAGTGGAGGATGAATCTTGCATGCATGCATTTCCTCGGCTTGCCATTTCCATTTGACACAGTTGTTGGTTGGGAGGGGAGACAGGTAGGTCAGGACTGAATACAGCTTATGAATACAAATGCGTTTGTTTTTCTGAACTATCAACCAACACCTTTGTTGTTTATTTTATTGTTTTATGCTTTTTGTTTTTTTGCCTGCATTATGGCTGTGCCTCATGTGCATTCAGTGGCCACAGACACCAGAAGAGGGCAATAATTTCTGGGAACCAGAATTGCAGATGGTTTTAAGCCACTTTGTGGATGTTGGGAATCAAACTGGGGTTCTCTGGATGAGGAGTCAGCGAATTAAACCACTGACCCATATCTCCAGTCTCTTGACCAAAAAGATCTTAAATAGTTTTGTATTTCTTTTTTTGTTTTTTGTTTTTTTTGTTGTTGTTGTTGTTTTGTTTTTTGAGACAGGGTTTCTCTGTGGCTTTGGAGCCTGTCCTGGAACTAGCTCTGTAGACCAGGCTGGTCTCGAACTCACAGAGATCTGCCTGCCTTTGCCTCCCGAGTGCTGGGATTAAAGGAGTGCGCCACCATCGCCTGGCCAGTTTTGTATTTCTAACACCTCAGGCTTAAGGCTTATTGGCTTTGGGTTATCCTTCTATTATTATTGTTATTGTAAAGTGGTTTAATTTTTTCCATGTAAGATACAGATAAGAATAATTTTCTGCTGAAGATCTATGCTGAATATTGTAACTGATGATTGTAAAAGGATGTATTTTATCATATGTAAGTGTCTTTAAAACTGGACATAATAATTCTTGCTCAAAGATAATTGCTTCTAAAAATGTGAAGGAACATAAACAGTGAAAGTTTAGGTTTGTGTGGGAAATGTTTCTCATAATGAGCTGAAACAGCTTCATTATATAGCGTTCCTAGAAACCGAAAGCTAAGGAGTTGCTAAATAATCTAGAATCAGAAGCTGGAGACAGATTTTTGAATTTAAGCCTAAAATTACTGTCATATAAATGGGAAGTTGAACTCCTTTAAGGGATGTACATTCTTTTTAGAGTGTGACGGATGCCTGATAATTTTAAGTGGATCTTATGCTAAAGCTGTGTTTCAAAGTTTATCTCTTCTCTCTTGCCTTGAAACATTCCTAGAGCACATTGCATGCCCCAGTACACAATTGACCCCTGTTTTAAATTGCGGAATCACATCCAGTTTTGGTTATAAGGCTGTTGACACTATTCCTCTACAGCTTAATTTGATAGGTATATATTTTTACGTTCATTGATAATCAGAAATCACTAAAAAATTATTTTTAAAATACCCTAACTGCATGTATAGGATGTGTATTCTTTATTATTATAAATCGTGTTCTAAGATAATTTTCTACATATGTGCAATGCAGCCAGCCACTCCCATCCCTTGCCTCTTTATCATTGCTGTCAACACCTCTCCTCTCCATGGATCTTTCTCGTGTTCATGACTCTTCGTTTTGTTTGGTGACTCACGATGATTAACTAAGGCTGTCTGTGTGACCATGGGTTGCCAGCTGTCTTTTGGAGCCTGGCAGGATCAGCAGAGGGAGTAAAACTAAGGATGATGAAGTTTCTCTCAAAGCGTTTCAGAATCTAAACAGTACAGAGATAAATGTTAGGGCCCATGAGCTCTTCCACCTTTCTTAACTTATTAATCGTAGAGTCAGGGTTATGTGGGCTCTGTGAAGATGACTCAGTCCCGAAAGATAGTAACTGCAATAGTTGTATCAAGTCTAGAGAATGGGCCCATATATATCATAGCCTCACATGTTACCTTTTGACTCATAATGTTCCCCCTTTCCTCTTCTGCAAATTTCCCTGGCTCTTATAAAGATTGCTACAAAACTTTTAATGAACTAGTTTTCTTCATAGAGCATTTTATTTAATTCAAGCACTTGCTAAATTTATCTTTTGTTTAAATTAAATTTTAAATTTTTATTTGATAACTTAGAATTCCTAACATGGAAGCTGTGGAAGTCTCTTTATTTGGCTCTCATTTGTGGATTTCTTATGCCTTGAGACATGACCTGCAACATTTAAGAATAATTTCTTTTTTTACTTAGCTTTATTTTTAGTATGATTTTAATTTAAAATTAAATTAAAGTTTGCTACTTCCCCTCTCCCTTTCCTTCCTCTGGTACCTCCCAGATACCTTCCCTTGACAACCACTATGTACACTTTCAAATTCTTTGATTGTTATTGTTACACACACAGTATGTGTGCACGTATGTATTCATGCGTGTGTATGCACAGATATACATAAACACAACCTACTGAGTCTACTTTGTTGTTTGTGTATATATGGATTCAAGACTGACTACTCTGTATTTAACAGCCAATATTGGGGTTCATCCCTAGGAGAGACTAAATCTCCTTCCAGAAGGCTTTAGTTACCTATAGTCACTTGTACATGAGCCTGTTTCATATCGGTCTTTTCTTACTCAAGAATATAGAAGAGTTCTGTTACTTCTTAAGAAACGATTAACAGTGTTTGATGAATTTTCTTATTTTCAAGTATCAGCTACTCTATATTTCTTCATATTTTCGCATAATGGAAAAACAAGCTTTTCAAAAGACCATGGAGGAATAGCGATATATTTCTTAAGAGATTCATAACTGTTGCCTCTTCATCTCTGTCTCTCATACACATCTTTATGATGTAAATATGTATCCTTTTTTGGGTGCAGATTGAAAATCAATAAACTGTTCTCAAATAATACCCTGTTTTGAAAATCAAAAAAGAAACAAATAAACCAAAAAACAAAAAGGTTAATGACAATCATGGCTTTCTCATTTCTCTCAAAATCAATTTCTTGGAACCCTTTTTTATTTAACAGTTTTGTCCATTTCATTTGACCAGATGAGCAAGTATTTAGCACAGGTTACTCACTTAATCTCTAAGCACATATTAACGTCATGTGTTTTGGATGGACTATAGGGTAGAAAAGAATCTGTCTTTTCTACAGTGTTTACCATGTGGTTGGAAGACCTGCATGACTAGGCATTATTCAATGTTACATGTACTATGATGTATATAGAATACAGTGGAAATGTTGAATATGGAAGTGGCCAACTTCTTTAAAAATATAGGGATGAGATTCTGAAAAGAAGGGGTGGTTGACCTTTAGCTTGAGAAGTGTATTAAAGTTCTCTATAAAATTAAGTACAGAAGGAGGGAGACATGAGCAAGGAAGTCAGGACCATGAGGGGTGCATCCACCCACTGAAACTGCAGGGCTGATCTATTGGGAACTCACCAAGGCCAGCTTAACTGGGACTGATGGAGCATGTGATCAAACTGGACTCTCTGAACGTGGTGGACAATGAGGGCTGACTGAGAAGCCAAGGACAGTGGCACTGGGTTTTGATTCTACTGCATGTACTGCTTTATGGGAGCCTAGTCTGTTAAGATGCTCACCTTCCTAGACCTGGATGGAGGAGGTAGGACCTTGGACTTCCCACAGGGCAGGGAACCCTGACAGCTCTTTGGTCTGGAGAGGGAGGGGGTAGGAGGAGTAGAGGGAGGGGAAGGGAAATGGGAGGAGGTGGAAATTTTTAATAATAATAATAAAAGAATAAGTCTCTGTGTATTTGGGATTGGGGTGGTGGGCCCTCAAAGAATTAAAAATAAAAACAAATCAGCTACAATAAAATAAAATTAAGTAGAAAGAGGAAACGTTTTCCAACAAAAGGCAGAATCAGAAACTATCCCACAGGAATGAAATAAGCTACTGAGATAGATTGAATTGCATATAATAACTTCACTATAACAAGAAGGGCAGGCAAAGGAGAAAGACTAAAACCACTAGAGGTTTCTAGAATGTAAGGTGTAGTGTTTTGAATGAAAATGGTCCCCATATGCTCATAGGGCATGGCACTCTCAGGAAGTGTGGCCCTGTTGGCATAGTTGGGTCTCTGTTGGAGAAAGTGTATCACTAAGAGAAGAGTTTTGAGATTTCAAATGCTCAAGCCAGATCACTTTCTGCTGCCTGCTGGTTTAAATGCAGAACTCTCAGCTTCTTTTCCAGCACCCTGTCTGTCTGCATGCTGCCATTCTTAGTGCCATGATGATAATGGATTAAATTTCTGAACTATAAGACAGCCTCAGTGAAATGTTTTCCTTTATAAGGGTGGCTGTGGTTATGGTGTCTCTTCAAAGCAATAAAATCCTAAGACAGAAGTATATGGAAAGAGAGAAAAATGAAAGAACACATCTCATATGTATATTTTATAAAATAAGATTGAGGTTTTGTTTATTTTATTTTTTATTTTTGTAAATACAATATACTTTCAGAATTTTGAGTGACCAATTTCCAGGTTTTGAACTTTTATCCCGTTTTTTGCCAAAAACTATAAAGAACACATTTGCTAAATCTTCCCCTAGTAAGTTTTCCTTCTTTAGTATACTATCATCATACATTACTGCTAATATCTTGTCTGTCCCACCAGACCATGCAGGATAATTCTATGAATATATGTGACTTCTTGAGCCATCAATCTTAGGGGTTTTGAAAATTATGTAGAGAAATGTCTTCTAATGGGCAAGGAAAAAAAAAACAAGAAAATGTGTGTTTCTTTTATAAAATTGCTTCACTGATCTTTCTCAAATTCACATGATATACTAATTGAAGACCAAGTAGATTTTGATTCCAAGGTGTGAAATCTAATTGATTAATTGATATCGTCACAGAATTTTGAGAGGCTAGGCCCTTTACGGTAAAATGTGTTTTATGGCTTAATAGCAGGTTTTTCTTTAATGCATATTTAGGTATCTTAAGCATATTTGATTATGAAAGTAGACTTTTTCCCAGTTGACTCAGCCTATCGGAAAACATGTTGCTATGAAGACAGATGTTGTAATCAAGTACAGGCATTGGCCACACGGTAACAGGTTAATCTGGCACAGTGGAGAGTTCTGGTTCAGAGAAATGATCTGAAAGCCAAGACTTAGAAACAATCAGAGAGAGGCCCAGTACCTGTTCCATCCACATTTATCCCCGATTCCCAGATGGCACATTCCAATCAGGATATTCTACGCTTGCTCTCACACGAGCCAGTATCTGCTCCTTTACAAGATGTCAACAGACAAACGTTAAATAGCAGTGTCTTCATTGTGATTGTCCCAAAGATTCAGTCATGTTCTTTCTTTAAATGCTGTCCTGGTACTTCCAGTAAATTTATATGAGAGCTTTGGGCAGTGTCTCTGTCAATATCATTTGTTTAGGCATATCCTTTTTGCAACTTATGCTACAGTTTTAACAATTATAAATAAGAGAATTGCTTCCTGGGAGATTGCAGATTTGTTATTGTATTATAAAATCCTGAAAGATGGAGATAAGACAACTGTAGAATTCTTTTTCCCCCCTCAGTTTCCATTGTCGTGTTTCTTCTTCCTTGTCGACCCCTCAACTCTTGTGGGATTCAACCATTCTTTTCCCACAATTTCCTTTTCTCCATGATCACATAGACACCAGGACAATTCTATCAATATATGTGACTAAGATTCCCTTGTAGACCTGTTTTTCTGTTTCATAATCCGAATACTTTCTGATATTTTATTCATCATATGCCTGAAATATGCTCCCTTAATAATCCAATTAATGAAGGAAATGTTCCTTTTATATTTAAACCCCCTACCTTGTAATTAAGTGGTAATATTTGATTTTCAATGTATGGGACTTATGCTAATTGATTTGCATGTTAGAATGTATTTAGAAATGAAATTATTGTTTGTCTGTGTATTTTTTTTACATTCAAAATTCTACAACCTTCACATTTTAAAGACAAAAATAAATGTGAGTTTTCCTGTTTTTCTTACTCCTTTTTTATTTTCCTTCTTGTAACTTTATAATGCTGCCTAGTAGACATGGAAACAGCTAAGGAGTCCCGTACTTAACATAAGACTAGAACACACTAGATGGTGCTGTTATCCAAACAGCAGCCATGTACTGAAATCACTGTAGTGGAGAGAAAAGCTGGAGTAAAGGAAGTAAGGCCTGGTGTGCATATTGTGCACTGAAGGGTAGACAAATATCAGATTACGTAGTTCACTATCACAGTGTTTCTATCTTACTCAGAGATAACTTGCTGGAGCTTTCATTAGGATAGACAGTGTGTCTGGCAGAATGGCAGATCATAAGGGATGCTACTGGGCATTTACTGTTAGGATTCTGACAGGCCACTCATCATGCAGAGCAATGATTGAGGATGCCATCAAGAGAAGAGACATGCATAATAATAAAGATGTAATAACACATTTTCCATGTATCCTTCTAATGGTTGTACCATGACACTGTGTGTTTCTGAGTCAATGAAGACACCATGGGCAAGAATAGAAGCAAGCATTCTGGGTGTAGATGGCTGATATCACTTGCTGTTGCTTCGTGAAGAAGCGTGGTCACTAAACTCCAACCCAGGCCTTTTGCCTCTCATGTCTGCTTCTCTCCCACATTGTTTTCTCCAAGTGGGCTATCACCATCAGACACAGGAGCAATGTCATATTCTGTGCTTGTAAAAATAAATTGGTTCTGAAAGAAATATTTTTTTCTGATAATGTGATTGGTATCCGGCTTTGAAGTGGGGCTGTTTATGGAATTATGATTTGATCTTACTTTATCCTCAGGTTAGGAGGAGAGAGTCAAATTTGTAGAAGCATTTGAAATAAACCTCTTGGTTATTGCATCTATTGCCCGAGAAAGTGATAATAGACAATAATATTAATGACAGCTTTCCATGTGTTTAGCCTATGTTCCAGCTATATTATCACATTTTAAGAATTCTATCAATTATTTTATTGCTAGCACAAAAATCACTGGCTCGTAGAACTAAAACTGAGTTTCAAATATTTCTAAGGGCCTTAGAGTCCCAATTTAAATTCTAGTATTGGCATGATAAACAAACACATTAAAATTTCTTAGATTTTGGTCAATATATGATCCGTATGGTCATAAACTATTTTAAAACATTGAAGTGAAAGTACTGAGAACTCATTATATAATATACTCAGGTTAAAAATAATTTATGCTCACCAAAATTTGTTTATAAGGTTCAAAGGAAATGTTTATTACTTATCTTTAGAAAGCAAGAAGAGTCATGTGTATTATTTGAGCTTTGTTTTACAGTCATAGAATGTTAGAATTTTAACCAACCCCCATGTTTTAGAAGAATGAAGTGATATAATTTATGGAAAAGAAGCTGCAAAGGACTACATGTCTGTGATCTGTACAGATTGGCTTGTTCTTTCATAGTCATTCACTTACTAGAGAGGGTTGAAAGTAAAAAAAAAATTATAAAAGATACTGAAAGAAATATACTGAGAACAACTATCACTATATCTTGAAAGAGAATTATGTCTGTACCATATTCTCTAACTAAGTTTCAATTTCCTTTCCTTTTTCTTGGGAGTTTGTGGCAATACTTTAGGGTCAAGATGCTGAGAATGACCCTGTCCAGGTCTATTGGCCTCTTCTTGAATGCTCCACTGGAAACTGTGATCCACACTGATGTATTAGCCCCCTGGTATCCAGTGTCCTTACAACTACTTTTAGATTCATGGGCTCTCTTGATGCATTTGCTCAAAGATTGCCTGAAATATTAAACCTTTATTACTAACGTTTTATTCATATTTAAAGTGCTCTCGAGAGCTCTGGATGCCAAATTGGGGATGTTATCATGGGAATGGCTATGTTCCAAGGTCTCCGCCTCTGTGATATGTATTCTCAGCTCACCCTGAACTGTCTGCTTTCCTAAAAGTAAGGAAGAAGATTATATTCTGCATTTTCTCATGGGAAGTGTTCTTTTTCTGACTCAAAGTACAATATGCAATGAATAAATCCAACCGTATTAAGATGTCTTTTCTCCCATATGTTTTGATATCTCTCTTGGTGGCAATGGTTTAAAAAATCCTCTTGTACATTTACCTCCCTTCCTAAATTTTTGGCACTCTTTGGTGAAGGTTATCATAATCACTTAAGCAATCACTTGATACAAGTTAAATTACAAAAATACTGTTGAATAGGAAATCACATTAATTTAGCACACTTCCAAGATTTAAATGAATAATTTATTTGCTTTTTTATTTTTTTTACATACACAATTTATAACAACACACATATGTGATTAGACATATACTGGAGGACATATCCAACAAACATTATTATCTGAGTCTTATCTACATTCATTGTATAGCTAGATTACAATCCTCAGGGGTATAGGATATAATTCAACATAGTACCATATATTAATTATCAAAATTCTTTCAGGAACATTCAGAACCTGCAATACATTAGCAGTTCATAATCAAGACAATAGTAAAGCTTCTTTCTTAAAATTGTTAGATTTCTCAAGAGACATTAGATCAAAATATGCCATCAAAAGTCTGTTAATGTCTTCTCACAATCCATATGGAACCAGACATCATGGACTGCAAAAGTCTTTGTAGATTCTTGAGTCTTTGAATATCTATTACCCACACAGTTAAAAGTTTATTAGCTATATTATTTGACTGCAGAGTTTTGATTGAATAATATATAACCAAACCCTCCTTATGTAGGTTCCCTTTTATTTGGCAAGAACAGTATCAGTTAATATTTTGTGATAAGACAAGACAACCTAAGTGTCACTAAAACCAATACTACCAAATGCTTCCTGACCTCTAGGATTGTCAGTTGGTTGTTCTGAAGCCTGAATGTGCAACAAGATGTGGAAATAATCAAAAGCAGAAGATGGTGAAGAAATAATCTTAAGTCTCTTTATAGTACAGCATGAGTAGTATGGAATATGAATGGATGAGGAGCCTGTCAAAACAAATCTGGAATAAAAGAATTGGGGGGGATGGCTTCCTGTGAGCATATGAGTAGAAGAGATAGATATTCAAACCATATTGCTTATTATAATTTTTCAAAGAGTAGTTTATAACCCAAGGAATATGCACAATTGAATGATGGAGGAGTTAATTTCATTGGTTAAATAAAGAAACTGCCTTAGCCCTTTAATAGGACAGAAAATTAGGTAGGCGGAGTAGACAGAACAGAATGCTGGGAGAAAGAAGCCGAGTCAGTCAGTCGCCATGATTCTCTCACTCCAGACAGACACAGGTTAAGATCTTTCCTGGTAAGCCAACTCGTGGTGCTATACAGAATATTAGAAATGGGTTAGATCAAAATGTAAGAGCTAGCCAATAAGAGGCTGGAACTAATGGGCCAGGTAGTGTTTAAAAGAATACAGTTTTCGTGTAATTATTTTGTGTATAAAGCTAGCTGTGCGGGCGGCCGGGTGCCAGGAACTTAGCCCTGCCACTCCTATTGAAGATAGCATTTTCTTTTTTAATGGAACTATACACAGATATAGTGGCATGCTGAGAACTATTGCTATATATTAATGATCTTAAAATTGCATTTATTAAGTTAAAAATAGAAAATTTTATGAAATTTTTATCAAATTTATGAAATTAATTCCACTTGGATCTTCAGCTTTTATCCTGAAATGGGGGTTATATTGCTATTTATTTGTTTTATTTTCTTTGGTTTTAATTGCATTCCTTTCCCATTTTATGAAGACACGGGACTGTAATCTTTTTTTTCATGTTTCTCCGGTAAGACAGTTTTAATACCAGCCTTCTTTTGTAATTTATTTTTGAGAATGTCATTCATGAAAAATGTATTCACTTCATTTATACCTCTCCATTTCTCCTCCAACCCTCCTGGTGTTTTGTCTACTTACCCCTCAAATTAATGACCCCTTTCAAATTATTATTGTATATGCATATATGCACACACACATACAAAACATTTTGAGTTTATCACTGAGTATTGTTCATATGTGTTTTTACAATTGATCACTTGGATTTGATAATTTTTCACTGAGTCTGTCTCTATAGAAGACTGAATCTCCTTCCCTCAGAAGCCAGTAATTACCTGTATATCTTCATCTAAGGGTCCAGCCACATAGAATTCCCCTATCCTCATTGGCACATTAGCTGGTGTCAATATACTGGGTTTGTTTAGGTAACCATGTGCAGTTCCTACCAATCATCAAGGAAGCATCTTTTTGCAGATGATGGAAACCATTACAGAAATCTCCAATTAGTCAAAATGCAGTTGATTGATGGTAGCCTGCCCAAGGCCATTTCATATATCTGCAACACAACCCCATACCTACAACTTGGGGAACATCATGGACGAGTAGGATGGAAAAAATGTAAGAGCTGGAGGACCAGAGTATCTATTACATGAGTGTGTCTCCTATATAAAACAGAGAAATGGAATCTGTGAAATATACTCCTTCTTATTTATACCTAGCTGATATAGTATGCAAATAAATCGTAATGAAAAGAGAAGTCTAACAACAGAGCAGAATGTGAAGTAATTTATTGTATCATAAATTTTTTTCTTTCTGGGAACTTATCGTGACAGAATAATGGAAATACCACATTTATTTTTCATAATGACATTTTGGTATTCTAACAGCCAGACTGGCCAGATCAGCTATCACCCAGACCCCACATCCTGGGCCTTGGGTTGACCCACTCTAACAGCAGCCTTATTTTTGACCTTCTGGCATGTGTGACGGCACCGGTCCTGCAGAACAATAAATACATAATCCCATGACTCTGGACAGCAACAGGGTATTCGAGAAGTTTTGATGTGGGTCCAGGCCAGTGATGATGGTGTACCAGAAACCAGAGGCCTTGAGCCAGACCAATGACTCATTGCAATAAACATTTTGCGGGTGGGGCTGGATGGACAAAAGGGGTATAGTGCGTGACACACTGCACTTCATGATGCTTCTAGGATGAATAAAGAAGGGTTGGGGAAATGGAGGAGCAAGGTGGGGTTTTTTTGGCTGCTTTGCTTTTAATTAATTTGGGAGTAGACTGCAGTAGTGAGGGCAGATGTGGAAGGACTGGGAGGTAAGTGGGACTGGGGTGCATGATGTGAAATTCCCAAAGAATCAACAAAGAATTTTGTTCAAAAATAACATTTTCAAATCTAGAAGTTCTTATAACTAACATGTTGAAGAGATAATTTTGTAGATTGGCTCCTGGGGCTTTCATATTAACCTTCTGAGACCTCAGTGCTGTCTTCATATATCACAGAGTAAGTCAATAAGTAAGTTAAAGATGTAGATTCAAAACATTATCTGTCTTATTCTTACGCTTAGAGTCTGTCTTGTTTTCCCACCATTCTCCCCTCTACTCTCTTAGAATCTTTTGCTTAAGCCTGAACCTTAGCATTATTACAATAATATAGCTTGCTTGTACCAATAACTTTCTTGTCAGTAGACATCTGTTCTGTTATGAAAAGTCTCTCTTAGTAAAGCATCAATCATGTCACACTTGTGAAGCAAAATGCATATTTTGGTCCCTAGAAAGCAAAATACTGCTGAGAAAATAGACCGTGCAGAAATATTAACTATGGCATATTAATGCATGTGTCCAGATCATCCTTTATTTGTCTACCCTGGGTACCATGTGATTCTGACAGCACTCACCACTGACCTCTTGTCTCTGAAGCCACAGAGGACTCATCAATGTCCTCTTTAAAAGCTTGAGAGTGGGATGAGTGCCATGGAGATCCATATGATAAGAAGATGATGCTGTATTTCAGGCGCTTTGCTTTCATGTGTTAAAAGCATGGGTGTTAAAAATGATTGCCATCGTCTGAAAGGCTTCCACAGCTGTGACTACAAAATGTCAAGCTACCTGAAAGCTTGCAGTCAGTCATCTATATGCTTTCAAATGCTTAGATGCTTTGAATTCCAGATGTAAAATATCTCGATTATGAACTTAAACATCTACCAGATATCTTGATGTTTTTCTTTAATATTGACATGCTGACCATGTCAGTTGTGAGTTTTCAACTGTAAGTCCCAGATAAAAGTCTTCTATGTTCAAATAAACTTCATGAATTATGAATACGACATACTGAATTGAGAGTGCCTAGCTGCTTAACTAAGGGAAGGCTTTATAATGGGAAAACATAAATATTTTGAGTGACTACCTCTGTACCAAGAGTGACCTTGAACATTGTTATAGTGAAAACTAATGTTTCAGTCAGTGTGCACTTAGGAAAATAAAACCATGCTAAATAATTCAATGAGAAAGGAATTGAATGCAGAAGATTTACGAAGACTAGAAGAGAACATGAGGGAAAAGATGCCAAGAGATAAAAGGAAAGAGTGACCTAAAAAGACAAGAAATTTGCTCGTGTCTGTAAGCCAGTCCCTCCAGCAATAGCAAATGCTAGCAATGAATGCTCTAGTAGGAACTAGCGATTGGAAACTCCTCAGTTTCCTCTACTTTATTACCTGTGACCATTTCAAGCAAGATAAGTGAACAGGAAACAAAGGGAAAGAGAGGGTGAGAAATGGTGTCTACAAATGAGCAATCCGGAAGTTGGAATGTGGGTACAGAGGAGCAGATATTGAAGCCGCAGACAAGTAGTACATACAGAGGAACAGAGGCGATGGTGATTGGGTGGTTAATGCCTGACATTAAAAATCAGAGTCTAGTTAATATCAAGAACATAATATAAGCCGGGCGGTGGTGGCGCACGCCTTTAATCCCAGCACTTGGGAGGCAGAGGCAAGCGGATCTCTGTGAGTTCGAGACCAGCCTGGTCTACAGAGCTAGTTCCAGGACAGGCTCCAAATCCACAGAGAAACCCTGTCTCGAAAAAAACAAAAAAAAAAACAAAACAAAACAAAACAAAAAAAGAACATAATATAGATGTTGGGCACAAAGGAAGTGTACAAAACTGGGAATGTTGAGGTCAAAGCACAGCAAATAAACTATGGAGTGCATAAGCAGAGAAATAACATGCTCTTATGTAGCCTGTTGGCCTGCCTTTTAATATAAACAAAGACATTAGAACTTTTCTAAACTTCCTTTTAAGGTTTTTGAGTAATACATAAATTTATTATTCCTATAAATCACTGAAATTACGGATGTTGGATAATCTCCTTGTGGGTGCCAAGCCAATCGTGTCTTTCACAGAAACGAGTATCATCAGTTTTATCTGCACTTCAAGAAATTAAAATATATTTCACCAGAAAAAATGAGCAAGGAAAATCCTAGTAGCATTTTAAATATAACGCTGTCTGTGTAAATGTGTGTGTGTGTGTGTGTGTGTGTTCTTTCTTATGTATGTGCCATGATCCTAGAAAGCAGAAGGGACAGATATCGAGAGCGACATTTGGAAGACAATAATGTCAATGCAAGCCATGTCTTCTAAGACAGTGAAGGAGATATTCAATGGTTTCATTAAAAGTATTGGATTTTAATGATGTGTACTGTGTTTTGCCCTTTTGCATTCAAAAACACAGAGTAAAGTCATGATTTTTCATTAACGCTTGCCTTAAGCATCATCTCCTTCCTGCCATTTGCCTCAACGTATATCTAATCACAGATTAATTAAACCTCATCCCTTTTATTTGCTATGTACTGTTCTATTCACCACCATTGGCTAGGAATGACAGGAACTGGAAAAGGAAAATGAATAGCTAAATGAAATGAATTGATTACAATTGTAGTTAAATTATGTCATAAAACAATTATCTATTGTTACATAAAACAGTTTTTATAAAATTGTTTCTAGATTCTTATACTCTTTGATTTGTTTCTCGTTACCTTTCTCTTCACTCCTTTCAGCATTTAAATACATCTTCACGTAAAAATTGCCATTACATGTGAACATGTAAAAAATATAGTGTTTATCTTTAAATGCTAGCTTCACTAATTCCTAAAACAATCACTGAAGGAAATATTTTTTAAAATTGATAAAACATAAATAACTCAAGCATTGAAGCCCGTTTCAAGTTGTTTTATAGTCTTCCAAAGAAGAACACAGTGTCCATGCATGCATGCATATGTGTGTATGTGTGTGGGTGCATGCATGCATGATATGTTCCTTCAAAGCAGAAGGATTGGTTGAAATGAAACCAGGAAGGAGATAATGCCATCATAAGAGGTGTTATCAAACTGACCATCTGCATGAACACATGACAAATGTTTGATTTGTCCACAACTTTTGACAATTTTTATAAGGCATGTCAGAACTGCCAGTTTCCAGGACTAAAGGAAGCATCACTTTCTATCAGTTTTCAAAGACTTGAGAACATCTGCATTGGCAAGTAGTGGCTCATAGGGATTAGTGTTTCGCCACTTTTTGAGTTAAGTTTTTAGGAATGCAAACTGTTGTGTACATTTGCTATGCCACCTGAGTAGAAAAGATGCTATAAAATAAGATGGGGGAGAAGCATCAAGTGGTATGTTTAAGAATTGCTGAGTCTCCTACATGTTGATATCCAGTTGTGCTATCACCAATTTTTTGAAGATGCTTTTTTTCCATTATATAATTTTAGCTTAGTAACCAGCATAACACCAAACTAGATCCTCTGAATGTGGGCGACAGTTGTATGACTGGGGAAGACTGCAGTGCCACTGGCAGCACTACCAGGATTTATTTCTTCTGCTTATACTGGCTTTTGGGGAACCCATTTTCTTTGGATGGATACCTTACTTAGCCTAGATAACGTAGGGAGGGCCTTGAACCTTCCCCAAAGCAATGTGCCTTAGTCTCTTTGAGGAGTGAATGGCGGGCGGTGGGGGAGAACTGGAGGAGGAGAAGGATTGGGAATTGGACTGGTATGTAAAATGAAAAAAGAGAGTTTATTTTTTTTAAATAAAGGAAAAAATTATAAAACAACAATAGCAAAAAAGGAATTGTTGAGTCATGTCTGTAAAAAATGAAAACAGCTCTCTGTCACCAGTGCTGTAGCTAAGCATGGAGCCAGGAGACCTTGAGACAGGACACAAATCACTGGATCTACCATCATGTAAAACTTTCTTCACTTTGATCATATTTGGTAGGTGCATGTGAATGCTACAAAATATTATATTACTTTAACCTTCTTTCTACTACTTTCCATTAAATAAAGGAGTCTTAAAAAATAGCTACACATACCTTGAATTATAATCTATTTGGAGAATATAAAATACACCGTGTGAGAGCTGGGGCAATCTCACAGTTGCACAGTAGAGGAACAAGCTGTAAGAGGAAATAGCAAATATCAACTAATAGTTGCATACGTGAGCAAGCCTCTCAAGGACAGCCAAAACTAAAGAAAGTCTAGCTCACCTGTTTCCTTGAATATTATAGAGATTTGAAGGAGGGAACCTTCTCTACTCAATGTCTCTTTTCTTTTTCTAGTATGAAGGCCAAAAGGAGGACCGATTCTGGAAAGAATGTAGGGAGAATGGGACAGAGTGGGGGAGAACTGTATACTTTGACAAACATACCAGATACATTGTAAATCATGTTGCTTGATCTCAATATAAGGTGTTAATTCATGTTCAGACTTTGATTTCCGTCACCATGCCCATTATTCCAAATGTCTCTTGAACTCTTCCATATTTCTTATCTCCATGTCTGCTGTTCAGCTCCTCTTTTAAATT
This sequence comes from Chionomys nivalis, assembly GCF_950005125.1. Classification (NCBI taxonomy): domain Eukaryota; kingdom Metazoa; phylum Chordata; class Mammalia; order Rodentia; family Cricetidae; genus Chionomys; species Chionomys nivalis. Next base: position 24,664,004 of record NC_080105.1, read on the forward strand.
ACGGCATTCGTATTTCTGAAATAATGAGAGCAGAGGTAGAAGCAACAGATTAGTTCCTAGAGCCTGTAAAAGGCCATCTAGAGTTCCTTGTTACAGCATCATTAGCTTGTCAGCAAACGAGTCAGTCTTTAGACAAGAGTACCAGCTTAAGTGAGCGCAGTCTGATGCGAGACTAACCCTGTTAATGATGTGTCTCCGCTTATCCCCAGAGTCCCTTCTGAGAGTGATGCTGCCGGTTTCTTTTTGCCTTCGGTCTGTTTACACGGAACTCACTTGATATTTTCGTGTGTTTACAAAGCAGCGCAAAGTGTTTACACAGTAGTGACCCGGTTTTCCCTGATCTGGGAGTGATGTTTGCGGGAGAACGCTTTCTAATCTGCCATAAAGCCCTGGTCACTTGGAGGGCCTCAGTTCCAGCTGAAAGGAGTTGTTTGGAGAACCGGGTCCACTTTACATTCAACCTTGTTTTCTTTTGTCCCTGGAAGAGTGCTTTCAGGAACATTCCTCATACACCAGACTGTTTGCCAGAACTAATTCAAACTGAACACTTAGCATTCCTGAAAATGAGCACTTTTTAATGACAGTTTTAATTCTTTGATATCATATTATAATTACATCATCCACCCTTCTGTTTCCTCCCAGCAAACTCTCCCATCTACACCTCCATTCTTGTTTAAGTTCATGGCCCCCTTTTCATTAATTGTTGCTCCATAAATAAATGAATGTATAAAACCTGCTCGCTCTGTAAAATGTTATTGGTATGTACATGTCTTCAGGGCTGATTATTTGGTACTTAATAATCAATTGTTACGCTCTTCCTTGGTGAAGACTATTTCTTCTGGTCTTAGCATTCCTTAGTTGCCTGTAGTTCTTTGTCTAGGATTGCGGCTACTTGAGGTTTTCACCATACATGTTAGCATGTCCTTTGACACCATCCTTGTTCCAATATCGATTAATAAGTTAGAACTACATCTACTTTATACAGCAATAAAATCACCATCATTATCATTAGCAACAACAACAGCAGAAAACTGAGCATAGACTCTGGTCAGTGACAATTTTCTCAGCACATATTTCTCACTAAGTGTATTTACCTTAGTTTTGATCTACATAAACAATTCCCGGATTTATAGCCAGAAAACACAGCTACGTTGTCTTACGAGTTAATGCAGCATCTCTTTGTAGGGACAGGGTACGTTTTACTTAGGTCTAGCCTGCAAATCTTAGTGATGAAGGAAACAAGAGTAATACAGTTCATCTTACAAGGCTGATGTGACTGTCAGCTGTGAAGAATACAGCAGCATCTTGTAAAAAACATGGGACTGAATGTGTATCAGCTGATAACCATATGCACTCCATTTGATTCCAGTCCTGAGGACTCTTCCTGGACTCGACTTCATTATCCAGAAATTAAGTGTGGGGGCAGCAGAAAACTAGAAGTCACAAGCCTTAAGTTTTCAGCCTCGGTGTTTGGGAATATCTGATTTCTCACTTCTTTAGTCTTTAGCTCTTCTTAGGCAAAATTAGGCAACCAAGCTAAGTGCTTAGTAAATCCATCTCTGTGTTATGGTTCTTTGGAGTTTTAGCATATGTTTTTAGTGGGATAGAAAAGCCTTTTGTTTTGCTGAGTAATTCTACAGAAACAGATTTCTTTTTAACTTTTAAGGTCTTTTATTCTTTGGAAAAATTCTTTATAATCATATATCTTTGCACCCAGATTCATAGAATAATAAAAATACTATTACAATAATATACTATTGGGTCTATAATATACTATCGGAAAGTAGTTACCACTGTTTTCAAAATAGTAGTCAATTTGAAACAAACTAAGGCGACACTGTCTTGAAGCAGGATTTACTTGGGTTCTCTAAATGAATGCACAAATCCTTGGCCGATATTTCCAGCCTCCTTCCATACCTGAGCCAATAGAGCAGGGTGATGAACTTGGAAATAGAGTGAAAGTTAGTTTTTCTTCTCTCTGAGTAATGTTTCTCAAAGCTTGGTTCTCAAATTGCTAGTTATATATGTTCCTATAGAAAAAGCATTAATGAAGGTTCCATGTTTAAATGGATGTTTGGAACAGTAGATTTAGAAAACGTAGACAGATGTTCTTGCCATAACACATCCTTAGAGATTTTATATGGGGTATTCTACATCTCCAGTGTATATGAACCATACACACACACACACACACACACACACACATATATTTTGTACAACTGTCATTTGCCATAGGAGCCTGTTATTTGAACAATTATAACACATTACTGGGAGAATGCTAAGAATGATTTTTGAGTGTTTTATTTTTAATTTTTAAAAATTATTTACATGTGTGTCTATCTGTCTATAATCTACACATATGTCTGTGTGGGGGCAGGTGCGTGGCATGGGCATATGTGGTCATTAGAAGACAACTTCCAGGAGTCTTCTCTACGTGTTTCTGGAAATCAGTATTATGTTGTCAGACTTCGTAGCAAGCAACATTACCTACTGAGACATCTCACTTCTAAAAATAACTGAGGAAAATAATTGTTTAATGAAACACTACCATTGAAAACTTAATGGTTGGGATTGACAAAAAATTTTACTACTCTTATGTATAATTATATAACATCAAATGATACAGATTTATTGTTAGCTTTATATTCACCTGAAACCATATTTGCCACAGTTTATATAGGGTGTGAATGTGTCTTCTATTGTGCTCTACTAAGTGAATTCTTATTGTAAGTAGTGAGAAAGGAAACAGATTTCTAGCTTAAAAATGGGCCTTTTGGAGACAATTAGGATCAGATAAATGTATTAGAGTTGAGCTCCTTTGATTGAATCTTGGTGGCTTTATACAAAGAGGAAGAATTATTAGAAAAGAAACACATGTAAGTTCTTTATCTCTTGCTAAGTAGTATCCTGTACCTCCCAAGGACTCTGCCAGGAGAAAGCAATCACCAGATGTGGGCCTTGGAACTTAGACCTCTAAAGAATGAGCCAAAATAAACTTCTTTTCATAAAAGCTTACCAAGTCAATAGTGTCATGTTATTAGCAACAGAAAATGACTAATATGATGTTCCACCAGCTAAATTAGTTTTGTATGTTACTCACTCCACACAGATAGTTCATAAATATTTTGCATGCTAAGTTAAAAGGTTCACACAGTGTTATGTAGCTGGTTAGTAAAGGCATCATGGATGTGTTATTTAGCTCTTCTTCCTTTTTCTTGCAAACATTCACTGAGTAGCAATTCCCAAGTCTTTTTCCAAATTCTGGGGCTGCATCATTGATCACTTATAGCAGAGCCTTACTAAATAAGTCAGGATGAAGTAGAAGCATCCATGCATTTTAAAATTGTACCATGTGACAACTGCAACATTTAATGAAAATACAAAGCCGAAAGAAATGAGAAAGAGAACAGCCAATTCTTTAAAAAATGCCAATAAATGTTTTCCAGAGAGACATCTCTCTGAACCTTGAAAAGAAATTATAAGTTTCATAGACAGAATATACAAGTTGATTTGTGCATCAGTGTTAAGTATATCAAAGCCAAGGACATATGCAACAACTTGCTGGGGGAGATAGTCTAAGCAATTCTATATTAATGAAATATGAGGTAGAGGAAGCAAAGAAAAAATCTATAAGGCTTAAAGTTTGCAAACTGTCACATGATTTAAACTTTCTGTACTTTGTAAAACAACTTTAAATCTAACCTAGACAATGAAGAAATGTGAAGTGTTTATAGAAAGAGGAAAACTATAATAAACCAATCTCTTCAGAAGTGACCTTTGGAGCCATAGAGAGAGGCTAGGGGTAGGGTGATCCGTTGGCAGGTTCTACAGTTTTCCAAGTATGAGCTGATGGATAGGAGCTTAGGCTGTGGCATTAACACTGACATATTTGGATGTAGTTGGCTATTTTGTTAATGACGTAGATTTAATATTTGAAGAGAACCATGGGGAGTCCCCACTGGTGTTACTTCCGGTTTAAGAAAATGGATGAGCAATGATGTTTAACATATGTAAGGGTGCCATTGGTGCCATGATGATATTGCTTCCAAGTATACAATGCAAATTTCTTTGCCTTCTCTTCTTCTTCTTCTTCTTCTTCTTCTTCTTCTTCTTCTTCTTCTTCTTCTTCTTCTTCTTCTTCTTCTTCTTCTTCTTCTTCTTCTTCCTCCTCCTCCTCCTCCTCCTCCTCCTCCTCCTCCTCCTCCTCCTTCTTCTTCTTCTTCTTCTTCCTCTTCTTCTTCTCCTTCTCCTTTTCCTTCTCCTTCTTCTTCTTTCCCTTCTTTATTTGTTTTTTAATTCAGTCTCATCATGTAGTTCTAACTGGCTTTGAACTTACTATGTAGACCAGCCTGGCCTAGAACTCGCAAACATCTGCCTGCCTCTGTCTCTAGAGTGTGCGCCACTCCATCCAGGTAACTCCAAGTTTATCTTCCATACATAAAAACTGAAGTGCTTTCAGGGTATACACCAATAGTTCTGACAGTTTAGTGACTGTATTTCTCTTGAGACTTACAGATCTATTTTGTTTAAAGTAATATTTATGTATCAACAGTGTCTAGGTGGTACACACAATAGTCCTAAAAAAGAATGTACTCTTAGAAGAGAAAGTTATGCTATAAGAGGCAGATTACAAAGTTCATCATTACCTCTAAAGCCAACATCTAAGTAAGACCTTTAAACACTGAGGCAGGAGCATCATGAGTTTGAACTGCTCTTATCTAGATAATGACACCTGCGCTGCAGTTACAAACAAATTTTAAAAAAAGAAAAAAATAAAATGCTCTAAATAAGGAGAATGAATAGTTCTTACTCTGAAGTCTAGGAAAGTCAAATGTGAAATACATAGAAAGAGAGATGTACAAAATAAATAGTTAATGCCAAGGAGAGGGAATTTAAATATGGCTGAGATTTCTCTCGGTATTTGCCATCATTGATTCATCTGTGACTTTTGTTTCAGTACCATAATGTGACTTGGAAGTTAGATTTCCTTAAGTGTTTGAGATATAAGAACAGAAGAGAACAATAGATTTTGGCTTTTTCTTTCTCCACAGACATTTGTTTAAGAAAGGAAGATGGCGAGAGTAGCTGGAAAGGGGAGAGGCATAAAATACAGTAATGTGTAAATGCAGCTATTGTAAGTGTGGTGGTACACTCCAGTGATCAGCAGGTGGATGATAGCCACACATTTGACGCTAGGCTGGGATGTGTGGTGAGACTGAATCAAAAAGGGGAGAAAGTATTTTAGCTCTCTCCATCTCTGTCTGTGTGTCTGTTTCTCTCTATTTCTCTATTTCTCTCTCCTTGTGTGTGTGTGAGAGAGAGAGAGAAACAAAAAAGAAGAGACAAAGAAATGGAGGAAGAGAAGGAGGAAATAGGAAGAAGGGAACATTTTCCTTACACAGGCTACAGTATTTCTCTCCTTAACATTCTAAGCCAGGTACTACTTAGCTCTGTGTACATGTGGGCTGAAATCTGATACATCTTAGCTGTATGTCAGGATCTATGACTTTTGCTTAAAAGATCAGCTCCCAGGGTCAAATAGTTCTGCAATTGCCATGATCAAAATTATTGTCAAATGGTTCCAGAAGAAAGGTTGGCAAAGGAATTCTTGGTGAAAACATCTAGATTTAAAGAGACAGCGGGAAATAAGAAATGTGTAAGTGGCAGAAGAGGAAACACACTGCAAGTCAACTAGAGAAAATGGAAGGCGCTTAGGTTTAGCGTAGAAATAAGTTCTTTTTTTCTTTCTGCATAACAACAGACTTACCTTCTCTGACAGCAAAAGAGGGCATACATGAGCATGAAAACATTAGGAAGTTTGGATGTGAGTCTTGAAGGTTAGGCAGAAAAAGAAAGGAAGATTTGCAACTTCTGTGGGTTACAGAGTTGAGCCACTTGATAAAATTGGGCAAGGAACAGGACAAATATGAGGAAAAAGTAAGTAGAAATTATATAAGACAATAAAGCCAAAAGGAAGGATTGAGAGGACAAGGTTGATAATGAGAGAACTCCTTAAAACTCTAACTGAAGCCCAACTCAGAATGCCTGGACTTGATTTTGTGCAATTTGAATATAAATATATTCTCCAACATCTCAGTTTCCAAGGAGTATGGCATAGTAGGTGCCAAAATAAAGTAGTTTGCACTGTGGAGAAAAATTAGGTGATCATTGAAAACTTCAGAGACTAATGAATTTCAAGCAGTTACTAGTTCAGAGGTTTTCAACCAAGAACAAATCATTAAAATATTTTATACAATATTTTAACTTTATTCTTTGAATGTCTCATATATCTATAAAATATATTTTGATTACATCTATCCCTCTTCAGCTCTTTTTGGGTTCCTTACAACATTCTCCCTCATAACTTTATTTCCCCCTTTATGTTTTTTGTAACCCACAAAGCCCAATTAATGCTGCCCATAGTTAAATAGGAATGAGTTCATCCACTGTTGTTTGGGCATTATGGAAAGTGACTCTCCATCATTTCAGTCAAACTTCCTTTTCAAGTAGGGCCTTGGGAGCCTTTCTCCATTTATGATGGAAATTTTCAATATTACTTTCTGAAATTATAATGTAATTATATAATTTTCTTCTAAAATTATAATGTAACTACATAATTTTCTTGCTCTCTTTCATATTCATGGCCTCTGTCATTATCTCTAATTATATATAGAATATGTATTCTATACTATTCTATTATATATATATATATACATATACATACAAAACATAAAAAGTCCATATGATGTTACTTATGTGTAAATGATTTCAGGAATGACCTTTTGATATTGGATAGCCAATAAGTGTGCTCTTACTTGGAGAAGACTGTTCCTTCTACTTGCAAAATTCTTTACTTTCCTTTAGTTCTTTGTCTAGGGTTGAAACACTGTGAACTCTCAGCCTGCCTTGTTAGCATGTCTATTGGTGTTATCCTTGCTCAGGTCATGTTTAGGCAGCTGTTTCAGTGGAAATTTGTGGCTGGATTTTTCTAATGTTTCTAGGAGACACACACTTTCAGCTGATTTCCTGGTTCTCTGGATCTTACATTCTTTCCATCCCTCTTCTGGAATGATTGCTTAGTCATGGGTGCAGAATGGTGTTGTAGATGTTTCCTTTGGGACTGCGTTCCAGAACTTTGCATTTTGCTTGATTGTGGTTTTCTGTAATGGTCCCCATCTCTTTAAAAGAGAAGTTTTCTTGCTGGAGTGGATGGGGACTACACTTGCCTGTGGGTATAAGGACAAATTTTCAGAACGCCCTTATGGCTTATGTTGGGTAAGTAAAGTAGCGGTTGGATGCTCACCTTCCTGGACCTAGATAGAAGTGGGAGGACCTTGGTCTTCCGGTAGAGCAGGGAATTTGGACTGCTCTTCAGTATCGAGAGGGAGGGGGAGTGGACTGGGGGGAGGAGAAGTGGAGTGGGGATAGGGGGAGGGGAGCGGGGGGAGGGAGCAATATGTGGGAGGAGGGGGAGGGAAATGGGAAACGGGGAGCAGTTGGAAATTTTAATTAAAAAAGAATAAAAAAAGAAAAAAAAAAGATCCATGATGTCACTAATCCTAAGTAGTTGGCTGTGATTCTGCCACCACTTTATTTTCCATATTTACATAAATTTAGAAAGCTGTGGGTTGCTGCCAAGGTATGCAAGACACTACTGCAACATTATGACTTTCATGTCATGCTGATTGTCATTATTCATTGTCATTATAGGTGGGTTGGAGTTTGTTTGCTTCCCTCCCTTGGAAGCTTGCATTACTCTTTCTGGTACCATGAAAGTTAGTAATCAAGTAGGAGGCTTTCAGGACAGGTTTCTTGTCCCTATACCCAAAGTGAATTATGTCATCAGTGATAGGGACTTACTACCTTCTACCTCTGGGAAGCAACTAGAAGCAATAACAATAGCTAATAACGTTTTTGGAGTGTCTTGGACAACCTTGACAAATAATTCAAAAGAGGGTTTCTCCTATTTGGTGTATAGGTCTGTTAGATTGTCCGAAGCTCATGGATCAAGCATTGTCAGTTCAGCTGAAAAAATTTTATTTAAGCTATATATGTATATTTATATATCAACTTATATGTATTATTATATGTATTTGTAGGTAGGTACTAGTATTATTTCTTATTATGGTCTTACCCAAGTAACCACAGATTCTCTGAGTTTGTGCCCGATAGCCATGTACCCCTGGAGGACAGCATTTCATCACCCTCTTCCTCGTCTTCTGGCTCTTACAATCTTTCTGAAACCATCCTCTATGATGTTCCTTTAGCCTTACTTAGGGGCAATGTTAAAACAAATGTCCCATTTAATGAAAACTTACAAAAAGATAAAATATAATACTTCAATCTTTAAGTCCAAATGTAAGTTTTAAACATTGAAATTGAAAATATTCCAGATTTTAAAAATCATTTTCATATCCTTATATTTGACCACTTAAAAATAAGATTTTTTTTTACATATAGACCTGTCCAATCTTTACAGATTGGATAAATGAACCTGATGTCCTGAAAAGATTTATTACTCTTTAATCTGCTTTTATCTTTCCATATTATCTGTGATTTTATTCAGGTCAGGAATAGCCTCATAGTTAAGTATTACATATATCAATATGTCCTCTTAAATCATAGAAGCTTTAGATTACTTGCAAAATGATTTTTTCACGCAAAATTCTCCTCTTATATTTTGTCTTGTAGTTTTATAGCTTTCATTTTTTAACATATTTACATTTGTGGTTTGTGTGGAAATTTGTTTTGGCTTAAGAAACAAGCTAGGAGTATAATTTAATTTTTTCCCAGAAAACACAAATTCTTGCAATACAACTTTTCAAATACCATCTTTCCCCAACTGTTAAGCAATACTAATTCCATCTAAAAAATAAATTCATGCAAACATTTGGGTCTGCTCACGTATCCCACTGATCTAACTGTTTATGGGTAGGTCACTGCTTAGGCGACACTTCTCAGTTTATGGTGCTGCCTAAAGGATTTCAGAAATAATTCAGGTAATGGCAAAAGTCATAAGAACCTAAAACTCATGCATTTCTCTTTGATAAGGGCTAAATTCATATGCCATTAGGTTACTATGGACCAGTGGATTCTTTATGTTAATAATCATTGGTGATTCTCAGAGTCAATCATACTGTTTTGGTCATTTTGGTGACATGCTGAGGGAGCGGTATGAACATTTGTGGGGAAGGGAGGAAGTTTGGTGACAGTAACTGCCCTGTGATCTGAAAGCTCACATTTTTCATCTTATATTGAGTTACCGGTAGAAGATTGTGAACACTGTGGGGTACAGGGAAGATTGTGCCAAGATCCCGTGTCCCTGGAATGACAATTGGAAGATAAAGTTCCAAGACACCAGAAACAAGTACAAATAACCTCTCCAGAAAAGAATGGGCATATATTTAATTAGGTCCATGAACTATTTTTCAGTGGCTTGTCTAACAAAATGTTTCCTTAAAAAAACTATGTGTTTGTTTGAGGTTTGTACTTTTTTTCTTATAAAGACTATGACAGAAAGAGGAGTCTATGAATTGGCTCCCCGTGTGGCTTTTCTGTTGGCGATGTTAGGGTCAACTTTGACTTTACAATCACAGGATGCATTGACAATTTTCGACAATAATATTGAGCTGTGGTGCTTTGGAATTACTTTAGGTTTCTGAAACAAATGGACCGTAAATCTTTTATAATCGTGTTCAAAGGATAGAGAAATCGGTTACTTCACCATTTAGAAACTTGCGTCTGATTTACAAAGTGCCTTTATGGTCCTTGAATGTATACAGTGTAGGTTATAAGCCAATTCTAGCAAAAATGAGATAAATAGGAACTGACTGAAATCCCACAAAGCTATAGAAAAAGATATTGACTGATTCTACCTCAAAGATAGAAATACATGGGAAGGTGGAATAGTTCCCTTACCAGGAGGAACACTACCATCATTGATAAAATTGACTATAGATTTAATGAAAATGGCATATTCAGTAAAGTTTTATTAAATTCATATTTCCTTGCTCTTTTTAATAAATGAAGGCAATGGAGGGACAATTTTTTTTAAAACTCTGAATATAGACACCATTAACAATGTCTAGCACACATTGAACAGGTTGAGCTGTAGTTAACTTTATAATTCGATGCCGTCTTCCTTGCAAATTGCTTTGTGCTTCCATATTAAGTGTCAGGAAAATGACTGTAGGCATGGAGAATACCCCATCCAACCATGAATCTTTTATTTCAGTTCTCTGTACTTTTGTTACGCCTTGCTTGACTCTGAGGGTAAAAGAGTAGTCTCGGCGTGGACTACAAGCTCTCAAAACAGCCCTGCTTTAATTTTAGATGGAAGCATTTGGGAGAAATGTTAAAACTTAGTGATTGCAAGTTCTCAATTATAGAACCGACTTTGAGAAAATTTGTTTTTTCTATTTTCTCAGGAATCAACTTTTGCTGTGGGCATGGTCTCTTAAAGGCTATTGTCCAAAATATTTCCCACAGCAAACTTTTAGTTTTTCTTTTTATTTGAAATGGATTATTTTCTTATATAATACATCCTGATTATAGTTTCACCTCTCAATACTCATCTCAACTCCTCCCCACCTCCCTTCCCCTCTGAAACCACTCACTTTCTGTCTCTCCTTAGAAAAGGGTTTTAAGAGATAACAGCCAAACATGACAAAATAAAACATAAAAAGATGAAGCAAAAACTATCATATTGAAGTTGGACGTGGCAACTCAATAGGAGGAAAAGAGTCACAAGAGCAGGTACAAAAGTCTGAGGTCCACTCGTTCTCATAGTTAGGAGTCACATAAAAATTATTATCTGAAAGCTAAAATATATAACACAGAGGTGCAGTCCCATAAAGGCCCTGTGCTGTCCTGGCTACTTTAGTATCTGTGAGCTTATATATGTCTGGTGTATGAGCTGCCTCAGAGAGCCTTATTCATGAAACATACAGACTGATTATACATACTATCTCTTTATAATCTCATCATCTAAGATGTAGTTTCCCTTTTTTATATATTTAGAATAATTTTATTGTTTATTTTGTATTTATTTTTTAAACAATCTTTTTTATTTTACATAGCAGTCCCAGTTCCATCTCCCTCCCCTACTCCTGCTCCCCCACACCTTCCCTCCTACTTCCAACCCCTTCTCAGAAAGGGTGAGGTCTCCCATGGATATCAACAAAGCTTGTCGTATCACTTGAGGCAGGATCACTATCCTCTCCCCTCTATCTAGGGAATGAGCTCCTAAAAACCCAGTTCATACTTTAAGGATAAATACTGGTTCCATCCTCCCATTTTCTCTCCCCTTCCACCCATCCCCCTACCCCTCCCTCTCCAGCCCCAAGAGCAGTCAGGGTTCCCTGCCCTGTGGGAAGTCCAAGGTCCTCCCCCCTCCATCCAGGTCTAGGAAGGTGAGCATCCAAACTGGCTAGGTTTCCACAAAGCCAGTACATGCTGTAGGATCAAAACCTAGTGCCATTGTCCTTGGGTTCTCAGTCAGCCCGGATTTTTTCAATAAAATTTTTAATTAAAAAAAAATCCCATAATCCCAATTATTAAAAGTAAAATGTATTTGCCCAATTACAACATAAAAAATCAAAAAACAAAAAGTAAATACTGGTTCCACTGTTAGTGACCCCACAAATTGCCCAAGTCACATAACTGTCAAGTCACCCCACATTTAAAGGGCCTACTTTTTTCCTGTGCAAGTTCCCCAGTTGTTGGAGGAGACCCGCTTGTTTGTCAGTTTGTTGGGGGAAGGGTCACTTGTTTGTCCCAGTTGCCTGGCTAGCTTAGTCCCTAAATAATAACAGAGAAACTGTATTAATTAAATCACCGCTTGGCCCATTAGCTCTAGCTACATTCTGCCCTATCAACAGGACACAGCAGTTTTTTATTCATTAATCGTCATCACAGCACACAGCGGGCACTCCCACATCACAGCACACAGAGGGGACTCCCACATCACAGCACACAGAGGGGACTCCCGCATCACACAGTTGTCAGGTCCAGAGTCAGTGAGCTCCCACCAGTTCAGGTTAACTGTTTCTGCGGTCCAGTGGTAGAGAGGGAATAGTGATAATATGAGCAAAAGAGTCAAGACAATGATGAGGAAACCCACAGAAAGATGTAGTTTTCTTTATAATAAATTTTACATCAAGTTTGAGAACTTTCAAAACTTTTTCTGACAACTTGTAAACATATGTGTATGAATTTGATTTTTTCAGACATAAATATTATATACGTATTTCCCTTATATTTATTTTAATAAGTCAGTACCAATATACACATCAAAATTTTATATGTAAGATATATATTTTCTCAAATAGTATCCCTGGTGAAGGCAAATAAGACACAGTAGCAATCATTAAGCACTCTTAAGCCCACATTAGGTATTTCTGGGCCTAGAATTCTGTACTACTGTAGAAACTATCTGTTCACCTCCCCTAAGAGTTATGTACTAAAATTTCTGAAAAAATTTATGTTATTTGTGACTTCTATACAAACAGAGTTATGAAAATTTAACTATGCTGAAACCTTGAGAATATTTCCTTTACTTTCTCATACCTCCACAAGATTTCAAGGATAACCACACAATTATGAATGTAATACTACGTTGAGATTCAGATACAAGTTGGCTACTTGGTGAAATGCAGTAAATAACAAATTTTAAGGGCACAGTTGTAGGATAATTTTAGATTGTGTACGCTGGTTTGGAGAGGGAAAGAAAAAACAAACTGGTCAGATGGGGGACATGCTTTAACCAAGTTATAAAGATGGATGATATGGGCCAGAAAGGGCAGAGGAGGTTGAAGTTTAAGAAGGAAAGGTTGAGAAGTAATACCAGAAAGTTGATATATGCAGTAGTCAGTCTTTTACACAGTTGACAAACACACAAAGAAAACGATTTTTTAAAGAGAAAATATTTATTTTGGCTCAGCCTAGAATCTGAAGAAAGTCTAAAATCAGGCAGATGAGAAGATGAGATGGTGTTGTGGGGAAGGGTAAAAGGAGGATCCAAAGCAGCTCGTCCAGAAAGCAGAGGAGCATCATATGAAAGGACACAGAGAGGTCACTGGTTAGTCCTCAGAAGAACTGCAGATCAGCGACTGCAGTGAGTACCAAGGGAAGCATTGACTTTGCAACAGAAGAGGGCATTTGGTGCTGTGTGAGGGATGCTCTTTAAGAATTAGGGACAGAGTCAAGTGGGAGCAGTAAGACCTTCTGGATGATATGGGAACAGAAAATAAAAAGTCATATTACCAAATTTTCAAGTGAACACTCCTGGTATACATTGAACATATTTTTTGATCATGTTCTATATGCTATATATTAATATTGATGTTAGACCCACAACTAAATAAAAGACAGTACTGATATTTCATGAATTCATCTTCTTTTGAGAAGGAGAAAAGTGTATAAAGAAATCATTATTAAAGTCATTTTAAGTGATGTCTAGCAAAGAGGCCCAATGCTTTTAACTAACTAACATATCATATCATAAAATAACATAACATAACAATTATGATTAAGCTAGTATAAGAAAGTTTTTAAGTTTTAAAATTTTTCTGTTAACTATGAATTTATGGAGTTTGAATGATGATTGTGTTTGGAGGTCCATAGTACTTTCTTACTCGAAGCACAGAGAATTTTCTGACTTCAAAAGGATCCATGAAAATAGTTTTTATTGATTTCTTATAACTTGTAAACTGAAAACTTATGATAATTGGAAGATTTCAAACTTTTTTCCCATTTCAAAAAATGTATCCCTCCACATCCTTGTGAATCTTTTAAAAATAAAACAATATGAAGAAAAGATGAAATTTGCATGAAAGTATATGAATACAGAAAGTATTGTATTGAAGTTGGTCCTTACTCAGAGAGATAAAAGTTCCATGTTCTTCCTAATAAACAGATTCTAAACTTTAATATTTGTATATATGTAATAAGGGATGTGATGGAAGGCATAGGCTATGAAACTATAGATAGAAGGCCACAAATGTTTGGGATAAGGGGTGTTGAAGTGTGTATGGGGGTGACAAAAAGATACATACAACATCAAACATTGAAGATAAAAAGGAGGACAGGGACAAGAATAAGGAAAAAAGAAAGAAAAACATGGAGGGGGAGGAGAACCTGAAAGATCACATGTTCACTCTCTTGGGGGCAGTTTAAATAGCCTATGGGAATGGTCTTGACCCTCTCTGGGGGAGGGGTCACAGTTTGGGGGTCTTTTTCAAAGGTGGAGTCTGGACTGTGGAAATTTCCAGGGGAGGAAGTATGAAATGGAAATTTCCACTCAAACATTCCAAAATTGATGCCAAGGGCTGGAGTGAAGCTCCACCCAAACACATGGTACTCCTACTTAAAATGTCAGAAAGGCCAGGAAAGTGTCAAAATCACCAGAGTAAAATGGTATTTAAAATATAGTTTATAAGGAGAGGTGAGACTCAAGAGTAATATTCTACTGCAGACACACACTAGGCTGAATATTCAGAGTGCTTATTGGTCACAAGGTAACTATTTAAATAAAGCTTTCACCTGTTTCTATCATTGGAGAGATTGAAAAAACAATTTAGTGGCAGAAATACAGTAATATCTGGGATATTCCATAGTAATCTCATTCTTTGGGGACAGCATATCAACTAGGAGATTGAGTGGGGCTGTTTGAGAGAAGACATGGATTCTGTTGAAAGAATAAAGTTTCAAATGGAGAAATTAACACCAGAGTAAATAGCTGTGGTAATTAAATGAAGAGAATTATTTAGATTGAATATAACTTTTGGTGTGGGAGGTCCTTTTGTCTATGTGTTGCTTTTTTGGTTAATAAATAAACTTCTTTGGACCTATAGTAGGGCAGAACTTAGATAGGCAGAGAAGATGGAACTGAATGCTGGGTGGAAGAAGGTGCCATGATGCTGCCGAAGTCAGACGTGCTGAATCTTTGCTGGTAGGCCACAACCTCGTGGTGATGCACAGATTAATAGAGATGGGTTAAATTAAGATGTAAGAGGTAGCCAGTAAGAAGCTAGAGTTAATGGGACAAGCATTGTTTTAATTAATATAGTTTCTGTGTGGTTATTTCGGGGCTGGACAGCTGGGAACAAACAAGCAGCTTCCTCACTACAAGCTATTGTTAGGATTCAGGCACTATGCTAGCCCCTGTCACCTGACAGAATGCAACCATGCAATACCCTGGCCAGTCAGCCCAGGGGCCTATGGCTAATACATATGCATAATACATATGTGAAAGGTCCCTTTAGGATACAAGCTCTGTTCGTTCCTGTAGGCAGACTTTTCCTTCCCACCGGCCAGTTCCCAGATAACCCACCTGGATACCTAATTATAAATTCTTGGTCAATAGTGCAGGCTTATGGAAACTAGCTCTTACAACTTAAATTAACCCATTTCTATTAATCTATGTGCTGTCACTTGGCTCATGGCTTTACCTGTCTTCCAGCATGCCATGCTCCATATTTGTCTCCTAGAAACACTTCTGACTCCACCTTTCTTCTTTCCAGAATTCTAGTCTGGCTCTCTCGCCCAGTCTTTCTTGCCCAGCTTTAAGCCAGTGAGCTCCTTATTAGCAAATGAGAATAAAACATATTTACAATGTACAGCACACATTCAAAACAGTGAAAATATAAATTATTTTTGCCACCCCCCAAAAAAACTGATAAAATTTCTTCTATTGTACCAAGAACAGCAGAGAACAGTTTATTCTTTCCATAGTAATGTCTGCAATAGAATTTCACCTATTAACTCAGGGCTGTTTCTGTTTTACAGCTCTGAACTTTGTTTAAGTTTAAACCCTTAGAGGCTATAAGAGTCAAGAAATACTGGAATCTCTGGTCATGTTGGTAAGAAATATGTGTCTCACAAAATGGCAGGAAAAATGAAGTCAAACCCCATGCTCTGCTAATCAAGCCTAATAAAAGAGGGTATCTCCTACAATCTTCAAGAAATTGTCAATCCTGTCGGTGTCCGGAAGTCAGGACCACGAGGGGTGCGTCCACCCACTGAGACTGTGGGACTGATCTAATGGGAGATCACCAAGGCCAGCTGGACTGGAAATGATGGAGCATGTGATCAAACCGGACTCTCTGAATGTGGCTGACGGTGGAGGCTGACAGAGAAGCCAAAGACAATGGTGCTGTTTTTTTTTTTTTTTTTTGAAAAAAAATTTTTTCCCGCTTCCTCTCCCACCTCCCATTTCCCTCCCCCTCCTCCCGCCCCTCTCCCCCTCCTCCCACTCCTCTTCTCCTCCCTCTTCTGTCCCAAGAGCAGTCAGGGTTCCCTGCCCTGTGGAAAGTCCAAGGTCCTCCCCCCTCCATCCAGGTCTAGGAAGGTGAACATCCAAACTGTCTAGGCAACCACAAAGCCAGAACATGAAGTAGGATCAAAACCCCGTGCCATTCTCCTTGGCCTCTCATCAGCTCTCATTGTCCACCATGTTTTGATTCTACTGCATGGACGGGCTTTGTGGGAGCCTAGTCTGTTTGGATGCTCACCTTCCTAGACCTGGGGGGAGTAGGGAGGACCTTGGACTTCCCATAGGGTAGAGAACCCTGACTGCTCCTTGGACTGCAGAGGGAGGAGGAGGGGGAGTGGAGGAAGGGGGGGAAGTGGGAGGAGGTGGAAATTTTCAATAAATAAATAAATAAAAAAGAAAAGAAAAGAAAAAAAGAAATTGTTTCATGTTTTCTTCTTTAAACATTTGGTCATTCCATGAGGATTTTGCATTCTGGGTGGACTATAGGCTTGAGTGAGATATTCTGGGTGGAAGAAAGACTGGCAGGCTTAGTAGAAATCCAGAGAAAGAGATGCCTTTCAAGCATATCCATGCAGTTGTGCAAGCTGCTCTGAAACTCAGGTCTTATTACCCAGTAATTGTAAGATTAGTAGACACTTAATCCTTGCAACCAAGGACAGTAAGAATGCTGCAATATATTTTAGAAAAGAACCTAGGTCATCTTCAAACATTTGTCATCATGTTACCAAATTTTATAAGAAAAACTAATAGAAGCCATAGGCAACTGAGTAGAAAGAGCCCTAAAAGAACTTCGATCTATTAGAGGAATCTTTTTAGGTAGCTTAGCAGTCGAAGAAGCCCTGATGTGAAACTTTGATATGGGCAAAGGAACTTGAAACTGAAAGCAGGGAAGAACTATTACAAAGTGGGTTCGTGATCACTGTTCAAATGAAAGTTCTAGTCCTACTTCCCCTGCTTGTAACACACACACACACACACACACACACACACACACACGCACACGCACACGCAATATTGATGATATATTTCACATTTTCACTGTTGTATTCACTCATTGTTGTACACAGGGTTTAATTTATTCTATAGTTGGGATATTATTAAAACAGAAATTCAATAAAATCTGAGTAATAATTGAGTTGCGCAGATCTTAGTCAGGTGCAGTAGCTTATTTCTCTGGAAGTTGATGTGTATGTGATTTAGAACCTAGTCCAAGTCAGAGTGTTATCACAGACAGCGAAGAATCTTGTGAAATATGAATGTATTACAAATTATCTGTGCAAATAAAGTGCAGTCAAAACAAAGGGGTAGTTGGACATGTTTCATTTTTTGTCTGTCATACACCTGTACTTTCTTGATTCGAAGAAACTCCTCTTCTAATCCAGGTTGTGAGAGCAAGTGAAAAGTACTTTTTATCTTCCGTGTTTCAGATAGTATAGTAGAAGCCCTTTTTCATGATAGTACAAAGACTCAACCTTTTGATTTTCTCTTTGTGTCTCTCTGTCTCTGTCTTTCTGTCTCTCTGTCTTTCTCTCTCTTACTCATTGTTTGTGTGTGTGAGAGAGAGACTGTCTCTGTCTGTCTGTCTGTCTGTCTGTCTGTCTCTTTCTCTCTGAATATAGTACTTACTGTTATTAATCTTATAACCTGAAGAAGTGACCTAGAGATTTACAAATGATTTAGGGAGATTGTAAGATACCTTACAAACTCTGTGACAACAGCAAACACAACAAACAGTGGGAAGTTGGATCCTGTGCTGAGTGATGGGATTGCTTCAGATTTGCTACGGAGTTGAGGATGACCTTGAACTACTGATTCTCTTGTCACGGCCCTTCCAGCACTGTGTAATACCTGATTCATGCAGTGCTTGGAATATAAACGCAGAGCTTTGTGTGATTCTAGCTCTCTAGCAACTGAGTCAAATTTACAGCCCCAGTTTTTCTTAGCAGATGATTTGATTAGTTTATATCATTGAAAGCTTAAAATGCCATCTTAATTAATACACTTTTTATTGATGCGTAATTATTTTTATTGTTTTTATTGCTTTAATATTGGATTTTTAATTGTATTCTTGTTTTAGCTCGGCGCTTAAAAGTTTTCTAATTATTTTTTAATCTGTCTTAATTGTGCATAGTATTTCATTGTCAGAGAACTTTATAATCATTAGTTCTATCATCTCGTCTGTATTATTTTCCATTGCTTTTCTCTTAATTTTTTGTTATTGTCTTTTCCCATTGGTATTGGATTTTTTTCCCCTGTTGCTTATTTTCTTATGTGAGTTAAATAATAGCAAACTTGCTTTCAATCTTTTTTCTTTCTGAAATAGGCACACACACACACACACACACATACACATTCTAAGTTCAATTTTCCTCACTATTATTTTCAGTGTTTCACATAAACTGTGATATGCTGTGGTCACATTGTCATTCAGCTAAAGAGTTGTTGAATTTACACTGCAATTGCCTTGTAACCTCAGGGCAAGCAGTAGCCTGTTTTATTTGTTGTCCATTTTAAATTTTTAGCATTATATTTTGTGTCATAATTTGCATGAGGAGGATTCTTTTAAGTTATTAATGCTACTATTGTGACCTCATATAAATCTGATGTTTTCTTATTATGATGCAATTGAATGTTCATCATATCTTTGTTAAATGTGAAGCTCTCTATATCACCACAAATTTATTCTGTGATTCAGATATTATGCAGTACTGATTATTTGTTTATTCCAGTCAGTTTTAGAATATTTAAAAATAATTAATTACACATTTTTATTTTGCAAAATTTAAATATTTTTATTTACCTATGGTAAATAGAAAACAGCTATACCTATTTGGTTTATAGTTATTGTTCATCTGCATGGGATTTTCCTCTAATTACTTTGGTAATTAATGGTTTAACTAGAACAGTGTGGTTTTAATATTAAGAATCTGTATTTTTAGAATATGGTATTGCTTGTAATTATCTCATTTTTAAAACTTATATATTATTCTCTTTAAAATTTGTTCTTTGGGACTGGAGAGATGGCTCAGTAGTTTAGCCTGCATTGTAATCATGTGGAGGACACAAATAAGACTCAGAGTACTTATTTCTGGAAGTTTGCAAGAGCCTGTACCTCCCACTCTAGGAGAATTCGATAGCTCCACAGGCACCTGCACTCATTCATGTACCCACACAGAGACACATATCCATAGTAGAATTAAAGCTATATAAAACATACCTTTTGTGTCAATAGGAGAGGAAGAAGTTAATCTACTTCTACTTGCATATGATAATCGTACACCAACATGACCCAAAGTCTCCAAGAAAAATCTTTCAAGTCTGACAAATACTTTCAGCAAAGTAAGAGTATTCAAAATCAACATTCAGAGTTACAGAATTTCCTAGATACAAATAATGAATATTCCAAAAAAGAAATCGAAAGAGATTTGATTCATAATGGCTTTAAAAGTCTAGCAATAAATTTCTCTATGGGAATAAATGGCATCTCTGAAGAAGACCTTAGAATGCTCAAGAGAAAAAAATAATTAACAAGACACTAGAAGATGACAAATCTTACCATCTTCTCAGATTCAGAGGTAATATTTTAAAAAGGCTCTCTTACTGAAAGAAATCTACAAATTTCACACAGTGTCAATCAAATTTCAATGATATTGTTCACAGAAGTAGAAAACACAATCCTAAACTGCACATAGAATCACAAAAAAAACTTTGGATTGCAAAAGGCCATCATAAGCAGGAATAGCAATACCAAATGCATCTTATCATCTATCCAATCTACAGCAAAATTATAGCAAGACAGGCAGCATGGTGTGAATCAAAAGTGGGCACACAGACCAATGAGAGACAAAGAGTACCCAGATTTAACACCACTACAACTACCTAATTTTTGACAAAGGTGCCAAAAAACATAGATTGGAGAAAAGATGGTTTCCTAAAATAGTGCTAAGAAAACTAGGCATCCATAGATAAACGAAAAAAAAAAAAAAAAGACCCATATTATTACTTTGTAAAAAATCAAATTTAAATTAATCAAAGATTTTTGTAAGTTGTGAAATGCTACACTGCTACAGGAAAACACTTCATGATATTCTAATAGACTTTCTCAAAAAGACACTAAAACACAGGACTTAATCTTATTGACAGATGGAATCACAGGAGTTTGAAAACCTTTACAGCAAAGGAGACAATCAGCAGAATGAAGAGACAGCCTACAGAATGAGGAATTCTTTAACTTTACATTCAAGAGAGGTTTACAGTTATAATTTACTTTAAAAAGTTCAAAAGGGGGCTGGAGAGATGGCTCAGTGGTTAAGAGCATTGCCTGCTCTTCCAAAGGTCCTGAGTTCAATTCCCAGCAACCACATGGTGGCTCACAGCCATCTGTAATGAGGTCTGGTGCCCTCTTCTGGCCTGCAGATATACACACAGACAGAATATTGTATACATAATAAATAAATAAATAAATATTTAAAAAAAAAAGTTCAAAAGGTAAACACCAAAATCCAAAGTCATCTAGTTAATGAATCAATAGTTTCCAAAAGAAGAAATACAAACAACCAATAAATACAAGAAACAGTGTTTTCAACATTCTTAGTCATCAGAAAAATCATAATAAAACTGCACTGAGATTCCATCTCATTGATGTAAAATTGAAAACAAAGAATGCTGGGCCATTGGTGTACTGAAAGATAGACCTTTATTTATTGCTGGTAGAAATATAAACTGGTGTAAGATCTATGGAAGTCAGTATAGTCGCTCTTCAAGAAACAAAGAATAGAAATATCACATAATTAACTATATTAATATGGGGTATACACACAAAGAAATCAAAATAGTGTATAAATGACATGTGATCATTTATGTTTATTGCTACATTACACACTATGACCAAGATATGGAATAGGAGGCCTAGTTGTTCACTAAAAGATGAATGGATAAAGAAAGGTTATAAATAGACAGACAGATAGATAGATAGATAGATAGATAGATAGATAGATAGATAGATAGATGATAGATAGATGACAGGCAGAGATACAGATGGATAGACTCAACATGGAATCTATTCATCCATAAAGGATGAAGTTGTAATATTGCAAGAATATTGATAGAACTAGAGATTGTCAGGCTAAGAGAGAAGTCAGAATGAAGAACATATGTATCTAGGTTTCAATACATACATGACAAGAAATCAAAATGCAGAGTATTGCGGTTGGCAGGAGGGATATTGGTTAGTAGTAAGGTGATGGTGAAAAAATTATATTCTCATAAATATAACAAATCTATATTATTATTAACAATAAAGTAATTTAAACTTTTTTTCGTTTTTAACAATAGCTTCTTTATTGACTCTTTGTGAGTTTTACATTATGCACCGCAATCCCATTCACCTCCCAATCCCTCCTCTCCTCCCCTTACCCCTGCCATACTCTCCCTAACACAAGGAAACAAATGAAAGTTAGCAATGAAGTGAATAAAGAAAAAGCAAAAAAACCCCAAAAAACTAAACTAACAAACAAAATCCCACACACAAAAAAAATACAATATCCACAACAAGAGAAAAATTTCTTTGCTTCTCCTGATTCTCCAAAACCACTTTTTTCATGCTTAGATTTATGGTATGACACCATGCCAAGCTTTTTATGTATGTGAGGAATATGCACTCAATTTTTCATGCTTGTATAGCAAACACTATCAACTAAATTATCGCTGTAGCCCCAAAGATTTTATGCTATTGTGGAATCTTGCTTAATTCAAATTCTCTTCTGCTATTTTGTTTTGTGTTTTATTATTATTTATTATTATTAAATAATTAGTTGATATTTTTCCTTGTATCTATCACATCTGGGCTAGGTCAGTTTTGCACATCTTGCTTTGAAATCAGGATTTTGGATATTTCCTCATGTGGTGAGCACCTTGCTAAGCCTCATGTGTACTTGCAGTCTTAGAACAACTTTACCTTTTTCTCAAACAAAATAAATAATTTAGTGTTCTTTGTCCTGTATACCACCTTCTCCTGCTGCATTTTAGCTTTATATTACCATCCAGGGGGAAACAGTAGAGAACAATACATTTTGTTAATAACCTTCATGTTTCTTTTTTTCTCTTTCTGTATTTTTTAAATATATTATTGATTCAGTCATTGAAGATAATTTTTTGTGCATGTGCTAAAATGTTATAGCCATTTGTGTTTGAAGATATCATTGTCTGACATTATAGTAAACATTTAATTTCATATTCAAAGTTCTTTTCTCCCAAGACTTAGAAAATACTGCCTTACTGCCTTCTCTCATGCAGTTCTTGAGAAACAGAATGTCAAAATGATTCTCAGTTCCCAGGAAATGCTCTACACCTTATCAAAATCCCCTTAGTATTCTCAAGGAAAAAGAAAATCAATGAACTGTTTTCTTCTGAGTTTGGCATTTTGCTTATAGGTCAAATTCTTGATAATTCTGTCCCAAGATATCTAAATATTCAAATTAACCATCTTATCTCTTCCTCTTGAACTACTTCTATACAGGTGATAACACTTGTATTCACATATTACTCATTTCTGATTGGTTTCTGCATGTGTTGTCCTGTTCTGTTTGATGGAGAGCTTTCTTGAATTTCTAGCCCACTAATTGTATGTAGTCAGTCCAAAAAGTTGATTTATTTTAATAGCTTTTAGTAGTAAATATCTTCTATTGAAATATCTTACATCTTTTACAAAGGTTTCTTACTTTCTCTAATTTTATTTGAGAGTATTTATCATTCTAATTTGGATTTCCCATCTGCTTGGACTATAAATACTCTTCCCAGAAGGGGTGATTTAGCTTTTTGTCTTTCTTTCATGTCTTCGGTCTAGGAGGAGGCCTAAATGCATAATCCTATTTTATTCCCTTGTGAGATTAGGAGCAGAGTTTGGAAGTTTTCTTCAGGGCAGAGAGCCTTGGCTTTGAAATTCAAGACCTAACTTTTTCCATTTCATCTCAATGCTAGTAATGTTATGCTTCTCAGGAAACCTGTGGTTTCCTCTGGACTGGCTACCATTCTTCTCTAAGAGACAATGTTGTAGGCTATCTTAGTATGGTACAGAAGGTGGAATTGCTCTGATAATAGTGAGGGGCTGGTCTGCCTGCTTGCATACTTCGTATCAGCTCTAGTACAGCTGTGTTGAAATATCCAGCCATAATGAATGTCCCTGTAGACCAGGCTGCTATCTAGCCTGTCATTAACAACACATTAGAAATAGAATTACATGGGAAAGAAGAAAGAACCATCCAGCCGAGGCTATATTCTTGGTCCTCTTTTTTTTTACGTGATGTTGTTTTTCTTTCTTATAGACAATAAACACAATAAATGAATTCTACCAAAGGGTCTCACTATGTATTAGGACATGTTATATAGTAGATACATCTAAGATCAAAAACTTCTGTCTGAGAGAGAAACTCCTTAAACCGTAGAATGTTAAAGGTTAGGTGAAATAACTGGATATTCTAAGGCAGCAGTTCTCAACCTGTGAGTTGTGACCCCTTTGGGGATCAAATGACCCTTTCACTGGCATCGCCTAAAACCATTGGAAAATACAGATGTCTATATTGCTATTCATAACAGTGGCAAATTACAGTTATGAATTAGATACGAAAATAATGTTTTCTAGGTCTATCCATTTGTCTAAAATTTTTTATGTCATTGTTCTTTACTTCATTGTATATATGTTCTTAATTTTGTTTATTCTCTCTTCACCTGAGGGGCATCTAGGTTGTTTCCAGGTTCTGGCTATGGTGGATAACACTGCTTTGAACACAACTGAACAAGTGTCCTTTGGGTATATGCCTAAGAGTGGTATCACTGAGTATTCTGAAAAGACACCATGTTTATGTGTTGATTTCCACAGTGGCTGTACAATTTTTATACCCACCAGCAGTGAAATAGTGTTTCCCTTACTCCACATCCTCTCCAACATGTGCTATCATCAGTGTCTTTGATCTTAGCCATTCTGTCAGGTATATGATGGTATCTCAGAGTTGATTTGATTTGCATTTCCCTGATGACTAAAAATGTTGAGCAGTTCCTTAAATGTCTTTTGGCCATTAGAGATTCTTCAGTTGAGAAATCTCTGTTTTGATCTGTACCCTATTTTTTGGTTGGATTATTTTATATTTTAATTTGATGTCTAGATTTTTGAGTTTTTTTTTATGTTTTGGAGGTCAACCTTTTGTCAGATGTGGGCTTGGTGAAGATCTTTTTCCCATTCTGTAGTCTTTCAACAATGACATCATGAAATTTGTCATTTGTGATTGTTACTTAAAATCAATAAAAATAAATAAATCAATAATTTTGAAAAAGAAAATAACTTTATGGTTGGGGCTGCAATATAAACAACTATATTAAAAGTTCACAGCATTAAGAAATTTGAGAATCACTGTTCTAAGGGATGGGGCAATATTCCACTCTGCAGGGAAGCTTCTTAACTTCAGGAAGTAAAACTCAAACGTTTCAGGTAGTTCCTGAAATCGTCTAGATTCATTGGTTCCCTCCCTTAACAAGACTATATAAACAATAAGGACTTCTGAGAGACACTCAGGAACCCACTGAGCTGTTGAAGAGCCTTATTATCCAAAGCACATCAAGGAAGAAAAGGCCAGCCAAGTAGTCTGAAGAGGCTCAGATCAACTGAGCTACATGGAAAGCACAATATGCAAACAGTTGAGCTGCCCTTCAGGTTATACAGTATACTCCAGATTTTCAAGTTTTGTGAGCTATCACCATACTGGTGTGGGCTTTAGTAATGTAGCTGTCATGAATCACTTTTGTTCCTGTAAATAAACTCTTATCATCTTCCAGTAAGTAATAACTAATCATTAGCAATCAGTTTAATACTCTGTCCATTGAGCAGAAATGGCAGAGAATGATGTTGTGAGTATGGGGGACATTATCAGTTAAGCTAGAAGGAACTGAAGTACATTGTTCATTAATCTAAATGAAAAGAAGAGAGGGAGTGGACTTGTTAACAGAAAATATTGCTGAAATTATAAGATGCAATAGAGTAACATGTAATGACCTTAGTCAAACATCAAATTATAATAGAATTATAATTATATAAGTGATAGTAAATACATTTCTCAATGAAATAATAAAAGAAGATCCAATATTTTTTAAAAATTTTTTATTAGTTCTTGACAATTTTGTACAGGGTATTTTGGTCATATTCATGCCCTTGCTCTTACAGATCCATCCTTTATTCTCCATCATCACAACTCTCTCTCTCTCTCTCTCTCTCAAACACACACACACACACGCACTCTAGCCATTAAATTCAATCTGTGTTGTGCTGCTCATATATCCTGCATATGTGGCCATCCACTGGAGCAATGTTGACCAATCAGGGGCCACATCCTTAAAGAAAACAGACTCTCCCCACAGCAATCAACTGTCAGTAGATCCTCAGCTAGTGGTTGGGCTTTGCGCCCACTTCCTCTCTATTTGAATGATTTCTGGCTTGAGCTTGATCAGCTCTTGAGCATGCTGTCATAGTTTCTGTGAGTTCATAATGCACAATCACTTTTTCCTTCCAGTTATTCACCACCCCTGGGGCTTACCATCTTTCTGTCCTTTCTTCCACAAAGATCCCCGGGCTTTGGGAGAAAGGTATATGGTATGAATAACCCATTTAGGGCTGTGTATGTTGGAGACTTTTATTCTATGAACCTTGGCCCATTGTGGGAGTCTATGTTAGTGGTTGCCTGATGCAAAAAGAAATTTCTTTGATGATGATTTAAAGATGCACAATCTATGTGCAAAATGACTAGCCATTAGTAATCAGTTTAATGGTATGCTCATTGAGGAGAAATGACAGAAATGCTGCCGTGGGTGTGGGGAAATGAGCGTGAGAAATCTAGATACAAATTTGTACAGTCTTACAGTGAAGAAATATGTGCGGATCCCATAATCATTGCAAAGTAAGGATCTCACAGCTTTAAACAGACTAAAGGGAACGAATGAGGAAGTTTTGACTAACTCACATTCAACTTTCCTTCCACAGAGGTGTTCTGCAGCTAGCCATTGTCCTACCCATGAGAAAGCCTTGATTTGTCTGCAAGGCAGCAATTTTTGACGGAAAACAACAATGGAAGTGTAAAGTCTTTCAGTTAAACAAAGTGATGGTGCAATAAACAAGCAAATTTATGATAATGCTTCCTATCAGAAAATGTTATAGAATCTGTTTTCCAATTAAAATAAAAAACCTTGTGATCTTCTAAGGATGACATTATTACAGGTCTACCTAAAATACTTGAGGTAATTTGGAATGGTAAGTGACAGATGAGATGATGGTGGACTGTAAGATCAGAATCTTCACTGGACAGTGGTAGCTCATGCCTTTAATTCAGTGCTTGGGAGGCAGAGTCAGGCAGATCTCTGTGAGGTAGAGGCCAGCCTGAACTAAAAAGTGAGTTCCAGGACAACCAGAACTGTTACACAGAGAAACCCTGTCTTAAAACCCCCAGCCCCCACAAAAAGATTAGTGTCTTCCATCATAACCTCTGAAGATATGAACAATCCTTTTTGATGGTGAGGAGGGTATATGTAAATGTTATTGAGCTAAGGTTCTCAAGTTGAGATCATCCTATGAGAGTCAGATGCCTTAAATCCAGTGATATGTCTTCAGAAGACAGAGGTTGTAAGAGTCCACATGGAGATGGGCCTAAGCAGTGACATTTAGTCATCAGATGTTAGAAGAGACAAGAAAGCTGTACTGATTTAAGTCAAAAGTGTCCTCTGTAAGTTCCTGTTTCTGAATATTTTTGTCCTAGTGCATGGTACTGTTTGGGGGAGAATATGAAACTTTTACATGATAGAATTGCTAGAGGAAGTACATACATCACTTGGACCCACTTTGAGGATTTATAGTCTTTTCTCACTTCTTGATATCTCTCTCTGCTGTTTGTATGTATATGAAAAATGTGATCAGCCACCTGCTGTGGGATAATTCTTCTGTATACTGTGAATTTGTGTTACTTTCATTGGTTAATAAAATGCTAACAGGCTGGTAGTCAGAGAGGAAGTTAGGTAGGAAAGCCAAACTGAGAATGATGGGAAGAAGAAGAAGGGAGTAGTCAAAGGAGATATCAGCCAGCTGTCAAGCAAATAGGACGTGTAAAATTAAGGAAACAAGCCATGAGTCATGTGACAAAGCATAAATAGAAACATGGGTTAATTTAAGTGTGAGAGTTAACTGGTAACAGGCCTGAACTAATGACCAAGCATTCATATGTATTATTAAGCTTCTGAGTGATTATTTGGGTCCAACCTGTTGTGACAGGCAGACTCTGCCTAAAGCCATCTTTCCTGTTCTTGCTACCATGCTATACCTTCCTAATCACTATGGACTCTGTCTCCGGAACTGTAAGCCATAACAAACTCAAATTTTTTCATGCCAGTTGATTTTGGTCATGATATTTATGACATAACAGAAAAGTGACCAATATCAAAGCATCAGCAGCCCCTTCTCAATAAGTCTATCTCTGCTCTCAGCTTGTTTCTAGATTCTCATCCTCAGAACTATGAAAGGATATTACTCTTTTGCCTTAAGGCACTATGTTTTTGGGAGTTTGCCATGGCTGTCCTGTGAAACAAATAAAGGTTTTGATATAGAAACCCTTACAAGGATGGCCTACACATCTCAGGAAACTAGGAGGAATTTATTGAGTGATTTTTGTCATTATAAGGTTTTTGTATATAAAATTTTAACATCTTCACAGACACATTGGTTTCATTACATAATTTTACTATGTCTTTTTTATTTGGATTATTTGTGGTTAGTACACGACTGGTAACAATACTAATTCAAAAAACCCACCAATGGAATGTCCCTGCTGTCTTTTAAGGATGAGCACAGAAAATCATTTAGACTGAGTAGAAAAAGCAAAACGAAAGAAAAACAGATACTCCTCATGTCCTCAAATGCAAAGCATAGATTTTGGTCTATATTTTAGCTAATAATAGAATTTTCAGTTAAAAACTGTTTCTTCCCAGACTTTAGAAAGCATTTATCTAGTATTATCAAGTACTCTGGCTTTTTGTTAAGGAATTTGAAATCAAAGGAGATAAAGTTCTTGCTTTTGGTCTTCTTCAAAAATAACCTGTTTTCCATACCATAGATATCTTTTATGGTCTTTGCTCTTTTTTTATACATTAAAATTTCCCAAGATTGTGTTATCTTTATACTCACATCTTTCAGTACCATGCTGCTTCTTTAGGAATTTCAACCAACACTGTAGAATAGAGTCTTGGAAGATATTAATTTTGTTGGACATTTGAGGCCCCATTGATCTGAAGAATCTGTCTTTTTTTTTTTCTTGCTGATTTTTTTATTAATTAATTAATTTAATTATTAAAGATTTCTGCCTCTTCCCCGCCACCACCTCCCATTCCCTCCCCCTCCCCCAATCAAGTCTTCCTTCCTCCTCAGCCCAAAGAGCAAGCAGGTTTCTCTGCCCTGTGGGAGGTCCAAGGACCACCCACCTCCATCCAGGTCTATTAAGGTGAGCATCCAAACTACCTGGGCTCCCACAAAGCCATTACATGCAATAGGATCAAGAACCCATTGCCATTGTTCTTCAGTTCTCAGTAGTCCTCATTGTCCATTATGTTCAGCGAGACCGGTTTTGTCCCATGCTTTTTCAGTCCCCGGCCAGCTGTCCTTGGTGAGTTCCCGATAGAACATCCCCATTGCCTCAGTGTGTGGGTGCACCCCTCGCCGTCCTGAGTTCCTTGCTCGTGCTCACTCTCCTTCTGCTCCTCCTTTGGATCGTGAGACTTCAGTCCAGTGCTCCAATGTTGGTCTCTGTCTCTGTCTTCTTTCATCGCCTGATGAAGGTTAATATTCAGGGGGATGCTTATATGTTTTTCTTTGGGTTCACCTTCTTATTTAGCTTCTCTAGAGTCACGATTTATAGTCTCAATGTCCTTTATTTATGGCTAGAAACCAAATATGAGTGAGTACATCCCATGTTCCTCTTTTTGGGTCTGGCTTACCTCACTCAGGATAGTGTTTTCTATTTCCGTCCATTTGTATGCAAAATTCAAGAACTCAGCAGTAAGAATCTGTCTTCATTCAAAGAATTTCCCCTTCCCAAATTCATTTTCATGAGTGTTCCTCATCTTTACCCTTCTGTGATAGAAATAATGAGGTGAATTCCTCTGATGTGTTTTGATTCTGTGGTATTCTCAACAATGCACATAGTTGAAATAGCATCCCTTCAAGTCATTGTTTGTGTCTTTTCTCTCAAAATCTCTTCTAGTGGTTTTCTTTAATCAAAAAAGAGCCCTTTGAAGTTTCACATTCTGAATACCTCAGCATTTCTCAATGTAGCAAAAAGACTGTTACTAGTCTTCTTTGCGACTAGCCATGAAATCTAGAAAATCCTTTTAATTTTTTTACTTTTTTATATATGTAAGCATTTTGTAAGCATTTATGTATGTGTACACATATGTGCCTTGTGCCCAGAGGGTTTGAAGAGGGCATTGGTCCCTGTAGAACTGGAAATAAGGATGGTCGTGCACCAACATGTGGGTGGTGGGAACTGAAGATGTATCATCTGCAAGAGCAGCAGGTACTCTTAACCACTGAACTATCTAGCCACATGGAAAAAAAGTAAATGAAAACAGCCAGTTCAACAAAGATCTTGAACCATCTACTCAAAAACATGTATCACTTGATTTTCTGAATTTAATGCAAAAATTGTCCATTGAAAAAGATGATATTTATCACCATGTTTTCAGAAAATCAGTAAACTAAGAAAGAAAAAATAAAACCCAGGACCACAGTAACCAAGTTTCAGTGTCTTGTGATCTCATGTGTCTTGCAACAAAAAGCTGGCATATTATCCTGAAAGAAAGAAAAAACACTAAGAAATATGGAGGAGTCTGCAGAATATTTCAACATTTTGGTTAAGAGAGTGTAGAAAGAAAGCAAGCAAGCAAGCAAGCAAGCAAGAAAGAAAGAAAGAAAGAAAGAAAGAAAGAAAGAAAGAAAGAAAAGAAAGAAAGAAAGGAAAAGAAAAGATAGACAATGGAAATATATTGTCAAGAGACATAGGCTATCCCAGAATCTACTTCTACATCTAATTCTGAGATCAGTCAAAAATAAGTCTTCATAAGATGACAAATAAATGGTCAGACTCATAGAAAAGAAAACATTGCACTTCATGTCACTCAATTTAGGGCACTATCTTAAAAATAGTGAAAAACTATACATTTAAATGCATTTAAAAATGTTTTTCTTTAAACACTTATTCATGAATGGAATAATTTTTCTTTCAATCATTGCATGGAATATGTTTGTGAATAATATCTAGTCCATGGAATCACTGACTTAAAAAAACCAAATAATCAGTGCTGGAGACGATTTAGCAGAGAAAGCTCTAGCTGCTGTTCTAGAGAGCCTGGGTTTGATTCCTATGACCCACCTAGCTGTTCTCTAATGCTTATAACTCCAAACCCAGGGGAACTGCCATGCTCCTGCCTATTAGGGCACCAGGCATGCACGTGGTATAGAGACATACATGCACGCAAAACACCCACACACATAAAAAACTAGCCATTAAACAGATTATTATTATTACCAAGCCGTTTTTCAGTGGAAGATTCCCTGTGTGGTGTCCATCAGTCAACTACAGACTTGTAAATAGTTAAAGAGTATAGGAGAAGTGACAGTAAATAGTTAAAGAGTATAGGAGAAGTGACAGTGAAGAGCCTGGCCATAAACAAGATATCTATACTGACTCTTCTAAGGCTCAGGGGAGTCCCCGAAGTGGGTACAGGAGAACATAAGAGCCAGAGGTTGGGGAGGTATGTTGCTAACACTGTCTTCCTGACATGGTATGGTAATTATAAGCATAAACTCATCACATCTCTAGTTCCCTATACAAGATCTGTCACCATTCCGTCATTCATGACAGAGGGGCTCAGCAGATTCTACTGCCCCCTCAAAGACTGTGGGAAGTTAATGGCCACCATGGGAGGCTGTGTCACTTTTTTTTCAATGGTGTACTCGCTGGTTACTTGCCTGGGTTCCAGCAAATAACATTTTAATGCTCGTGAAAGAAATTGTATTTAAACTCACTGAGTTAAAAAAAAAAGAGAGAGAGAGAGAAAACATCAAAATAGAAGAAGCTTTATTGAGAAGAATTAGAATTATATACAATGAGGGTATGTAATAGGGGGAGAAATTTTCAAAATTAAGTATGTACATGTCTGAAATTGTCAAAAGTGAAAACACAAGTCAAGTAAACAGAAAGAAATAATAACCAAAACTTATTCTCAGGATTTGATCTCTGGATTCAGGTCAGAATTTCGTGGTTTTCTCTGTTCTTGATTTATGAACCTTTGCTATCATTTGACTTCATAAAAAGTAAATATATCCACATCTTTGAACACTGCTTTCATGATGATTCTATTAAGTATGAGCAATAATCCAAAACATGGAATTCGAGCTGGAAACAAAATTTATTTCAAAAGACTCCCTATTTCTTGGTGGAGGGAAAGATATAGGTGAAGAAATAAGCGGAACATTGGGAATATCAGGTCCACATCTAATTCCTCTGGGACATTTGTCGGGAACATTTTATCCTTTAAGAATGTTACATTTGAAATAGTGCTAAGGTCAGTGACAGCTTGGATAATCCTCTAGGTATGAACTGCCATTAAATCTGGTCTGGCAAGTAACTCATTCTCTACTCCTTAACTTAAAAGTGTGTGTAACATTTCTCATGAATGATAAGCTAAAGCACATTGAGGACATCTATTTTTTTTTATCTAGTTGTTCTTTTCTATGGAGAAAAAAAGTCATAGATCTCCTCTTTGAACTTGAATAGCACAATCACACATTATGCAACACACTGAGGTACACATGTAGAGGTGTTTAGAGGAGTCAGGATAATTCCCCAGCCTAGAAAAGACAGTAGAATTTTTGTTCAAATGTGGTATGCAAATGTATTAGGAATAGAAAAATGATCGGGAAAAAAATCCTAAAATGTTGTTATTGGTAAGAACATGAAAAGAAATTACATGTTGTGTAGACCACTTGCTTTTTTCCTATTGGTTTTGAAAAATCTTCAAAAACTACTTTTCTTTTCTTTTTTTATTTTTTTATTTTTTATTTATTTTTACTTATTTTAAAAACTACTTTTCTGTGCCTCTTCAGTGTACATGTTTATTGAATGAATCACCCCTTCAATACCACACCCCTCACGCTACTACAAGAATGGTCATAAATAGCAGGGTAATTAATTCCTGATAGTGCCTGAAAGATGAAGAGCAGCTGGCCATTCCACTTTTCACACAGCATAAACCTAAAGCAAACTTCCTTACTAGGAGTGTTAAATAATAGAAAACACGACATGTTTCACAATGAATGATATTTCCTTTCTGATTTCTGCGTTATTTACCTGTCTATTCATGGGGCAGAACATCTGTCATCAGCTTCACTGTCACTCTCCCCTTTTTGGATCGTTATTAGGGTATTACTGCCAGGCAATGTGATTACTATTGAACTTTTAAGGACATAAGAAACGCTAGACTCTAGACTCTAGCCGGGCGATGGTGGCACATGCCTTTAATCCCAGCACTCGGGAGGCAGTGGCAGACGGATCTCTGTGAGTTCGAGACCAGCCTGGTCTACAGAGCTAGTTCCAGGACAGGCTCCAAAGTCACAGAGAAACCCTGTCTAGAAAAAAAAAAAAAAAAAAAAAAAAAAAGAAAAGAAAAGAAAAGAAACGCTAGACTCTGGTACTCTGGTACAGAACTTTAGGACAGAAAAGAGGGAAGTTCTGCAAATGTGTGTTTTCACTTGAGAGGAAAAAGGATGGAGATGGGAACAGCTTTTGCTTGCATGCTAGGACTCAGTGTTTGAGACCAGCTGTTTCTGTTCTGTCAAGATTACAACCACTCTTACTTCTGAGGTTTATTTATCCAGAGTTTCTTTGAGGTAACTCTAAAGAAACTTTTTCCACCGCAGCTGAAAATGGGCTTAAGTGTTTTCCTGTTTGCATCAATGTCTTGTGAGATGGGAACTCCCCCTCAACTTGAAGCCAGCTATGAGTTAGTTCTATAAAGAAAGGAAAAGAGTGATTTAAAAAAAACTATGAAAATATTAAAAGAACAAAGGTAAGTCAACTTTCTTCTGCCTTGTTACTAATGGAAATTCCAGTTGTTTGAGACAGATCCTCCCAAAATATAGGCTAAATCCCTAGTCCACAGCATCCTGATTATGACCTTCTGTAGAATGGGTTGTCTTCATATTGATTAGAAGAGATCATAGCAGCATAAGGTCAGACCTTATTTGTATGGCTGGCATCTTAAAATAAGAGAAAATAAGAATAGAGACATATGGGTAGTACTGCATGAGAAGACAAATGTGTGGGTGAAGTTTTGTTCCTACAGGCCAAAGGACACTTGGACGTGCTGGGTGTTGGAAGAAGCCATTAAATAACTTGATTTCAGACTTCTTTGCTCCGTGACTGTGGGACAGTAAGTTTCTAACTACTTTAAGCCATTCATCCTCTAATCTCTTTATATAGCATCCATGGGAATCAAATTCAGCAGTGTTTAAAGTCAAGTGAACATCAAAAATAACCTTTTCCAGGCTTCTGTTGTATACTATCTAAACAAGACTGTCTTTTTTTTTGTTTTTTTACCACTTTGTTCCAGTTACTTATCCTCAGATAGAGGACACTAGAGAGGAGGTAAGTTGGCCATTTACTTCCTGACAGCTAGCTTTGAAACAGGAAACTTCTTTTGGACACTTCTACCCTAGAGCAAAATATGTGTAACTACCTGCTTGTAGCTCATATCTCGAGTAACGAGCTCTCATTTCCAAATGATGAGAGGTTCCATAGCTCACATGTTTAACAATATCTGTCTTCCTAGACAGTAACTATATGCTATACGAGGCAATATATATACTTAATGTTTTTCTGTGACTCGGGATGGTTATAACAGCTATATCACTTCAATTTTTGTTCTGTTTTTTTGTTTTTTGTTTTGTTTTGTTTTTTGAGATAGGGTTTCTCTGTAGCTTTGGAACCTGTCCTGGAACTAGCTCTTGGAGACCAGGCTGGCCTCAAACTCACAGAGATCTGCCTGCTCTGCCTCCCGAGTGCTGGGATTAAAGGCGTGCGCCACCACCGCCCGGCTCATCACTTCAAATCGTATAAGTCAAAATTAAATAGGAGAAAGTTTATCAGATCAGAAACATAAGTTTCCTATGAGATAATTTGTATTTAAGAAAAGGAAAGATAAGTCAATAAGTGAACATTCTAGGTGGAAACTCCTGCTAACACATTCTGGACATTGTTTTCTTGACCTAAGCGCTAATTGACTCCTTCCACACCACACAAAGCAACTATATGTCCCTAGACAAATCTTGTCATACAAATCACAGACCATTTTTAGTTCCGTTTATAGAATATACTTATCCATAATCTTAGCCTGGTCTGGTTAAGATTTATTTTTAGGGAACACTGTCATCTAAATAGTGTTCTCGGATACCGTCCACCAAATAACAAAGGTCCCAAATTGTCTGTAGAGGAGTAAGATGTCTCCTTTGCTTAATCCTAGCAGATACAAATAGATGAAATCTTAGAATTGTGCTCTTGAATTTAATCGCAAGGCAACACCCAACAAATACATACCTGATAGATTGGATTATTACTATTGAGCACATTATATCTGTGATTTATACATTTGTCTTAATTTGCTTTCTGTTGCTGTTGCAAACACTGTGATCAAATGCAATTTGGGAGAGAGAATTTCAGAGTGTTACATTTTCATTTTATAATCCACCATGGAAAGAAGCCAAGAGGGAACTCAAGCAAAAACTATGGACAAATGCGCTTGCAGGCTTAGTCTTTCTGGCTTCCTTATTTGGGTTTCTTATACAACATAGGTCCAACTTCCAAGGAATGGTTCTACCCATGGTGGTCTGGACTCTACCATCTTAATCAATAATCAAAACTATTCTCCATAGATAGGGCCACAAGCCAACCTAATGCTGGCAATTTCTCAATTGGAGTTTTCTCTTCCCAGGAGTGTCAAGTTGACATTGAAAACTAACTAGTATGAACTACTCTTTGTCAACTTGACATACAAACATATCGGTGTTAGACCATAACTGTTCATTGTTTTCCCAAGATTCCCAACTTTCCCAAGATGTTAATATAACAATATAAGAACTTTAGAAGTCTCCCAGTCTTTAAAATTTTTATTACCTAAACCTACAAGATCTCTTTTAAAGTACAAAGTATAATAACTGTGGGCTCATATATATATATATATATATACTTTCTTTTTCAAGAAGAGAAGAACCAGGCATAGTTACAGTGATATCAAACTAAGACCAAAATTTAACAGTAATATAGTTCAATATCCAACATCTGAGACTTATTCATAATCTTCTGGCTTCCAAAGTACATGGGTAGCCCTACTTCTCTAGCTCTGTTGTCTACACAACACACACAGCTTCTCTGGCAGGTTCAGGTCAGCTCCATGCCACACCTGCCATTATCCTTGCTAGACATCCCATGGTACTGGCATCTCCAATATCTTGGAATCTCTACTCCAGCTGAGACTTTACCAACCACCAATGGCCTCTTCTATACTCATGTTAATGATGCTGACCTGCCCCGCAGTGACAAACTCAGTTTTGCTTCATGCCTTCAAACCAATACCATGTGAGGGACTCTTAGAGTATGATTCATCATTTCTCACAATTTCTGCAGCCGGCATGATGGGTATCATTGTTCTCAGTGGACCACAGCTTCTATGACCTGTTCCTAAGAAAATACTTCCCAGAGTATTTATCTCAATTATATGCTGATCTCTAATTAATCACACCCGATCCTTTAGCCTCCATATTCCATTGTCCTAGTAAAGGTAAGCTTTCACTTTTGGGGTTGTTGATCAGTCATAGCTGATTCATCAGTCCCTGTTAGCCAGAAAATGGATTCTTAAGTCAAAATATAACATGATTTGCATGGATAAAGTCTTTGTTTCCTTGTGAATATCCCAACACCAGGTCTCCATCGGTATTTCTCTTAGTGTTCTTATCTTCTGAGTTCCCACAAAACAGCCCATTAAGTTTCAATCACTCAACGCATTTTCCAGCTCTAAATTCCAAATGCTACCACAATCCTCTCAAAACCCAATGTGGTCAAGCAGTTACAGTAACAGCCTGCTTCTCCGATACTACTTTCTTTTCTCATTCGCGTTCTGTTGCTGTGATAAGTCCTATGCCCAAAGACTCTTGAGAGGTAAGGATTTATTTCATCATATGACTGCAGGTCACAACCTATTATTGAAGGAAGTCAGACCAGAAGATCAATACACATATCTGGAGGTATTAATTGAAGCAGAGGCCAAGAAGGGGTGCTGCTTTCAAGATTAATATTTTTCTCACTGGTTCATTCAGTTAGGTTTCCTACACAAACCAGGTCCACCTGCATAGGAATCTATGGTGGGCTGGGACTTCCATCATTAGTCAGTAATGAAGACAGTTTTTCATAGACATGGCCACAGGCCAAGTTGGTCTTGACATTTATTCTATTGTGTTTTTCCCTTCCCAGATAGGTCAACCTGACAATAAAACTTGCAGGTGCCATACTAAGCTGCTATTCCCACTCCAATTGTATATTGTTCACTATGCCAAGAATCACAGAAAAGCTGTTCTAAGTTGGGAGTAATTTCTGCTATGAAAGAATTACAAGTAGTTTGAGGATATGGAGAAGAAACATAAATATTGAAAAGAATACTCTCATCACTTGTAATTCACACATTTTCAGTTTTGTTTGGTGAATCAATGCAGCAGATAATCTGCAGGTCTTAAGACTGATTTGGTGTGGGGTTGAGACTGACCCTCCTGGGATTAGAGATTTGTAATTTAAGAGCAAGGTTTTCTCATGCATAATAAATCCATCTTGAAATGTAACATAATTAACAGTATCTTTTCTATTAATATAAAAGAGTAATTCTTTCAGATCACCATGGTGATTTCTAGAATATAGAATCATGTCTCAGACAAAATTTCTGGATGTTTCTACAGCACTGCTGCACCATGAAGGGATATGGAAGTAAGAGTTCCCTGTGAGATGAAGAGGGGACTTTCTTCTTACATTCTGGAAGCATAATGCCATCTGACCCAGAAACTATTGGAGATGCTAACCACAATAGTGAGCATTATTTATAGTGTATCTGTTTATGCTGCTAACATGGTGGGCTTCGGTGGATATACTTTTCTTTGTTGTTATTTACAGAACAACTTGTTATGAATGTTTATTTACTCAAAAGTTGGCTTTTAGTTTGTGGTGTGGTGGCCATTGCCTTTGAAAATTATTTCCAACGATCTCTTAAAAGCCTGGTGTTTAATTTTGAAGAGGACAGCTTCTGGTAATAGAGGTACTACTAGTTTGAGACTATATTGATAAAATTAAAGCTTGAGGTGGGTCCCCATTTCCCCAGTTGACAGGCTACTTGGGCTGATTGTCTGAATAATAGCTAATTGATGCCTAATTCAAAGATGTATGGGTATAGAGCTCATGCCCATTAAATGAAAGGAGGATCGATACTGGAGGATCCTGCTAGTTAACAGTTGTAGTCCACCATGTCCTGACAGCTCTCTCTAAGCTCAGTGCAAGAGATGGGAAGACTCCCTTGCTATAGCATAGGCTTCTACTCTCTGCCTGACCTTATTTGGAGACTGACCCTGAGCCTGGATGCTTGACTTAGTCGACTCATCTTGTTCCCTGCAGAAACACCCCTCTGCTGCCACTCATGGTAATTAGGCTTTGTGCTTTGGCTGTTATGACAGGAGTCTGCTATTTAATGCAAATTTGACGCCCCAGCCACTGTCTTCATCCTTCATATCTCCTCTCACTCTGGAATAGTCTCACTGAAGATGCCTCCTGTACCAGCCTTTTTCTTTTAGGCCACCAACCGGCTCCCAAATCCTGACACAGAAACTTATTACTTTTGAATGCTCTGCCTTAGCTAAGATCTTTTCTGGCTACATCTTTGAACATAAATTACTCTGTTTCTCTTCATCTACCTGTTGTCTCAGGGCTTATTACCTTTTTACTTCTGATATCTCACTTTGACTGCTTCTCTGCATCTGACTGTCTGGCCTCTGACTGGCTTAGTTCCTCATTCTCTCCTCCTATTTCTCTCAGTCTTCTTTCTTCCTTGAGCCTAGATTTATTTATTTGTAATATTTATTTACTTATAGTAAATTCTATTTATTCTCTCTGTATGTCAATTCTGCCTGTCCTTTCTACCGCGAAACTATTGGTCATTCAGCTCTTTATTAGACCTTAAGCAGACAAGGTGAAAAATATACAGTACATCTTTCCATAATTAAACAAATTCAGTTAAAATAATATTCTGGAACATTAACAAATGTAACACATCTTTGCCTAGTTAATATTCTACAACAGCCTCCTGAAAAGATGTTTCCATTATACCCACAAGCTTTCTGAACCCTGTTCCCTGCTTCTGCTCCCTCCTAGCTCATGGACTGATGGCCAGCCACCCCCTACCACCTCCCCCGAGGAGAGACTGTAGCTGTGTTTCAATTTTGAGTGATCTCTGTAGCTTTCCCCATTCTTCCCAAAAGGCCAAGACAACTCTACCTGAACACAGTGGCTGTTCTTTTGCTGAGTCAAGGCTTCAGGGGAAAAAAATCTTCAGTAATGGTCTCATATGTCTGGCATGTTGCCCTTTTCTTTGCCAATTTCAGACATGTAATTATTTCCTTCCTCTTCAGTGCCTTAAAATATTTTAACACACACACATATTTACTTACATGTATTTGTGTGTATGTGTATATTAGATATACATATAAATATATATAAACCTATTTATGTAATTTGTTCTTAATGAGAAGATTAGTTCAAATTATTTGCCTTTCTATGAAGCATGTAACTTTAGCTGACGGTTTTCTCCCATCACTAGTGATATTTTGTTCTACATAATAATTCTTTATGAAAGCACAGTACCATGCCATGCAGACATGTCGCAGCCCTGCTCCATGAGAATAACGCACCTGGTACCAGTCATCTCATTCGCAACTATCTCTACATCTTTCCAAACACTCCCCAAGCACCAAGATTAGGCTTTGACATTAGAACCGTGGCTCTGGATGATTGACATTTACAAAAATATTTGAAGTGCATTGTGAATTAAGAATAATTATACTTCAGCTCACATGACTTGGATTTTAGATTGGTAGTATTGATAAATAAGACCTTTTAAATCCAGTGGGAAATTACTGAGCCATGGGATAGTGTTGAAGACTATTATGAGTATAGAAACAAACAAACTTGGATTCTGAGCCCTTGTCAGCTGCTTGCTTTGATAGGTTACAAGTTTCATGGCCTCAGGAAAGTTACTGCAGCCTTCATTCTTGATTTCTCCTTCCATCAGCTCTGATCTCTCAAAGGGTTGTTTGTAATTTCTTTCTTGCTTGGTTTAATTACTTATTCGGACCATCATGAGAGCATAATAATAACTTCTTATCTTTTTTCAGGAACTTTCTCAAGGGTAGATTTTTTTATTGATGATTTTGCTGCTAATTTGGTGAGACAATCTATTGAATTAAATACATTAATCTAGCAACAATTTAGCTAGTTTTCTTAGATTCTTGTAAACTGGGGTCCCTGTAAAAAGAAAAGTCACATCTTAACCAGTGTATAAGGCTGAAAAATTGATTTGCATTCTGCGATTGAAATTGATTTGCATTCTGTGATTGTATTGAGTTAGAATGCTGCTACAGACCCAGAGTCAATTTATCTTAAACCATTGCAGTTCTTCAGCAACCATCTGTTGCCCACTCCTCCATCTGATCTAATATTCTTTTTTTACTATAAGGTGAAAATCTTTAAACTGTGTTTTTAGAAGACTGTTAGCCTCCACCAATGTAAAAGTTAAGAATGTCATTGGATAGCGTTGGAAACTTATGGAGTTTTAAATTTTGGTTATAATCTTCTTACCTGAGGTTGCTAGCCATATGACTGGTAAATTCTTTGATTTATGCTTTTATGTTGTTGTTGATGTTGTTATTCAGTAACTAACAGAATGGCATGTAGCTAATTCTACAGTGGAACATTGCTTCAGTGTTACTTGGGGCAATCTTAAACATTTTTCCCAGGGCACAGTCTCTCACAGTGGCTCAGAATAAACTGTTTTAGTCTGTTTGACCTGAGAACTGTGTTATTTTTTTTATTTTAACTATCCGCAGTAAAACTAAATTTCAGTATTACTTTTAAAAATACTTTATAGGTTGAAAAACAGAAAACTTTTACACAAATCTAGAAATAGTTAAGTTTTAACTTTTGCTCTTGGTTTGTGTTTTTCTCTTACTATGTACAGATTATTGGGGTAGAGCAACTGGAACATTTTTGTCATATGACAACCTTAGAATTTTTATTGTATAATTTTAATTTTTCATATTAATTTGAATCAGAGTCATCAGCATCTTCATTATAAACTGTTAGCTCCAATGGGCATTTTATTAACACACTGTTTTAAGATAGACTGAAACAATGCTATACCCATTTCATATACTTCAGAAAGCTCAAGTGTTTTAAAGAATATGTATCCATAGTCATCCAGCTAAAAGTAAATGACCCAAGCTCTATTACATCAGGTCCAGTCATTTTAACACATCTTTATGCTGACAACAAAATACAAAAGGAGAACTAAAGACTCAAAGAACATTGGCAGATAGGGTGCTATGGCAGGGACATAAAAGGGGACGTAATCTTGAGTAAAGACAGAGGCTTAGCACATGAAAAACAGATGAATACACCATGGAAAAAGAATGAGAGTGGGATCAGAGTCATGAGTTTATAAATGACTCATGGTGATTATCAGATTAAATGAAACATATTATTTTTAATTCAGTAGATCCCACTACAGCATCGTGCTTAAGTACAGAATTATAAATGGTATCTCATGCCCATGAAGAGTTTACTTATGGGAAATGAACCTCCCTTTGACACAGAGACAGACTTCTTAATCGTCGGATTATTCTATTATTTGGACATTTACAGAACCAGGGAATTATAGCTTTAAGTTTCCATTGAGTGCAGGAATGCCCAATGGCCATTTTGTCTCAGTAAAAAGCATAGATCTTGGATCATAGATCTTAGATAGAAAAGACCTTTGAGACTCTCAGGTGGATTTTCCTGGCAGGGCAAAAGAAGTAATGAAGACTATTACATGAAGGCTCTATAGACCATCCTTCAGCAAGTGCTGCTTAGCAATGTCTAGCACTCCAGATTGTACTTGTCAAGGAAAGATTAACTACATCCTAAGCCATTTCAGAGTAGCTTCCAGATCTATTCTCCCTCTCAGTCAGCAACAAACACTTTCAACTAAGAATGGATATAGAATTAGTATAATTTTCCCTTCTGGGTAGCTACATTTTCTAAATAGTATAGTTTTGAACAACTACGTGATATTTACAATTGGTGTTAGATGGAGCTTAGTACTGGATTTGTAGGCTTCTAACAGAGCCATAATTTTGGTGCTTGTTTTTACAAAGAAGCATTGAAATGTTTTTTTATATGATCGCCTCACTCACTGTAATTATTTGAACCAATCGAAGTTTTTTGCCAACGATTTGTTAGTCACATAATCCTTTTGTAATTTGAAGAGGTCTGAGAACTGCTAGTTTAGCACCCGTGAAGGAAAGAGCAATTCGTGTGGGATCTAGCACACCAACACATTCTGCCTGGGAAGCCCACAATGGTAAAAGATAAAGAAAAATGAAGTCTGGGGTCTGTCTTGGAAATTCATGGTTATGAGTCTTTGGAATACTTATTTCATTTTTATTTTCCTCTATGTTTTATTACTTGGTATGTGCAGCATTATGAGCAGTCTCAGTGAGGTTTTCTGGACAGGGAATAGTAGATTGTAGGAGTTCACCGAAAGGTACGTGAGTATCAGGTCAACATGTGCCTGTCTTACTGTTCTAAAGAATTAAAGAGAGGCCTGGTGGGTCAGTATGTGTCCAAGTCCTGGTGTTGTTCTTCAGATAGTCTGATACTAATCAAAGCTTCATGAGAAGAGGAAGGGGATGGTAGTAAAAATATAGCATGAGAAAACATGCATTTAAAGAGCAGGGATAGTGAGG
Source organism: Chionomys nivalis (assembly GCF_950005125.1). Taxonomy (NCBI): domain Eukaryota; kingdom Metazoa; phylum Chordata; class Mammalia; order Rodentia; family Cricetidae; genus Chionomys; species Chionomys nivalis. The sequence continues at coordinate 24,706,444 of NC_080105.1, forward strand.
AACTCATTCCTTAATGAAATTGGTTCCAAATACAATGCTGTACATGTTTCCTCATTTCCTGTGCTTTCTCTGATCCCACACTGCATAACCTTACTGCCTCCCTCCCTCACTCTCTAGGGATGTAGGGCCTGAGGACTGACATCATTCTACCACACTGTGTCATCAAACTGAGCTCCTCATTCTCAGAGCAACACCCAGCCCTCTAACTTCCTCTCCGTCTTCTATTCCAAAGACTGCTGATGGTGACAGCAAAGAAAAAATGTCACATGGATTCAGCAGCACTCTGGTTACCACTTGAACTTAGGTTCCAACAGCAGATGGTGGCCTTCTTCCTTCACTGGCTTTGTGGAACTATTTGAAGATCATTAAGGATTTTTGTCTCTTTTTTTGTACTTCAGTTTCTATATTGAAGTACATGGTGGAAAGACCTATTTTTGAGACTAACTGGTTTCAAAATAAATGGGGACATAATATTTCATAATTAGGTTCTTGGGCTAGAAACAGTAGCTAGAAAGTGAAAAATTTTAATACCCCGTTATACAATGCATACAAACAATTGGTTTGCATTTATATATTATCAGAATAACCTGCTTGATTTTACATATAGAAAAACATTTACCAATTTCTATAAATCAGTAATGTTATAGAGGAGTGACTATCAACCTGTGGCTTGCAACCCCTTGGGTTAAATGGCCCTGTCACAGGGATTACATATCAAATATCCTGCATATCAGATACTTGCATTACAATTTATAACAGTAGCACAATTGCAGTTATGAAGTAACAACCAAAATAATTTCATGGTTGGGGTCACCACGACATGAGGAACTGTATTAAAGGGTCACACCATTAGGAAGACTGAGAATCACTCTTACAAAAGGTCTTAGAACCCTGTTTATCTCTTGCTGACTACTCAATGCAGAATACTGGTGTGTTTAAGTTATGTAAAAAGGATGAATGAAGCACACTCAAATGCAATCAAAAGTAGTAGCTAAGTTCAATTGATTGCAATACAAGCCAAAATTTATAGAGCACTTGAAAACCAAGTTTTAGGAAGCCTAACCTGTTTGGATGCTCACTTTCCTAGACCTGGATGGAGCGGGGAGGACCTTGGACTGCCCACAGGGCAGGGAACCCTGACTGCTCTTTGGACTGGAGAGGGAGGGGGAGGGGGAGGGGGGCATGGAGAGTGGAGGGAGGGGGATGGAGAGGGAAAAGGGAGGTGGGAGGAGGCGGCAATTTTTAATATAAAAACATAAAATAAAATAAATAAAAAAATAAAATAAAATTGAAATTGAGATGCTAAACCTAGTTACTGATTGTTCCCTTATTTAAATGCACCCAGTGCTAACTTTTCTCAAAACTCCTCTAAGCTACTTATCTTCTTGTTTAAATTGTATTCTTCTTTGTCATCGTCTGTTGAATGCTATTAGTCTACCCAGTGTTAAGTGGCTCATAGATCTTTAGTTACATCTTGCTTTGTTACTTTTGGTTTTTCTGACCTAAGAGCATTTTGCCTGTTCAATGTGCTGGATACTGAGGAAGATGCAGGGAGAAAAATCACTCATTTTGAAAAACCTCTGAGTTTCTATTAAAGAACAAATACCTTTCACCACGGACAAATAGAAAGCAACTGCTCAAAGGCCTTTGAAGATCAATAGTCTTTCGTTTAAGAGAGTAAGTCTTGCACATAGAATTAAATAGAACACTTTGGAAGACTGATTAGATAATAAGGAAATTTTAAATTCTGCAACTTGTAAAATGAATTTTAACTTTAGCTTCTTTAATTTGTCTCATTTAACAACCTGGAAAGGTTGTGGAGTGGTTTGATAACACGCTATTGTAGAATATAAATCAATGATGTCTCTGTCTGCAACTATGGAGTTGGAAACAAGACAATTTTAAGTGTATAATTTCTTTGTATGTCTGTACATTAATACATCATAACTTTAAGAATTACAGTCAGTTGTGAACTTGAACCTTGCATATTTAAGTTGAAAATCCTAGTTTGTAAGATATCACAGAACATATGTTCTATTTATATGTGTGTGTATGCATATATGTATAGTCCTCTTCCAAGTCAGTTGGCTGATTTGTCCTATTTCATAGCAGAGTTGAAATATTTTCCTCGAAGTTAACAAAGTGAAGTTCAAGGTCTTCCTAGCACACTTGGGAAAATGCCAAACATAGCAGCATGCTGTTCTTGTCAGGTACAACTCCATCACTTTCTAAGAAAGAGGAAGATCTGCAGAATATGCCAGAGGTAAATCGAGCAAACTCTTCATATGTAATGTTGAATTATAGGCACATTGTACATATATCCTTTATACAGTCACTGGAAAAGAAGACGACAGGACTAAAACTTATGTGCAAATCTTGCTGGAAAAGTCTTATACCTGGCCAGTCGACACTTGGTTAGAATTGAAGATTTTTGAGGCTACATCTCAGATAAGCACAACAGTGAATTGTGTAATGTAAACTTGACCTTTTCTCTTGCAGCTAACAGAGTGTAGTCCAGACATGCCAGTCAACATTCTAATGTGCATTTTCATTATGTTACTGTCAAACCTTAGAACTTGTCCTTGGATGTGGGCTCGTTATTTTTGGATTGGTTATACAATGTTTAAAACCTTCAACATCATCATAGAGGGGATCAAATTTTCTTTGGGGATATAGACTGAATAATGTGTCAGTCAACTATCAACTCAGCCAAAGTTCTTAAGTGAAAAATCAAACTGAAGGAATCAATATGACTTTCCATTGTCATAACTTCCTTTGTCTTTGTTCTGCTCACAAAAGCTGAAAACTGACAAAGTACCCTGATTACCTACTCTTAAAATTTAGTGTTTCTTCTTTAAAAAATATTCTTTCTTGTATCTCTTCTGTGCACCAAGGCTTGTCTAAACAATGGTTCTGGGAAAATTGGAATCTAGTCAGTCAAAAATGTCTATGGAGAAGCACACCTTACGGCTACTCATTTGTAACATTTCTTTTAATATGTCAGATATTATATAGCATGGGTATAGCCAGACAGATGTCAATCACACTTATATGTAATTCTCTGAAAGAAATGCTTGTAAATAAGCAATTATTCTCAGGAACTATTTTCAAACAACCATATGAATGTATTCCTTTAAACATTTTAATAGTGATGCTTAAATATTCAGGCTTAGCCTTAAAGCAACCTCTACAATAGGCGTCACTTCGAGGAAACTGCACACAGTGCTAACAATGGAGCAAGATGAACAAGAATAGTGTACATGCTCGTCTCAATGCACAGGACTTGACTAAAGGAGATATGGTCAAATGTCTCATTTTACTAATCTCACAGTGTCTGCTACAGCTGGCTCAGCCCCAGGATGTCCTACTGTAGGGAGACCAAGCCAAAGGCTAAGATATTCCTGCTCAAGAGGCCTCAGGGATGTCTATAAAGAAACCCAGATTCCTCATCTTCAGTCATGTTGAGAATATAATTCCTTCTCCATTCACACAAGGACAATCCTAGAAGGATAGCAAACAATAGAATAGATTTTAGCGAATGATAAGGTTTATTGGACTGTTCCAGGCAATTCCTTAAAATTATATATATTTCCAAATTGGATTTTTGTTTATCATAACTGGATACCCCATATTAATCTTTTTTATTTGTAACTGAATTGTCTCTCATGTTCATGAAAGTGATAAAATCTGACTAACACACTTATGTATATTTATATGTGTGTGTGTGTGTTTGTGTGTACACACACATATTTCCCTCAGACTACCCATTCTTCTCCCCTCTCTGCAGGAAGTGATCTCTTGGTTAGTTTCTGCATTTGCTCCCATTTCATCATGCTTGTTGCATATGAAAAAGTAGGTTGGAGCCATATGTGGGGGTGCACAGCTCTAATCTCAGCACTTGCAAATCTGAGTCTGCCAATCATCATCTGAGAGCTAGCCTGCATATTGAATCGAAGAAGACCAGGCTGAGCTATACCGTAAGGGTTGTCTTTAAAAAACAATTCTGTCCTTTAACTCCTCCAATTCAAATTCTGTCATTTAAAATTAAGATAACTTCAATTGACAGGAGATTTTTTTAATCTGGTCAGCCTTCATTCCTGGTGTTTTGCACATGGTAAAGAGCTTGTCATATCCCAAGGACAGGATTGCTCGTGTTCTCTTATTAGTTCCTATTTTCCCTTTCCTTTGTGTGTTCTTCTCACTGTCTCCCTTACCATTTTCACTCTCCTATCGGTTCACACATTCCTGTTTAATTGCTTCCGGATATCACACGTGTCCTGCTTTCTTGCATTCTTTCTCCCCTAAGGAGCCTCAAATAATTCACATAGAAAGCATAAGCAACTGTAAAGCACCCCCCACTCTCCCCAGAGACTAGAGACATGCCAGTAGATGCTCTTTAAGTGTGCATGCTACAAATCTGCACGTTAAAACTATGACCACGTGATAAACTTGTTTAGGTTTTAAAAATATTTTTTATCATTTCTTCAGTTTCAGATTTCACTTATCAGAGTTCTTATCATAATCTTAAAGTGTAACTTTATTGCCGTGTTGTAGAGATAATTGCAGGCAACTAAGATATTTTAAAGGTAGAAAGGAGTGGGATGTGTCTAATCCACAACTGATTTTTCTGAAATATGCAAAACATTAGAGTTTTGGCATGCAATAGTTTATTTTCCTTATTTTTTTTAAAAAGATCGTAGTATAATTACAGTGTGTTCCTTCTCTTTCCTCCCTCCAAACCCTTCCACGTAACACTATTTCTGTTTGTTCTCTTTTAAGTTGATGGCCTCGTTCTTCATTGTTATTTTGTGTGTGTGCATGTGTGTACGTGTGCACATGCACATACATGTGCTTCTAAATGTAACCTGCTCTGTTTGCATAATTTTATTTGTATGCATGCTTTCAGAACTGACCATGTGCTAGTGGATAATCAGCTGGTGGTTTTTCCAAAGGGAAGATTTCTCCCTTCTATCACCATTCTTTAATTGCTTATAGTTCTCCATGTAGGGCTGAGGCCACATGGGATTTTCTCCCAACTAATTTGGCATGACTTTTGGCACCATCCTTGTTCAGTTCATGTGATGGCAATCATTTTAGCAAGGCACAATGTCCATGTGATCCTGAGGCTTTCCAACATTTGTGTGCTGTGGATGGAATGAAAGGGCAAGGGGTCATTGGAAAAGCCTAGCTAATGTTTTTGTATTTTGGTGATCTTCTCTTAGTCTAAGTGGAGCTTTCTTTGGGTGAAGAACTGGGTGAAGAACTGCCATCCATGTCTGTAAGCACCTGCTCCAATAGGAGACCCAATTAATGCTTCGATACATCCAGGAAATACTAGTCTGTATTTCTAAGTGGCCTATGTTTGCTTCAACTGATCTTCCTCAGAATTGTATCACGTGTTTCTGGTATCATTTAGGAAGGACTGAAGGTTATATTGGAGGTTATATTGGAGATTAAGATTATTTCTGTTATATTTTCATTTCTGTTGCCATGACAAACATTGTGACCAAAAACAACTTACAAGAGAAAAGGGTTTATTTCTCAATTTTCAGGTCATGATATGGCATTGAGAGCAGACAGTTCAAGAATTCAGAGTAGGAAGTTGAAGGCAGAACTCATTCATATCCATGCAGCTACAGTAGGAACATGGAGGATACCGTTGGCTAGTTGTGTCACTCTCTGGATTGCTTACTTTTATAGCCCATTCCCCCACATCAAATAATAATCCAAACAATCACTCATAGACATATGCATGAAGCAACCTGATAAAATAATTACTCAATTGTTTTGTTGAGGTGTCCTATGCTATGTCAGATGTCACTTGGTGATAACTAGAATTATAATGCATATATATGTGTTCAGACTTCCAAAAAGAACATGCCATGTTTGGAGATTTTATTGGTTCTGTATATTATTAATTTGATTTTACTCAATTTTAAAAATATTTCTTGTTATTCATGGTCAACCCTTTTATAGAAAATATCTATAATAAGAGTATCAATGTTTAAATGGGGTTTAGTTAAACCAACCTTTGACTGATATAACTAGGGAATCCTGCTCTCTCACTCTTTCTTCTTTCTTCTTCTTCTTCTTCTTCTTCTTCTTCTTCTTCTTCTTCTTCTTCTTCTTCTTCTTCTTCTTCTTCTTCTTCTTCTTCTTCTTCTTCTTCTTCTTCTTCTTCTCTCTTCTTCTTCTTCTTCTTCTTCTTCTTCTTCTTCTTCTTCTTCTTCTTCTTCTTCTTCCTCTTCCTCTTCCTCTTCCTCCTCCTCCTCCTCTTCTCCTCCTGTTCCTCTTCCTCCTCTTCCTCCTCTTCCTCCTCTTCCTCCTCTTCCTCCTCTTCCTCCTCCTCCTCCTCCTCCTCTTCTTCTTCTTCTTCTTCTTCTTCTCTCTTCCTCTTTTTCTCCCTCCCTTCCCACCTCTCTCTCTCTCTCTCTTTCTTCCTCATTCTCTCCCTCCCTTCCCACCTCTCTGTCTCTCTCTTTCTCTTTCTTTTTTCATTCATTCATTCATTCATTCATTCTTTTCATTCTTTCTTTCTTTCCTTCCTTCCTTCCTTCCTTCCTTTCTATTTGAGGTCAAAGGTTATGAAAGTCAGTGTCTCTCTCTCTCTCTCTCTCTCTCTCTCTCTCTCTCTCTCTGTGTGTGTGTGTGTGTATGTCTGTGGTGCTGTCTTTGTGGTGTACGTACATGTGTTTGGGAAGGATATGCACAGTGTGTGTGGATCAGATGATCACATCAGGATGTCCTGCTCTATAACTCTCCTTATTCCCTTGAGACATTGTCTCTTACTGAACTTGGCACTAGGCTGACATAAGCTGAAATGATCCTCCTGTTTCCACCCATTCATAGTGTTGGGGTTAGAGATGCCAGTGGCCACATGGAACATTTTTTTTGTAGGCTCTGGAAATTTGAGTTTAGGCCCTCATGTTTGTACAATAAGCAATCCCATCCATCCATCCATCCATCTCCTCATCTATCACATTTAAAATCTGCTTATTACATTAAAATATATATCATATGTTGGAAGACAGGTTCACACGGGGCTGGAGAGGGCATGTTGTACCACATTTGTAGAAGTCAGAGGAGTTGATTCTCTGCTCTCTACCATAGGGTACCCAGCGATCGAAGCTCTTTGGGTTTGGTGGCAGGAACCTTGAGCCATCTCATTGTCCCAGCCCTAATACTTTTGTTAAGTGCTCCAAAACTCAGAATTTGTAGCTCCAACGGACTTGCCTCCACCACAGACAACTTGAGGGTTGCACAGGTTCTTGTAATGAATATGATATTCTCCCAAATTTTGTAAAATTCTTCCATTTGGTAACTCCTTCCTTAAAGTGTGTTTTTTATTTCCAATCCAGGACTGAATATATGGTATAAGTAAGTATAAGCAAGTATGCTTATATTATAAGCAATGATAAGTATAATATATGGGTATAATATATGGGTATGTCTCTAGCTCACATATAGGCTGTGTGTGTGAGAGACGGGGGGGGGAAGGAGGGAGGGAGGCAGAGGAAGAGGGAGAATCACATACATTGATCTTCCAGGGAAAGTCAAAGAAACATGGTGTAGGACTTAAAGCATTAGGACTACATTAACAAAACATCACTTTACTTCTTTACAATCTATTAGAAAAACATTTCTAAGACAAACAGGTTCCCCCCTTTTCCCAAATGGTACTGAAAATCTATTGACAATTGTCAGTATCCCATAAGCCATGGCTGACTACATAGAATTATGCAGAGTTCTGTGTTTAATACAAGTAAGTGTCTAACAGGCAGGAGATTATTAGCTAGCCCAAAGAAGTTGGGGGTACGTCATTTAGGTGCTCATAAAAATATTATATTTAATTAATAGTATACACATAGAATGAGATAATACTTCTGTGATGCATTTGAGGAAGTGTGGAAGGTTGGTTACAGCTAGGGATAATTCTGGAGTTCAGACCAGTCTACACCCCATCTTTCTCTAGAGCAAACCAATGGGATCAAAGTAATGGCAAGTCGTACTTCTATCTCTGCACACAAATGGCTGAATATAATGTTATAGTATTTTGGACACATAGTCATAGAAGATTCACATGTTTAGAGAAATACTCTAAGTTGATTTTAGAATATTTTGGTTTTTGTGAATATTTACAGCGGAATATCTGCCTGAAATTCAGCTATGAAGACTGGTAAAGTCTCTTGTTCACTATCATTCAGTCATGAGGTGATCCTGTCTTATCTATGTGTCTACAGGGTCAATGATAGAGCTGCTCACTGAGCAACTAAACAATCAGGTAAAGTGAAAACCCTGATCATTCTTAGATTCTTTAGATCTGCCTGAGGCAGATTACCAAACTTCAGACCCTTTGTAGTCTGTCTACTATATGGGGCTGTGGTTAGAGCCATGGGCCCTAAATAAAACCTGGGACCACAGACTCCAGATTTTGCCACAGACACCTCAGAAATAAAATCTCACATCCGTACTAACCTTGGAGACACCTGGTACCAAATCTTGAGCTTCTCGGGGGGATCCTGAGCACACTGAAGGCAAAGCTCAGACCCTGCACTTACCTCTGAGGTCCCCGAGTTAGTGTTCTCGTTGCAGGGTGATCTCTGGATCTGAAGAAGCCAGGAACCTGCATGCTGATGCTCTCTGTCCCCCACAGGAATCATCTGTTTAGAAACTAAAAAGAGTCACAGTTCACAGCAGACACCCAAAATGTGACTACAAGTAGATAAGTTGTTTCCTTTGACCTCACTTGGGGTAACACAAAGCTTTGTACCCTGTCCCATGGCTAGCACACAGAATATCTCAAGATTGTAGCGCTCTAGAAAAAGAGATAACAACTAAGAGTTTGAATTCTTGGGTCTCTTGTAGGTCTACAAATGAAGATAAAGATGCCCATGTCTACAGATGCTGGGGGAAGGTACTTTCCTGAAGCATATTTTATATCAGTTCTTTGATCCTGGGTATTGGGTGTCTGAATACATTGTTACTTGGACAACAACATTGCTCTGACACAATATCTGTTTACCTAACTGGTGCCAAGGTCTACTTAGAGCAGATTTCCTGCAAGGAACTGGGTCAAGGAAAGTTTCCCCTGGTATGTGATTTATTTTATATTTCTCCATTACCTTCTCCCTAGTCTGAGTGCTGTTAGCAAATTTCTCCATGATTTGCAGGCATGACATTTGCCAATCTGATGTGAGAACAGGCCCAGTTTCTTTGCGTCAGATGGTTTTGCTTGTTCAAGGTGATTTGTTATTTCAGCAACCTTCAAACATGAAACAAATTAGTGTCCATTGAGTTGGCATTTCCTCTCATTTCCTGGAAAAGGGTCTGATAATTCTGATAGCCCCCAAGGGGATACTCCAGACTCTCTCCAAATTGTTGGTGGCCACTATGTTGCTCTCTATGTATAATACACTAGTCACATTGAAAACCCAAGTAAGGTCATTCATACTAACACTATGAAGGTTTGAATTGCATATAATGGAATTTTTCAGGACCAAAAGAAGCCATATATCAGAATTAGCATTGAAAATGATAGGAAAAACTTGTTTCTGTTGGGATGTTCATTGAGAATATTTGGCTTGTATAGTACCTCTGCAGAAGGATGAAATAATTTGGTTCCATCTGGAGAGATTGAAGACAATGTGATTTTTCAACTCAAAGTGCAGACAGCTCTGCCTGACAAGACAAGAACTATCAATCAGAAATATCTTGTAAAGATAATGGATGTTTCTGCAAGAAGCTATTCACTACACCATCAGTGCTGTGCATTGCAATTAGACCTGAGTGCATATGAAAAGGAAATAAGCAAAGGTAATAGGCTATACTGCTGCCCACTCAAATTGGTTGAGTGATTATGCAAAAGAAAATTCCTCAGAATGTGGAATGATCATAACTCAATTGCCTTCATACTGAAAAAAAAAAAACTATGACTTGATAGCTTTTAAGATTGATACTTTTTTTCAGTATATAATGTGTTGCTCATTTTGTAAGTGAAAGCCAAATTATGGGTCCTGGAAACTTCCCAAACCTTCCTAACACTCATGTTTCAGGGGTTTAGTCATAATTAAGATTGATCAAAGTAAAACCCCAAAGATTAAATATAGATTACATCTAGTATTCAGTGGATCTATCTAAAATGTCAGTATTATTCGAAATACTATTAACTGGAATTTATGAAAACACATATTTTTATAAGTGCTTCAAGTCATTGTACTCTTTAAGTTTTTATTTAGGCATAGTAAAACGAAAACAAAGGGATGGGGAAAAATTCTCTCTCTCTCTCTCTCTCTCACACACACACACACACACACACACACTTGCACACATGCACATGCGCATCTTCTGTTTATTTCCTTGTTCAATGCATTAGTTGATTTGAGTATTACAATTTATCATTTGCGTTCTATTTTCTCTTAGAAAATCAAGTGTCATTTTAGTTTATTCATTTAACACACATTTGTTGGGATTATTCTAGAATATTCAGAAAATACACTAAGATTGGTATAAAAAAAAACAAATACCCCAAACTTCCAACATTATTGTCAAACTTCAGTTACTGTGCAAATAAAGTCCAGTCCAAGTATGTTAAGTTCTATAGATTGCTATCTCAATTTAGCAATGGCACACTCTCAGCTCATTATTGATTTTGATGTGAGATTACTGTCTTTAAATTAAGTGCATAATTTATTTTGAATCCAAGCATGGGAATGAGACTGGCTGGGTCAGACTTGCTTTCCTTAATGTCAGTCAGCTGTGTGACCTATGGTAAATGACTTAACCTCTCCTTATCCCTTATTTTCATCTAAAACATAACGACTATAATTTCATGCTCACTTCACACAGTGTTTATGAAGTTGGATGTGATGGCACACATCTTTAATCCCATCACTCAGGAAGCTAAAACAGGAGCATCACCACAAGTTTGAGGCCAACCTACAGGATGACATAGCAACTCCTTGGCTTAAAACATAAATAAACAGAAATAGGATAACTGTGAAGAAAATGGGAATTAGTATTTTAAAACACTTGGAGGAATACTTAGATCATGGTAAGAATTTAATAATTTTGGCTATATTGATAACAACATTAATATAGAAATATGCATTAATATAGAAAGATACGTGGTTGAATATCTCCTGTCCATGCTGGAAATTTGACTGCATTTATCTTGTGCAGGTTTTATGTTGGCAACCATTGCACTTGTCAGTTCAAGTGTAAAAAAGTATACAGAAGACACTGCTTTCCCACAACCCTTCCTGATTTTTCTGGCCTTTGTAATCATCTCTTCCCTCTTCTTTGATGTTCTATTAGTCTTAGGGAAAACGTTGAGAGCGGCATTTCATGGGGTGCTTGTGGGAGTCAGGGAACTGTGGGGGCAATCAGTTCTCTACTTCTATTGTGTAGGTTCTGGTGCTCAAACTCAGGTTGTCAGGCCCTGCAATAGGTGTTATTACTCAAGGAGGCATCTCGTTTGCCCCAAGCAACTTATGATTCTTAAAATCCTTTTCCAACAGATGATATTTATGGGCACTTCCTAATATAATTAGTGCTCTCTTGCTCTTTCTTTCTCTTTCTCTTTCTCTGTCTCTCTCTCTGTCTCTCTCTGTCTCTGTGTGTGTGTGTGTGTATTAAGTGTGGCTAGATGAAGGTTGCTTAGAAAACTTTATAGAAAGAGAATTTCTGTAAGAGTTATATATAGTTATATATGTATATATTTACATATGTCTCTGTCTGTTTCTCTCTCTCTCTCTCTCTCTCTATATATATATATGTGTGTGTGTGTGTAATGGCTAGATAAAGGTTGTTTAAAAAATCTTATAGAAAGAATTTATATGTATATTTATACATAAGATTAATTTATAATACTTAATATAAACACTATTTTACATAAAGAAATATATAAATATTTACATCGCTAAGAATGATGTTCATAATTTTTCTCATCTCTCACCTAAGACCAAAACTTTCCAGCCCCTCAGAAATTACAGAATGATGTTTAATTTCTCATGAGATATAGTTGAGCTCTTCTCTAGGCATTACTGAGGAAGCAAAAAGCCCATGGTTACTCTGCAGGGAGCAATCAGCAGGTATTTGATGTTTAACATCTCAGTTTCAATTCTGGAGCACTCTATTGTCTTATCCAACCCCAGAGTTCATAACTTTGGCTGAAATCTTGCCAAAGAATACATCATGTCTCAAAAACAGTTTCTTCAGAATGTGTCATCACTTTTATACTTCAAAGAAGTCGAAAAAGTTATTGGGTGGATAATCTTACTTTGGGCATGGTATGAGTCATGAGAGCACAGAGACAGATAAAAGAATATGCTGGAAACTGAAGACCCAAATAATAGCATAGTTAAATATCTCCCACGATCTCCTGTTAGTCTCATATATACAAGGCTTGGGGAGAAATAGTCCAGAAACCCAGGATCTCAGGATCTATCAATAAAGTTCTCATGTAGAAGAGAAAGCTTGAGATTAGGCATTCATTCCCTAGGCAATGAAAACATTTGAGAAAAAGATTTCATTGTAATTTTCAGAAGAAACTTGATATTTATGTCTATTTTCTCCAACATAGTATTTTAATTTATTATTTGAGAATTGCATGTCTTGTACTCTAACCACACTCACTTCCCAGTCGTCCTAAGTCTGCTATCCCACTCTTGTAACATCCTCCCCTAAAAAAATAAGGAAGAAGAATAAGATGGAGGAGGAAGAAGAATTCCAGTTTGTGTTGCCTATATACTCACTGAAGCATGGTCAAACTCTTCGTAGCCTGCACCTTTAAGAAAACTGAGTCCTTTCCCACCAATACCCTGCCAGAAGCCATCAAGCATGGAAAACTACACTTCAACATCCTTATCGCAATTTGTAAGAGTTCTTGTCTATGGTTTTCTGTCTAGGATGTTTTTATTTCCCCCTTTTCTTCTTTCTATTGTTTTGGAAGGGGTTAGGAGTTGTCACAGAAGTCTTTCCATGTCTCTCTTTCTCTACTGTGACTCTACAGTCATCCATACCACTGCTTGAATAAATCCTTTGCTCTTTCCTCTCAGCAGGATCACAGATCGTGGATTTCCATGTGGTGGCCTCTGCTGTTTGTGGTTATTTCTGTTTATATATATATAAAAAAAACTGTCCTTAGGTGGGACAGTTTGCAAACAATTCAGCATATAACTGGTGTGTCTTAAGACTGGTTTTGATTTGAAGGACACATATGTTATTTTTTAAGCACTGCTACCTATTTGTATCGAAACTTAAATATCCTACATCTTCCTTAAATTATACCATTTAGTAATCCTGAAATTTCAAATGCCCGCAAAAAGAGACACAGATCAGTTAATCTGAAAAGTCATGATGGGAATTTTTCTCATCATGAGATTTGTGACTGCAAACATATGGTCAAAAAGCATGAGAACAACTTCATCATTCTCTGTATTCCAAAGCATATGCAATCTTCAACCAAAACTGGATCCCAAGTCGTATTTTTAGAAAATATTTGAGCATTTTGACTGTTACCATTCCCATTTCCATTTTTTTTCCTCGTTAATGTGTCAGTGCATTTTGATGGATGGGGCATTGCATACCAAAATTGATGTTAAACTCAAGGCATTGCTTACATAAAGTCAAAACAGATAATTAGAAATAACCACATGATTGACTGTTCCCATATTTTTCATTCAGAATCTTGGCCTCAAGTAAATGTAACACAGAATATGAACTTTAGACAGATGATGCTTTTTCTTTTCCTTATATTAAACACCAGAGTCTGTCTGATGGGCTGCTTTTCTCACAGTTAACTTTTTTTAATACTATGGATCAAATAGTGTTAATGAGGAACATCTATCCTCTTTATGATGCAATAATCTCCTAGCTGGAAGAACATTGCATACATTAAAATTATATTCCCATCTGGAATGCATGTAATTCCTAGGAGCAGTCTCAGGATTTAAGCTTTGATATTTCTTGTGAGTCTCAGTGCATTGCTTCCTATCATTCCCTGAGGCCATGTGCTGGATGGCTTTCACCTTGTCACACAACAACAATAAACATTCATTGAACAAATCGTGGGAACGTTCCCTTAGTTCACTGATAATGCCTAGACTTTTTCTTATCACAAGCATGTCTTCCTTCTGATAAAAATGATGAGAAAGAATGGTCATTTTAGAGCATTTTGGCAACAGTATTCTATCCTGCAACTAAATTTTAGGAAATTAGAAATACACCAACGTAGTTGTTGCCTTATGTATTAAAACACATACCTTTACTCATATAAATACTTTTTCCTCGATTTTTCTTTTATTGAAATTAGATCCTCTTAAACAAGGGACCTAGGGTAAAATAAAATAATACTGTTCCACTAAAAGAACAGTGATAGAAAATGACTTCTAATAACCTTTAATTCATAGGTCAGTGCCTTTCTCAGACATCATCAAAGAAGCTTCCTCTTGCATCAGATAGGAATAAATACAGAGACTTACATAGTCAGATAATATACAGACAGTGAGAGGTTGTAGGGTAAAATGGAGATTATTCAACCCATGTAGGCAATGGATGAATAGGCTAGGATTTTTCGTGTTTGTGTTTGGTTAAGTCCATTTCAGGCTCCAATTAGTACTGAGAAGTCTCAGTCCTAAATGGGATGTTTCTATCAAATCCTTCCCTTTGGGTCTCAAGGCGACTTGCTGAAGAGGAGGAGTGTGAATGAGCCAAAGGGGAAGGAGATCACCAAGAACCAAGGCTCTCAATATGATCAGTACACAAATGAACTCACAGAGACTGAGGTTCAGGTCTGCATGGGTCTACACCAGTTAGAGTCCCAGAGCTAAAAGAAGTGGGTCCATGCTCCCATCCATAATTCAGAAGCTATTTTCAATTGATAGCCACTTGCAAATGAAAATTTATTTTTCCCCTGCATTAGAAAGAAATGTAATAATAATAATAATAACAATAATTGAACAAAATGCAAAGAACTAATAAAATAAAGAGTTGATACCTTGAGAAAATTAAGATTGACAAATTCTTATCAAAATTAGGTAAAAGTTGGAAAGAGAATGTACAAACTAACAAAATTAGAGATAAAACGAAGACATAACATTAGATACCAGAGAAATCCAGAGAATCTAAAAGAAATTGTTACTTTTCTAAATTCATATTATATAGCAAAGTGAAATAAAGATCAGATATCCAATTTGAAGAGACATATAACCCCCAGTGAAAGAGAAGCAGTCATTAAAAATCTTCTAACAAGAAAACCCCAGGATCAGATGGTTTTAGTACCAAATTCTACTGGACTTTTAAAGAGGAGTAATGCCAACACTCCTCAAATTATCCCACCAAACAGAAACAGAAAGAACATTTCTCAATTAGTTTTATGAGACCACAGTTACCCTGCTACCCAAAATTGCATAAGAACCCAGTAAAGAAAGAATTACAGACCAATTTCCCTTATGAACATAGATGCAGAAATATCCAATAAAATACTTGCAAACCAAATCCAAGAACACATAAAAGATTATTCATCAAGATCAAGTTGGCTTCATCTCAGAGGTGAAGGGATGAATTAGCATATGTAAATCAATAAATATAATTAATGATATAAACAAATGCATAAAAATCCACATGATCATCTTATTAGATGTAGAAAAGGCCTTTGACAAAATCCAACACCCCTACATGATAATAGTCCTGGATAATTTAGTGGTTCAAGGAACAGATCTTAACATAATAAAGACAATTTAAAGAAATGATTAACATCCTTATTCGCCAGAGAAATGCAAGTCAAAATTACTACAAGATTTCATCTTAGACTGTCATAATGACTAAGATCAGTGAAACAAGAGACAGCTCATACTGGCAAGACTGTGAAGCAAGACTAGTATTCACCCATTGCTGCGAGAGAACAAACTTACACAGTCACTATAGCAAAGAGTGTGGTGGTTCCTCAGGAAGACAGAAATGTGTCAATTTCAAAATTCAGCTATGTCACTATTGGGTATATACACAAAACATACTTCATCCTACCTCAGAGATATTCCTTCAACTGATGTGGGATTCCCCTCTGTGTGCTGTGATTACCATTAATGAATAAAGAGACTGCTTTAGAACTATAGCAGGGCAGAACTTAGCTAGGTGGGGAAAACTAAACTGAATGCTGGGAAAAGAAAGGCAGAGTTTAGAAAGAAGCCATGGAGCCACTGCCAGAGACAGATATGCTGGAACCTTGCCAGGAAGCCATGAGTGTTATGGTAAAATATAAAACAATAAAGATGAGTTAATTCTAGTTGTAAGAG
Source organism: Chionomys nivalis (assembly GCF_950005125.1). Taxonomy (NCBI): domain Eukaryota; kingdom Metazoa; phylum Chordata; class Mammalia; order Rodentia; family Cricetidae; genus Chionomys; species Chionomys nivalis. The sequence goes on from NC_080105.1 coordinate 24,722,736, forward strand.
TTTACTAGCAATATGCCTAAGTAATTGACCAAGCAGTGATTTAATTAATACAGTTTCTGTGTGGTCATTTTGGGAGTCTGGCAGCAGGGGAAATGAATAAGAGGCCTACTACAACAAATTGGTGCCCAACATGGGGCAACTAACTCCACTTAAAAACCTGAGAGAGCTTGAAAAAGATTTCTAGACACAAAAATACAGAGTTTAACACAACTGCCTGCTGTTGGATGGTGGCATGCCGCAGTTCCTTTAAAGTATTTTCCTGATTCCAAGGTAGCAGATAAAATCTGCCCAGCTTTGAAATGCCAGCTTTCTGGGCAGTACTGCCAGTGAGACTTCTGGATCTTTCAGGAAGCCGAGCATTCAAATGGGGTTTGTAAGTAGCATGCTATAAAATGCTTAAAGGCTCAATAGAGACATGTTGCATAGTTGGAACTGGGGCAGTGTGTGAAGCTCAGTGGCAAAGAACAGACCTCCTCCACCATACTGAACTGGACAGGGCAAGCAGGCAGTGCCATATTTCCCCTAGCAATGCCACCATTTAGATTCTTTTTTTTTTGTTGTTTTTTATTTATTTATTTATTTACTTATTTATTTATTTATTTAAGATTTCTGCCTCCTCCCCGCCACCGCCTCCCATTTCCCTCCCCCTCCCCCAATCAACTTCCCCTCCCTCAGCAGCCTGAAGAGCAGTCAGGGTTCCCTGCCCTGTGGGAAGTCCAAGGACCTCCCACCTCCTTCCAGGTTTAGTAAGGTGAGCATCCAAACAGCCTAGGCTCCCAAAAAGCCAGTATGTGCAGTAGGATCAAAACTCAGATTCTTAAGAAGCACTTAGCATTTTAAGAAGCGCTTCTGCTCAGAATTACCTTATAAAAATGGTGTTTAAACATAAATCAAATCTATTATCTATAAAGATTGATTAAAACATGTTAACATGTTAATTAAAATCTCATTTTTATTCCTTTGTAGTATTTACAATTATAAACTCACAAGTATTTCAAAAAGTCATTTTAATGATTTTAACATTTTATCCCATTTCTCATCTTAAACATACTGTTATATTTAACTGTTATAGATAAAACTGTTCTCATTATATACAATGCATATATATATATATATATATATATAATTTATATCTAAGTGCCCATATATCTTTATCCACATATATTGTTTGGAAAATATGCAAGTTTTCACCTGTAAATTTATATCTGACTGGAAGTCAAATAGAAATGAATATAATTAAATGTGAATGTTGATATTAATCAAGATAGTCTGACCTATGCGTAACAACAAATCATTCATACGGTTCAGGTGCCTATTTAAACAAAACATTAACATGCAGTACACTTTCATTCAGATCAGCAACTACAGCATTCTGTTCCTTTTGTCCTTTGCATCTCAGCATGAGGCCTCTTTAGTGATTAGACTGAGGTCTACCCATTTTAACAGACTGTCGCTGCCATGGTACCTTAGGACAAAAAGTTTGTTTCCTCACAGTTTTGGAGGACAGAAGTCCCAAATCTAGTTATTGTGTAACTATAGTGTCATGACTCTAGGAAACAATCTTTTCCATGATTTTCAAGTCAAGTCTCATAGCTCTGATGGTCCATGGCTTATTACTGTGTGATTCTAGTCTCTGCCTTCATGTCTCCTGGGGAGTTTTCCTATAAACCCTTTGCTTCATGTGCTTATAAGGACATCAGTCACACTTTACAATTGCTCATCCAACCTTAATTATTTGCATCTTAGACCTAATTTTCATTGAGGTCACAAAAAGTGAGGACTTTTTGTCCTTTTGGAGTACACACCGTTATGTTTGGAATATGTAATCGCTCCCAAAACTCCTGTGTGAAGCTTGTTCCCCAGCGATCGAGCAATGTGGATCCGTTACAAGAGAGTGTCCCATTGCAGAAGCTACCCTACTATGCGGTTCAACTTTTGAAGTTATATGAACCCTTTGCTCCCATCTGTACTCTCTGTTTCCCACCTGCCTATCTGCCATGAAAACAAGGTTTTGCATCTCTCTCTACCATAAACAGAACCCAATTTACCTCTGAGTCTTCCAAGCCATGGCAAACTGAAATTATGAACCAAGTAGATCCTTCCTCCTGAAGTTGATTAGCTATGCATTTTAGCCACAGTGGTGTCAAAAGAATAATCCAGCTGACAACAAGGGAGACAGCATGGTAGAAGGCCACTGTGACTCTAGCGCATGTTGGTCAGATATCACCTGGTTCCTGTTCACAGCACAGGGTTTGAAACTGGCCACATGGGTCCTACTTACTACCAGTGGACAGGCAATTTCCCAAGAGAAGCAGAAATCTGGCTACAGGAAAAGTCTGCATGCCTTTATGATATTCATTTAACATTATATAAGGAAGAATGTATAAACAGTCTAAATCTTTTAAATCTTGCTATCTTTACATGTCCTGTTCCATGAGATTCCTCAAGCCATAAATGCAGAAACCGTGGTACAGATGTATCCATTGGCTTCCTCAGCATCCATTGATCTCTACATTGTGTTCAGTTGTTTTCTTTGATGATTTCCATTAGCAGGAAGAAGGAGGAGGAGGAGGAGGAAGAAGAAGAAGAAGAAGAAGAAGAAGAAAAAGAAGAAGAAGAAGAAGAAGAAGAAGAAGAAGAAGAAGAAGAAGAAGAAGAAGAAGAAGAAGAAGAAGAAGAAGAAGAAGAAGCAGCAGCAGCTACTTGAATTATGGATGTGGTAGCTACACTCACCTGTGGGTATAAGGATAATATTCAAAATGTAGTAGGAAATGCTTGTGTAGCAAGGTGCTAATAGTAGGTTCTTTTCTAAGGTCCAACTTTACTAGATGCCAGATTTCCAGTACTAGGTCTGATTTTCCTTCTGTTGAGTGAGCCCTAAAGCCAATTAGATAGGCAGTTGGTTGCCAGTGTCATGTGAATGTCAATTATTGCATCTCTATGCTTACCTTGCCATGCTGTGTATTGTCATGGTTCGTAAGCGTTGCTGCTGGGTAGGATTGTTTATTTGCTTCCCTCCCTTGTCAGATTGCATACCATTTCCTGGAAAAAATAATTACAAGAAATTGTTGACAACTAGGAGAAGAAGTATTAGCTTCTCCCAGGGATGAGCTCCATTATTGGCTGTCCAAAGCAGAGTGGTCAGCCTTAAGAGCATACATGTGCAAAAAGAAAAATATACTTAACAGATTGAATCTATGTTTTTACACACACACACACACACACACACACACACATATACATATATATGTTTATAAATTCATGTTTTTATGAATACATGGATGTATATATGTATGTAGCAAATATGATCAAAGTGAAACAGAAAGAATACTTGAGAGGGAGGAGTGAGAAGTGTCCCAGCGAGGGCAGTTGGGGTGGTGTTGATGTAACTCTATCCTAGTTAAAAATATTTAAAAAAATTTTAGCTCTGATATTTAGTGGGAAAAAAACTACAAATAAATTGTTCAGGGTGCATTTCTTCTGCTATATGCATTACTAGATATTCTGAATAAAATGTATAGGGAGCAAAAGTATTGCTTTCTTCTTCCACTGGGGATCCCTTTAAATTTGTTGTTTTGAGACAGAGACTCTGGAGTGGTCCATTCTGGACTCACGATCTGCTTGATTAAGTAGTGATGAGATTACATGTGTGGGCTGCTTTGCGTGGTCCTGGGAGAACTAGTAAAACATTTATACCTTGTTCTGTATCTATGCTGTATTATTATAAACCAGTGTTGAATATTATAACTCATCTATGTTTGGGAGCATGATTATTTTTCTTGAATTATTTATATTGCATGTTATGTAACAAGGTGAATGTGGGAACAAAAGAGCAAATTGAAAAAGGACTGGGAAAGAGCATGCTAATTGCATTGGACCAGTTAGTTTTGCATACATATTCACTTCAAAATCAGAACCAGTTTCTATTTAAAGTGAATATCAGAGACCATGGATGCACAGATGTAGTTTTATGTATAAAGATTCCCATGCTCTTCTTCAACAGGGGCCTCTTCATTACTTAAATTTATGGCATGCTTGTGATACACATGTGGAAACGGTCCCGCACAGTCAAGTCGAGTCTTTGATGTTATGCGCATCCCACGCCCCTTCTGTCATATGGATCACTTTAAGAATATTATGAAAATTTGTTTTAGAGAAAGTTTTTCCCCCTCTGGGACCATCTCCTGTTCTAATTCTGATTCAATTTATTTTAACATATATTTTATCCATAGGCTTCTCTGATTCAACTTATTGTGAAAGGTATTAATTTATTTATAAGATAATATCTATATGTGCTATTTGATATATTGTTTGGGATGGTTTCTTATGGGAAACAATATGATATAGAATTTAAAGTCATGTGAATGTCACTGAAATTGTCTTTATTCTGAGGGCTATGAATAGACACAAGCTGCCTAGCCAGAATAAATGACTGACTACAGGTTTTTCCCTCTGCCTTTCACACCCAGTATCAGGTGTGATGTAAATTACAAAGATGGGTAATCTGCCATTTTAGAAAACTAATAATGGATTGAGATATGAATGGATATTCATTGGCATATCTATAATATACTAGCTAGGAAAAATCAAGCTTATGAAATATTACATAGCATGTCATATCTTTTTGAAAAATCTGCAGCAATATTGTATCTCAACATTAATAGTGGTTATCCCTTGATAAAATCAAATTGAATTTATGATTCTCCTCTTGTGTTCACTTTTCTCCTAAATATTTCATAAAGATTATCCTTATAATCTAGCTTGAAATGAAAACACAGTAAAGAGATCACACAAGAAAATCAAGGTCATTGAAAGCCCAAGGAAGAACAGCACTGGGAAAAGAAGAGAGAAATTCAGAAGAAAGACAATTCTCTCAGATTTCCCAGAATCCAGGTAGTGTAAACCTATGCTTTGAAACTTAAGGTAAGATTTTGATATGACCTTCATGAAGACATTATAAATATATAGATATTATATTTTTATACAGATAGATAATATAATGAGAATCATATACTTTTATTGTATTTCAATGCTGCTTAGTTGAAAATATAAAAAAGAGAGATAATGATAAATGATAAAAATGATAAATATATATACATTTATACAGTTAATACATATACAAATAAATGAATATGTATGGTTGTTTGCCTTTTATTTACTAGAACAAATGCTTATTTGAAAATGAATTTGAACTCACATGAGAATCAAACTAGCTATTTAGAAGGCAACAAGAAATGTAATATAATAAGTGAAACTACATTTATAGAAAAATAAAGCATATGTTCCTTATAAATCTTATGATGTAATTTTATTTAGAAAGGAACTGGCTTCTGCATACTAGACCTTCATTTCCTAAAGGCTTCACAGTAGAAACTCATTTCCAGGACTAGCCAAATTATACGTACTTTACAAATTATTTCATTTTTGGAGATTATGATAAAATTACATCATTTCTCCATCTTTTTGCCCCCTCTGAGCCCTCTCATATATCCCTTCTTGTTCTCTTTCAAATTCATGAAGTCTTTTTTTATTAACTGCTGCTACACACATATTTGTACATGCATATAAAAATATATAAATACAACCTGTTCAGTCTGTGTAATGCTACTTCGATGTAAGTTTTCATGGCTGGCTATTTGGTAATGGACAAACAATAGGTGTTTTCTTCCATGGGAAAGATAGTTTTCTCAGTCTCTATATTCCTTAGCTGGAAGATTGTTACAAGTCAAGAGTCATGGAGTTTGTTGTGAGATTGTGTCTTTTAGAACTGTCAGAAACTACACCAATAAAGTCTTGCTGAAGTGACTGTTTCAAAAGGAAGTGAAGACAAACAATAATACTCTAACATGAACAGGGGTAAGCCAAGGAGGCCTCAACCCTAACCCGAGTACAATAGATCCACAGTTACTTTTTAATAGACAGGTCCTTTGATTTGTTGGTGGTGTCATGATGGGCTTATGGCTTTCAGCTGAGAAGTGTAATCTAGCATTGAGTACTTTATCTGGAAGTGTTCTGACCAGCACGTCAAAGGAATGAACAGAGAATCAAAGAGTACTTTGGAAAATATCAAAATTGGAAAATAACCTTGCATTTACCTATCAGCAGCTAGTTTTAAACTTATCATAGTAAGTGTGACCCCTTGAATTTTTGAATAAGCCCTTCACAGGATTTTAGTCATTAGTCTTGGAAACCATGGTCACCTCCAAAAATTTTAGGAAGCTGTTGTCTAATTATACAATGACATCTTCAAGTTCTCTGCAGTACATTTCCAAAAGCCCTTCAGTTTTTTCCTCCTCTTTCTAAAGTGTATGGATAGAAAACAGTTCTGTGTTTCCAAATGTCTGGAGTAGCTGCACTGAACTGATGTCAAGGCCAGCTCTCTAGTTTGGTTCAGTCTATTGGCTTTGTAGGAATTTTTGATACTCGCTGCCTTTCAATCATTTTATGAGAGGAATGTGGGTTTTTTCCCCTCTTTTGTTTTTATGGATACAATGTGCTCAAGCAAGACATGTTTTTCTAAGATTTTTCCCCTTGTATTAGAGAAAAAAGAAAATAAAAACACAAACCCAGAAACATCTGTTTATCTTCAAGTTTCTGAGACTTTCCATGTCCATTCCTCAGTTATTATCACCAGTTAATTGTAAAGTAGGTGATTTTTCTAGGTTGATCTTAAAGAGGAATTGGAACAAGTAAGCTTTGGAATGCTATTTTCTGAGCTCATAAGATAAGCCTTTTGGATGGGCAAACAGTTCTCAGTGTTTACCAAATACAACTGTGACCTGGATTAACTTGTTCTTGGAATCTGATTTTCGCTAGTGTCCTTCCATCACGCTCTCTCCATGCATTTGATAGGAGAAATGTTTGAACACGGGTGTGACCCTCAAGGCAGCATTAAGACCCATCAATTTGTGTTAAACTTAGACATGTCTGAAATAGAGGGCTAGTGTTCTAAACTCTTCATGGTCTTGACATTAACTTATGGAAGAGATCCTTGACTTGGTTTCAGAATGTTCAGTGAAATGAATTCTTAGAAGTAGTGATTCAAGACATTTACTTTATAAATTAATGGAAAGAAGTATGATGAATTCTAGACTCTAAATCCAAAATAATGCTATAACTAAATGAGCAGACATTTCAGAACAGACGAGCATTACATTTAAATCAAATTTTCCAAATATTTCTTTTTGCATAACTATATTAATATTGACTGTCATAGCCCAACTTTGCAACTGTTGGTGCACTGATGACTCATTTTAAGTATGCATCTAGTCATGGTTTATGTTTGTACCTTTATGTAGTGTTTCAGATATGAAAGTCGATGCATGGTGAACACATATATTAAAAGACATTCATGAAAGAAAGTACACAAGTACCTGGAGATGGGGTTGAAGTAAAATCTCATGCTTTGCTTGTAGTCAGGGGATAATTGTATAGAAGATGGGCCATCAGAGACAAGGGATTCCTGTTGAGAGTCCCCGTATACAAAGGATAACACTAAATACATTGAGACTTAGTTACTTATGTGGTTCTAGTAGAACCAAAAGGAATTTGCATTGCATTTTCTGTACTGTTTAGTTTGATAATACCTCTGCATCCACAGAGGTTGTTAGAAATAGAGATCAAATCAGTCTCCCCCCACACACACACCTTTTCTCAAATAGGATCTTGATAATTGACTAGTTTGACCTGATATTCACTAGGTAGTTTAGATTAATATCAAACTCGACAAGCCTCCCACCTCAGAATCTCAAGTGCTGGGATCACAGGTATGCCCTACCATCACCAGATGCAAAATCCTTTTCTGACTCTAAAACTCAGAGTTAATAGACTATTTTCAGGGACTAAACACTGAAATTGCCCTTTCACTGGGAAAAATATAAGCAAATTAGAGAATTAAAAGAAAGTGTTAGTAGTGTGTTCCTATTGATAAAAATGAGCAAGACATATGGCATCGTAAGATGGTTCCATGACCTTCCACCTGTAATGTTTATTATGTTACAAGACAGCAAGGAGTCTGCAGATGTTAGGATTAATAATCAGTTTTTGTCAACAGAAAGAGGATATTAGCTATGTGGGCCTAACTGTATCGCAGGAGCCTTGCAAAACTGTCTTCAGCTTGTTGCAGAAGAGAAACTCAGACTTTCTGAGCCGGCGAAGAATTCCACTCGAGAAAAGTTGATGACTGGTCAGAAGTAGGTCCCTTGGGTAAGACCTGAGAGTGGCCTCTGGTTGCTGTAAGTGACCCGTGGCCAAGAAGCAGCCAGAAAGCAGGCAATCTGTTTTACTTCCGTCAGGAACAGTAAGTCTGCCAACTACGGGAATGAGCTTTGGAAGCAGATTCTCCTTGGGAACTTCCAGCGTGTCTGTGACATAAGACACAAAGGGACCAACATTCTAATCTAGAGGAATATCAGCTAATAAACAAGTGCATTTGAATATGTTAAATTTCTATAATTTATTATGCAGCTCTCAAGAGCAAATACATACAGCTAATGGTCAAATGAACCTTGCACACAGTTACAGGTGAAACTTTATTCCTATAGATGCTTGCTGACTCCTATACCTCAATAATGTTCTTATTGTTCTTATCCTGAGGCTTTGTCTTCACCTGGATGGTCTGTCTTTATTGAAATATCCTCATCCATGGCAAAATAGAAATAGGGAATCAATTGTCTCCTTGTAATTTCTAAGGCATTATTTCTCTTGAAAGAGAATTGAAGGTCATCTAAGCTATGTTTTCTATATGAAGAAACATTGTCATGTGTTATGTGAGTATGTGTGTGTTTCACGCACATGTGTCTGTTGTGAGTGGTTACACATGTCTGTGCATGCACATGGAATCCAGAGTAGTGGATTCCATCCTGTTATTCTAGTTCTTATTCTTTTGAAACATGGTTTCTCCCTGAACTTAACTAGACTGGTGGACGGCAAGCGCCAGTGATTGATTGCCCTGCCTTTGCTTTCTCCATTGCTGAAATTACAGACACATATAACACATCCAGATTTCTTTTTAATAACATGCGTGCTGAGGATCTGAATGCAGATCCTCTGACAGGTACAGCCAGCTATATTGGCCAGTGAACCATCTCTCAACCCTAAGACCAGCGGTTCTCATTCCATGGGTTGCAACTGTCCCAGGGGTCACATATCAGATATCCTGCAAATCAGATACTTGCATTATAATTCATAACTCTAGCAAATTATAATTATGAAGTAGCATTGTAAATAATTTTATTTTGGTGGGTCACCAGAATATGAGGAACTGTATTAAAGGGTCTCAGCATTATGAAGATTGAGAACCAATATTTTAGACTGTGTTCTTAATAAGAGATATAAATACTTACCTGATAGCAATATGCCATCTGCAAAATGTCATTTGTGATGAAAATAGGTTATCACACAAGAGTATCTTGTGCACTGTTAGGAGTTAAAAATGCTTTCAATGTACTGGAGTGTCTGGCAACTTTGTTTTAAAGTCTTGTTTTCATTAGAATGGCGTGGGCTGAACCTTTCTTTGATAATTTAAAATTCCTTTCCACTGTCCCTCCTTCTTCCTGCCTCCAGCTTCCATGCTTAAAACATCACTGGTATTTTGGCAAATGAGGCAAGATTAAAAACAAAGTGCTTGCTGAGATTTCTTCAAGCATCTGCCTAACAATAACACAGAATGTGTCGATGGCCTTTTTCCTGCTGTTGTGTGTGAATTTTATTCTCCCTTATTCCTCAAGAACTGCTTATAGTGCACGTTGCTCTAGCTGACCTCACTGTCCCTTTCCTGGAGCTTTATGTCCGGTGAATAATCTAACTGTTGAGATGCCCTCGACAGTCAACATCAGCACCTGTAGCACCCTGCCTCCACTTCTCCACCGTTTCCTTATACAGTTCCTGCATCACTGGGGTACACTTTCATCTATCCTTGCTGGCTACTGATAGTGCATAACAAAGCTCCCCACACTTAGTGCTATAGAGCTGCAACAACTGTGATCCATGCCACTCTGTGGGTCAGGAATTTGGACAGTGCAGAGCAGGGATGGTTTATGTCTGATCCATAATGCCTCGGGCCTCAAGTGAGGGTGACTCAGATATCTGAGGCCTGAATCATTTGTAGGTTTCAAATTTCTGGTGAGCCAGCATGACTCAAAGGCTGGGTATGGCTGGGGCTATTTCCTGGAGAACCTACTCAGTTTCTGCCTTTGAGGCTTAGGATATTCCCCACAGAATCCCCATGCCTTTTAAGAGCACATACCAAAAGAATGTCCAAAGAGGTATGTCAAATGACCATCACATTGGTACTTATGACCATAAGAAACATAAAATTAAACATCCAGAGCAGCATATCTGCTGTGCAGTGTCCAGTCATAGGCCCACTAGGACCATCAGTTACTGTTCTTGGTGGGAGAGTAGCAAGACACATTTTAGCCGGGCGGTGGTGGCGCACGCCTTTAATCCTAGCACTCGGGAGGCAGAGGCAGGCGGATCGCTGTGAGTTCGAGACCAGCCTGGTCTACAAGAGCTAGTTCCAGGACAGGCTCCAAAGCCACAGAGAAACCCTGTCTCGAAAAACCAAAAAAAAAAAAAAAGAAAAATACTTCATATAATCTTATCTGCCCTCCGTCCACGGTTTACAACACTTCTGAATTGTCAATAACAGCACCCTACTCTGCCTCAAAGTCTCACACAGTTATGAATTTCAAACTCAAAGCCCAGATTTTGTCCAAAAAAGCTGACGTGTTGGTGAGACTCTCTGAGGACATCTAGTCTGATTTCTTTCACTCTGACTTGTGAATAATAAGAAACTATTTGTTCCTGAAGCATTAACTGTACACAAATGCAAAATAATTATTCCAATTTTTAAAATGGGATAATTGTCATAATAATTAAGAAATCCAGCAGAAAACATGTTTTAATTTCCTTGATGCAGTTATATCTGCAACCTATGAGAGGAACTGTGTGACTGTTGGTGTCATCACAGATTCTTTGAGATATTCTCTTCATGGTCTTTCTTGACTTAAGCAATAGTTTAGTCTACAACTGAACAAAAATTCCCTTTTGTTAGCTTCTTTTAACAACTTAATTGTGCATGATCCTGGGTTTTATAAAACTTCCAAATACATTGTGTACGTTGGCCATATTCATCCTTCCATGTCATTCATTTATAATCTATACCCACAAAGAAGAGCAAACATGTGTTTCTGAGTCTGGCTTTTTCTACTTAATATGATGATCACCAGACTCAACTCTTTTCCAGCAAAAGACATAATTTGATTCTTCTCTATGGCTGAATAAAATTTCTTTGCAGGCATGAATGTGCATGGCTGCACGAGCACATGCACACACACACATACACACACAGGTGCATATGCATACATTTATACATGTGTCCCATTTTCTTTATTTTATTATCTTTGATAGACACCTTAGCTGGTTCCATAGCAAGGCTATTTGAATTGTATTGGAATGAATATACACATAGAGATATCTATAAATACTCATATGTGAGTATCTAAGTGATATGACTTAGAGTTTTCTGAGGATATACTCATGCGGGTTATACCTGGATAGTACGGTAATTCTATTGCTCAGTTTTTGAGGAATCTCCCCGTTAATTTCCATGTTAACCACACCTCACAATCCACTGTTAGTTTCTCATTAGCATGTTTTTCTTTGTTTTCTTTATGACAGTCATTCTGACCAGGATGCCTGAAATCTCAGCATAGTTTCAGTTTGTATTTCCTTGATTGATAATAAATAATAGTAAACAATGTTTTAATGTCTATTGGCCCATCTTACTTCATGTCTGGAAAGCATTGTGTTAATTTCATTGCCCTATTATTGATCAAGTTGTTTAGAGTTTTTAGTAGTTAGGGTTTTTTTAAAAATTATTTATATATTTTAAATAGTAATCTTCTGTGTAATATTTAGCTGCAAAGGTTTTTCTTATCCTATAAGAAAAAGTGAAGATTTTCTTCACTGATGCAAAAATTGTGTAATTTTATACATTCTCATGAGCCAGTTCTTTGGATTATTCTTGAGCTAGTAGAGTACTCTTCCAAAAGCCCTTTCTTATGCCTACATCTTGAAATATTCTGCCTATCCATTCTCATGCCTTACACTAAAATCTTTGCTACATTTGGAATAGTTTTTTGTATAGGGATAGGAGACAGGCTCCTAGTTTCTTTCTTGTATATATGTAAATACAGTTATACAGCACCACTTTTTAGAGGGATCATATTTTCTTTAGTGTATGATTTTGAAACCTTTGTCCAAAATCATATGACTGTAACTATGAGTCTTGAATTCTAGGTTTTCTAGTCTATTTCATTTATGTAAGTACTTTCTGTTCTGGTGTCATGTTGTTTTTACTACTATGGCTCTGTTGTATAACTTTTATTCTTTCTCTTATTACAGTAACTAAGGCTTCATGGACCAATGCAAAATGAATGATTCTAGTGGAAATTCACATTTTCCCATTTAGCATAATATTGGCTATAGGTTTGTTGAATACACACACACATACACACACATACTTTTATGTTGAGAAATGTTTCTTTGATTCCTAGTTTCTTCTGTGATTTTATCACAAAGTGATGTTGGACTTCCTCACAGGCCTTTCTACAACTATTGAAATGATCATATGATATGTGCCTTTGAGTCTACCAATGTATTATACTTTATTTATTAATTTGCTTATGCTGAATTATCCCTATACCCATGGAATGAAGTTCACTTTTAATGGTGAATGCTCACTGGTGTTGGAAGTCATTCTGTCTATGTGTTGCTTTCATTGGTTAATAAAGGACCTGTTTGGGGCCTATAGCAGAACTGTAGGGGAACCAAGCTAGGCAGGGAAAACTAAAAGGAATGCTGGGAGAAGGAAGGCAGACAGAGATGCCACCATGGAGCCACTGGAGAAAGATGCTGGGAATTTTACCTGGTAAGCCACTGCCATGTGGCAATACACAGATTAATAAAAATGGTTTAAATTAACATAAGAGTTAGCCAATAAGAAGCTAGAACTAGTGGACCAAGCAGTGATTTAATTACTACAGTTTCTGTGTGATTATTTCGGTTCTGGGAGGCTAGGATTAACAAGCAGCCTCCTCCTACAGCTCATGATTTAAAACAAATTCCGTTTTTAAGAATTTAATTGGGATCTTCTATATGCATGTTCAACTGGGAGATAGTCCATTTGTGTGTGTTTTTGTATCAATATTCATCCTATGAGTTTAGTAGCATAAATCCCCTCTCTATTTTATGCCCCAATTGTGAGTATTGTTTCATTTTATTCTTTGGCTTTTGGGGGAAGCCTACCATCAAACTCCTAAATAAAACACACAAAGTCTTATTATTACTTATTATTATAAATATCCAGTTTTAGCTTGCCTTATTTATATCCAGTTTTCCTTATCTTAAACTACCCAATCTATCTTTTGCTTCTGGGTTTTTTCCTTTTATTACTTCTTTTTTTTTTTTTTTTCTTTTATATTTTTTTATTTATTTCTTTTTTAATTAAAATTTCCACCTGCTCCCCGTTTCCCATTTCCCTCCCCTCCTCCCAAATATTGCCCCCTCCCCCCACTTCCCTCCCCCTATCCCCACTCCTTTTCTCCTCCCCCAACTCCATTCCCCCTCCCTCTCGATACTGAAGAGCAGTCCAAATTCCGTGCCCTGCGGGAAGACCAAGGTCCTTCTATCTACGTCCAGAAAGGTGAGCGTCCAAACAGGCTAAGCTCCCACAAAGCCAGTTCATGCATTAGGATCGAAACCTAGTGCCATTGTCCTTGGCTTCTCATCAGCCTTCATTGACCGCCATGCTCAGAGAGTCCGGAATCAACCCATGCTTATTCAGTCCCAGACCAGCTGGCCTTGGTGGGCTCCCAATAAATCGGTTCCACTGTCACAGTGGGTGGGTGCATCCCTCGTGGTCCTGATTCTTTGCTCATGTTCTCCCTCCTTCTGCTCCTCATTTGGACCTTAAGAGCTCAGACCGTTGCTCCAAATTGAGACTCTGTCTCTACCTCGATCCATCGCCAGATGAAGGTTCTAAGGTGATATGCAAGATATTCATCAGTATAGGATAGGGTCATTTCAGGTTCCCTCTCCTTAGTTGCCCAAGGTACCAGCTGGGGACATATTCCTGGACACCTGCGAACCCCTCAAGAGTCAAGTCTCTTGCCAACCCTAAGATGGCTCCCTTAGATAGGATATATACTTCGCTGCTCCCATATTCATCCTTCCTATATCCCAACCATCCCAATCCCCCGAGCTCCTCCCATCCTCCCCTTCTCATGTTTCTCATCCCATTTCCCCTTTGCCCCATGCCACCTTTCCCGCAAGTTCCCAGTTTTTGCCCTGCAATCTTGTCTACTTCCCCCTCTCCATGCGGATGACTATATGATTTTCTTTGGGTTCACTTTCTTATTTAACTTCTATAGGATCACACATTATATGCTTAATGTTTTTTATTTATGGCTAGAAACCGATTATGAGTGAGTACATCCCATGTTCCTCTTTTTGGGTCTGGGATACCTCACTCAGGATAGTGTTTTCTATTTCCATCCATTTGCACGCAAAATTCGAGAAGTCATTGTTTTTTACTGCTGAGTAGTACTCTAATATGTATATATTCCACACTTTCTTCATCCATTCCTCCATTGAAGGGCATCTAGGTTGTTTCCAGGTTCTGGCTATTACAAACAATGCTGCTATGAACATAGTTGAAGAGATACTTTTGTCATTTGATGTGGCATCTCTTGGGTATATTCCCAATAGTGGTATTACTGGATCTTGGGGTAGGTTGATCCCAAATTTCCTGAGAAATCGCCACACTGATTTCCAAAGTGGTTGCACAAGTTTGCATTCCCACCAGCAATGAATGAGTGTGCCTCTTTCTCCACAACCTCGCCAGCAAAGGCTATCATTGGTGTTTTTGATTTTAGCCATTCTGACAGGTGTAAGATGGTATCTCAAAGTTGTTTTAATTTGCATTTCCCTTATCGCTAAGGAGGTTGAGCATGACCTTAAGTGTCTTTTGGCCATTTGAATTTCTTCTGTTGAGAATTCTCTGTTCAGATCAGTGCCCCATTTTTTTATTGGGTTCATTAGCATTTTAAAGTTTAGTTTCTTGAGTTCTTTATATATTTTGGTGATCAGACCTTTGTCTGTTGCAGGGTTGGTGAAGATCTTCTCCCAGTCAGTGGGTTGCCTTTTTGTCTTAGTGACAGTGTCCTTTGCTTTACAGAAGCTACTCAGTTTCAGGAGGTCCCATTTATTCAATGTTGCCCTTAATGTCTGTGCTGCTGGGGATAAACGTAGGAAGTGATCTCCTGTACCCATATGTTGTAGAGTACTTCCCACTTTTTCTTCTATCAGGTTCAGTGTGTTCAGACTAATATTGAGGTCTTTAATCCATTTGGACTTGAGTTTTGTGCATGGTGATAGATATGGATCTATTTTCATTCTTCTACACGTTGACAACCAGTTCTGCCAGCACCATTTGTTGAAGATGCTCTCTTTTTTCCATTGAATACTTTTAGCTCCTTTATCAAAAATTAGGTGTTCATAAGTTTGTGGGTTAAAATCAGGGTCTTCTACTCGGTTCCATTGATCGACTTCTCTGTTTTTATGCCAATACCAAGCTGTTTTCAATACTGAGGCTCTGTAATAGAGTTTGAGGTCAGGGATGGTAATGCCTCCAGACGATCCTTTATTATATAAGATTGTTTTGGCTATCCTGGGTTTTTTGTTTCTCCATATAAAGTTGATTATTGTCCTCTCAAGATCTGTGAAGAATTTTGATGGGATTTTAATGGGGATTGCATTGAATCTATAAATTGCCCTTGGGAGAATTGCCATTTTTACTATGTTGATCCTCCCTATCCAAGAGCAAGGGAGATCCTTCCATTTTCTGGTATCCTCCTCAATTTCTTTCTTCATTGACTTAAAGTTCTTGTCAAATAGATCCTTTACTTCCTTGGTTAGGGTTACCCCAAGATATTTTATGCTATTTGTGGCTATCGTGAAGGGTGATGCTTCTCTGATTTCCATCTCTGCTTCCTTATCCTTTGTGTATAGGAGGGCAACTGATTTTTTGGAATTGATCTTGTATCCTGCAACGCTACTAAAGGTGTTTATCAGCTGAAGGAGTTCTTTGCTGGAGTTTTTGGGGTCGCTTATGTACACTATCATATCGTCTGCAAATAATGAAAGTTTAAGTTCTTCCTTTCCGATTTGAATCCCTTTGATCCCCTTATGTTGTCTTATTGCTATTGCTAGAATTTCAAGCACTATATTAAAGAGGTATGGAGAGAGTGGACAACCTTGTCTTGTTCCTGATTTTAGTGGAATAGCTTTGAGTTTCTCTCCATTTAATTTGATGTTAGCTGACGGCTTGCTATAAATAGCTTTTATTATAGTTAGGAACGACCCTTGTATTCCTAATCTCTCTAAGACCTTTATCATAAAGGGATGTTGAATTTTGTCAAATGCTTTTTCAGCATGTAATGAAATGATCATATGGTTTTTTTCTTTCAGTTTATTTATATGATGGATTACATTGATAGATTTTCGTATGTTGAACCAGCCCTGCATCTCTGGGATGAAGCCTACTTGATCATAATGGATAATTTTTCTAATGTGTTCTTGGATTCGGTTTGCCAGTATTTTATTGAGTATTTTTGCGTCGATGTTCATGAGTGAGATTGGCCTGTAGTTCTCTTTCTTGGTTGTGTCTTTGTGTGGTTTTGGTATCAGAGTAACTTCAGCTTCATAAAAGGAATTTGGCAATGACTTCTCTGTTTCAATATTGTGAAATACATTAAGGAGTATAGGTATTAGGTCTTCTTGGAAGTTCTGGTAGAATTCTGCATTGAAGCCGTCTGGACCTGGGCTTTTTTTGGTGGGGAGGTTTTTTATAACAGCTTCTAATTCTTCGCGACTAACAGGTCTATTTAGATTGTTCACCTGGTCCTGGTTTAACTTTGGTATATGGTACTTATCTAAAAAAGTGTCCATTTCTATAACATTTTCCAATTTTGTGGCATACAGGTTTTTGTAGTAAGATCTAATGATTCTCTGAATTTCCTCTGAGTCTGTGGTTATGTCTCCCTTTTCGTTTCTGATTTTGTTAATTTGCGTATTCTCTCTCCGCCGTTTGATTAGTTTGGATAGGGGTTTATCAATCTTATTGATTTTCTCCATGAACCAGCTTTTTGTTTCATTGATTCTTTGGATTGTTTTCTGTGTTTCTATTTTGTTGATTTCAGCCCTCAATTTGATTATTTCCAGTCTTCTACTTCTCCTAGGTGAGTCTGCTTCTTTTTTTTCTAAAGCTTTCAGGTGGGCTATTAAGTCTCCAATGTGTGCTTTCTCCGTTTTCTTTAAGTGGGCACTTAATGCTATGAACTTTCCTCTTAGCACTGCTTTCATAGTGTCCCATAGGTTTGAGTATGTTGAGTCTTCGTTTTCATTGAATTCAAGAAAGACTTTAATTTCTTTCTTTATTTCTTCCTTGATCCAGGTGTGGTTCAGTAGTTGACTGTCCAGTTTCCATGAGTTCATAGGCTTTCTGGGGATAGCATTGTTGTTGAATTCTAACTTTAATCCATGGTGATCTGATAAGACACAGGTGGTTACCGATATTTTTTTGTAACTGTGTAAGTTTGCTTTGTTACCGAGTATGTGGTCTATTTTCGAGAAGGTTCCATGAGCTGCAGAGAAGAAGGTATATTCTTTCCTATTTGGGTGGAATGTTCTATAGATGTCTGTTAAGTCCATTTGATTCATTACCTCCCTTAATCCTCTTATTTCTCTGTTAGGTTTCTGTCTGATTGACCTGTCCATTGGTGAGAGAGGAGTGTTGAAATCTCCTACTATTAGTGTGTGTGGTTTGATGACTGCCTTGAGTTTTAGTAACGTTTCTTTTACATAAGTGGGTGCTTTTATATTAGGGGCATATATATTCAGGATTGAGATTTCATCCTGGTGAATTGTTCCTGTTATGAGTAAAAAATGTCCATCTCCATCTCTTTTGATTGATTTTAGTTTGAAGTCAACTTTCTTAGAAATTAGTATGGCCACACCTGCTTGTTTCTTAGGTCCGTTTGCTTGATAAACCTTTTCCCAGCCCTTTACTCTGAGTAGATGTCTGTCTTTGTGGTTGAGGTGTGTTTCTTGTAAGCAGCAGAATGTTGGATCCTGTTTTCGTATCCAATCTCTTAGCCTGTGCCTCTTAATAGGTGAGTTGAGTCCATTGATATTAAGTGATATTAATGACCAGTGGTTGTTAACTCTGGCCATTTTTCCTTTCTTTCTTTCTTTCCTTTGGTAGTAGAGTTTGTGTGTTTCCCTTCTTCAAGTTGTGCTGGTGAAGGGTCATTAGATGTCTGAGTTATTGTGGGCATTGTTGGACTCCTTGGTTTGTGATTTTCCTTCAATTACTTTCTGAAGGGCTGGATTTGTGGCTACGTATTGTTTAAATTTGTTTTTATCCTGGAAAACTTTGTTTTCTCCATTTATAGTGAACGAAAGCTTGGCTGGGTATAGTAGTCTGGGCTTGCATCCATGGTCTCGTAGCTTCTGCAGTATATCTATCCAGGACCTTCTGGCTTTCATGGTTTCCATAGAGAAATCAGGTGTAAGTCTGATAGGTTTACCTTTATAGGTAACTTGACCTTTTTCCTTTGCAGCTCTTAATATTCTTTCTTTATTCTGTATGTTTTGTGTTTTGATTATTATATGACGAGGAGATGTTTTTTTTTGATCCAGTCGATTTGGTGTTCTGTATGCTTCTTGGACCTTCAAAGGAA
This sequence comes from Chionomys nivalis, assembly GCF_950005125.1. Classification (NCBI taxonomy): domain Eukaryota; kingdom Metazoa; phylum Chordata; class Mammalia; order Rodentia; family Cricetidae; genus Chionomys; species Chionomys nivalis. The sequence continues at coordinate 24,741,542 of NC_080105.1, forward strand.
TATCTTTCTTAAGGTTGGGAAAGTTTTCTTCTATAATTTTATTGAATATATTTTCTGGACCATTGAGCTGTACTTCTTCTCCTTCTTCTATCCCTATTATTCTTAGGTTTGGTCTTTTTATTGTGTCCCAGATTTCCTGAATGTTTTGTGATGAGAATTTGTTGGTTATGTTGTTTTCTTTGATGAGAGTGTTTATTTTCTCTATGGTATCTTCAGTGTCTGAGATTCTTTCTTCTATCTCTTGTAATCTGTTGGTGGCACTTGTCTCTGTAGTTCCTGTTCGTTTATTCAAATTTTCCATCTCCATCCTTCCCTCGGTTTGTGTTTTCTTTATTACTTCCACTTCATTCTTCAAGTCTTGAACCGTTTCCCTTACCTGTTTGATTACTTTTTCTTGTTTCTCTTGGTTTTCTTGGGTATCTTTGAGATATTTATTCATTTCCTCTACCTTTTTGTTTGTAATCTCTAATTGGTTGTGGCAGTTTTTCACCTCCTGTTTAAGGTCCTCTATTATTTTCATAAAATTCACTTTTGAGTCGAATTCTTCTAATTCTTCTGGATTAGGGTGTAGACTTCTCATTTCGGGATTCCTGGATCCTGGTGATGTCACGTTGCCTTTCAAGTTGTTGGGGGAATTCTTGCATTGGCGCCTGCCCATCTTTTCCTTCAAATGGAGCCAGGAGAAGCCTGATGTCTTGGACCAGTCTTTGCTGTGACTAACTCTCTAGGTGTATCTCCTCAGTGTAGGGGCAGGAACCGTTCCCTTCCAGATGAACTCCTCAACACCAAAACATGGATGCGTGGTATTCCAATGACCAGCATAAAGAAGGCCGAATGCAAGAGGTCGGGCGGGGTCCAGTAGAACACAGGCGACACTGCAGTACAAGCTGGAGGTGCCTGCGCTCCCTTTCGGGGGTTGCTGAGGCCTGCCTGCTAGGCGGGCACTCACTGCTCTGGTTGGGTAGCCTTAGTGTAGGGGCGTTTGTGCTCTCTACCGGGACCTTCCGCCCCAGGATAGTATACACTCACCCGTCCTGATGAAACTTCTCGGCACCTACACAGGAACTCCTGGATGCCCCAATGAGCCAGGGACTAAGGGATGTAGGGCGCAGGCAGAGCAGGGCCAGCAGATCACAGCAGAGACTGCAGCCCCAGCAGCAGGGGCCCGCTTTCCCTGGCGGGACCTTGAAGCCTGCCCTCTAGTCAGGGACTCACTGCTCTGGGTTGGTAGCCTTAGTGAAATGGCAGGAAACTGTTCCACAGCTAAGGACCTTGCAGACAAGGCAGGCTTGGGGGTGGGGGCGGGTGTGTAGGAGAGAAAGCCTTGCAGCAGGAGCTGGGGGAGGGGCGTTTGTGCTCTCTACCGGGACCTTCCGCCCCAGGATAGCACACACTCACCCGTCCCGATGAAACTTCTCGGCACCTACACAGGAACTCCTGGATGCCCCAATGAGCCAGGGACTAAGGGAAGTAGGGCTCAGGCAGAGCAGGGCCAGCAGATCACAGCAGAGTCTGCAGCCCCAGCAGCAGGGGCCCGCTTTCCCTGGCGGGACCTTGAGGCCTGCCCTCTAGTCAGGGACTCACTGTTCTGGGTTGGTAGCCTTGGTGAAATGGCAGGAAACTGTTCCACAGCTAAGGACCTTGCAGACAAGGCAGGCTTGGGGGTGGTGGTGGGGGCGGGTGTGAAGGAGAGAAAGCCCTGAAGCAGGAACTGGGGGAGGGGGGTTTGTGCTCTCTACCGGGACAGTCCGCCCCGGGGTAGCACACACTCACCCGTCCCCCTTTTATTACTTCTGTATATCTTACGTTGTCTCTTATTTTTTGGCTGGCTGTGTGGCTGGTTGACTGCCCCCTCTTCTTGTTCTCTTGCTCCTTCCTCTTTGATCCCCCTTTTTCCTTCTATTTATTTTCTTTGCTTTCCAGACATGCCTATCCTTTCTCCTGCCTTGCTATTGACTGTTCAGTTCTTCATTTGACCAATCAGGTTTTTTAAAGAGGTAAAGTAACAAGGTAACACAACTTCATAGATTTAGACAAATACAATATAAAGGAATGCAGCACATCTTTGCATCATGAAACAAATATTTCACAACATTACCAAATGTGACCCATCTTAAAGTCCTACAAAACACAATGGTCCCATGAATTTCATTTATGTCTGTTTTAATGTCTCATTTTCATCTAATTTTATAACATTGAGTCTTTCCCTCCTCTCTCATTAGTTTAAGAGTTTGTCTGCATTGCTTATCTTTTTAAAGAATCAACATTTTGGCCCTTGTATTGTCCCCTTTTCTTTGTTTCCATTTCATTTATTTCTGCATTGATCTTCCTTTTATTGATGTGGGCCTTCCTTCATTTATTCTTATTTTTCTAAGATTTTAGTTGCATCACTAATGTACTCATTTGTGGGTTTTCTGATTTTTAAATGTAGACATGTGTTGCTACCAAACTTCCTCTTAGAATTGCTTGCTTTTTACTATATATCTCATGGTTCTAGTACATTCTGTTTCTAGGATTAAAAAAAAATCCTTCCTTTTATCTTTGATGAGCCACTCATCACTTAGTAATGTATTATTCAGCCTTCCCAAAATTTTATGGATTCTGAAGTTTCTCTTGCTCTTAATTTGTAATTTTTTCTGTTATGCTCAAATAGAATAAAAACTTAATTTGTATCACAAAATGTTGTCATTTTAGAGAAGGGTGGGTCACTGAGATGAATGCATAGTTTGCAGTATTTGGAAGGAGTTATCTGTAGATGCCTAGTGAAACTATTTGATCTATCATTGAACTTGTTTAGTGTTTCATTCTAGACTTTTAATTTTGATTATTCATTTATTGATGAGAGCAGGGTATTGAATTCATTTACTGTTGTGTTAACACCAAAACACACTCTGTATCCTTATATCCTATGGTCTTTGGTGTATAAAACTGGGCGTGGCAATGTAGAGTAGATATGTGCTGAGAATGAGAACATTCCCTTCCTAGGTGATACTCTTAATAAATATGGAGTTACCTTCCTTATCTACCCTCACTTTCTCATTTGGTTTTTATTTTATTAGATATTAGTTAGATACACACCTGCTTGTTTTCTATTTCTCTTTGTTTTTCCAATATCTTTTCTCCCCTTTCTCACTAAGGCTCTGTTTATCTTGGTTAGTTAAATGTCTTTCTTCTGTCAATACATGGAATTGCTTTTTAAATTCATCCCTCTAACCTTTGTCTTTTGCTTGGAGAAGTGGGATTGCTAACTTTCTAAATTATTACTTAATGTCTACTTCTACTCCTGCCATTTTGCTCTTTTATTGGTGTTTAATGCTTTCTTGGACCTCATTTGCTTGTTCACTGCTCTAGTATAGTTTATTCTTTCCCCTGACTTCATGGTTACATTCCTCTTTCTCTTCAGTTCAACCATATTCTGAAGTGCTGAGAATGAACATGTGCTATTTAGTTTGTATTTATCATGAAAACCTTTTATTTTCTTAATTTTGAAGTATAGCTTTGTTGAATATAACATTGGTTGAGTTACTGTCTTCCTAGCTTTAAATATATAGTACTTCCATGGCTTCCTAGCATTTAGAGTTTTTCTTGAAAAAAATATCCTGTTATTCTTCTGGCTTTGTCTTTATATATGAGCTGTTGATTCTCTGGTTACTTTCTATATTACCTCTTTGTTTTGTGTGCTTAATGTTGTTATACTAGTATGATGCAAAGAGGTTCTTTTCTTTTCTTTTTGGTTGTTATCATTCTAAGTACCTTATATTTCTGGATGGCCATCTCCTACCATAGATATGCCTATTTTTATTTTCTGTAATTTTATTCTACATATTTTCTTTGTTTTTATTGTCTTCTCCCCTTTCTATATCCATGATTCATAAATTTGGTCTTTTATTAGTATCCCATAGATTGTGTAAGTTCTGTCTATATATAATTATTTTGTATTTGTTAAAGTCTAAATGCCAAGTCTTCAACCCTGATATACTTACTCTCTTTACTTGATCTATTCTATTGGTAAAGCTTTCCACTGATTTTTTTAAATTTAACTTATCGATCCGTCAATTTCCAAAGTTAATATTAATTTTATAAGAATCCTTATCTTTTTGTTGAACTTTTTAATACTTTGTACTTACCTCTTTATTTAGGAGTTGCCTGGATCAGATGGGTGTTTGTGTACAACTTCAGGAATTGTTTTGATTATTAATTGATGGGAGTGGGCCCACTTCACTATGGAAGATAACATTCCCTTGGAGGTGGTTGTAGGACAAATAAGCAAACTAGCTGAGGAGGAGTCCAGACCAGCAGGACAGCATGCCAGAGAGTAAGCCAGAAGATGACATTTCTCCATGGAATCTGCTTCATGTCTCTGTTTGGTTTCCTGCCCTAATTTCATTCCTGATAAATTGTGACCTAGAACTGGAAGCCAAGTAAATCCCTTTCTTCTGCAAGTTTTTTACTGTCAGTGTTTACCACTGCAACATGTAGCTAACTAGAACAACTGCTGACTAATTTTTAAAAAAATCACATGTATCATTTAGGATTGTCTGGAGAGCTCCTACACCACTACGTTGCTTGATGTGAGAGTCTGCTCAGCTGTCAAAAGATGGGACCTATACTTAAATTTTGTATTATTATTCCTCTCGGTGTGTGTGTGTGTGTGTGTGTGTGTGTGTGTGTGTGTGTGTGTGTACACTCACAGTGCACATGTGGATATCAGAGGACAACTTACATGACATGGTATTCCACCTCAAACACGTGGGTCCCAGGAATTGAATTTACATTGCTAGGCTGGGTCTCTTAAAAAGGAAACAGTGAAACATCCCACACTGCAGAAGGTTAGATAAGCAATACATTCCCTTTTAAAAGGTGGGCCATCCCCAGCTCCCTTTTCTTCCTTTCTCTTTTTCTCTCTCTGCTTCTCTGCCTCTCTTCTGTGTCTCTCCCTCCCATGAACTCTGTCACACGACATCTTTCTCTCCTTTGTTGCTGTTTAAAATTACAACATTGGTTCCCTGACTGGGAAAGGCTCTCCTTTCTGCTTCTTTCTGCCCACTGCGGTCTGAGGCCTGCCAGGACCCTGAAACTCAGTCCACATACAACAGCCTCACTTCTCCAACTAACAGATCTCTGGGTCTCTCCACCTAACACCTGCAGGATTGGTGAACCCCTTTTATCTGAGCATTTCCCATGAGTAAGGCCTTGTTTCTTCTTTCAGACATAAGCAGTCTTCTTGCCTAGCTCCTCAGCACCCCACCACACACACACACACTTACAAGGGCAGCTTGTGCCTTTCTTGTCTCATAGACCCAAGTGTCCTTTGGGCTCAGATTTTCAGACTCCTGTCTTCACAAGTCAGCTTGCGAATTTCTTATCTTTGACCTAAGCCTAAGTGTTTCTCGGGCTCAGCCCTTTGGCCTTTGTGCCTTCTCATCTTGCAGACTCACACCCTTCTTTTGGGCTCTGTGCCAGCTTGAGCCATTATCGTTCTATCCTTGCTTGATAAACGCTATTGAATCTCATTCTACCTTACTCGTGGGAACTGCAAGGTGGCTGCTTACCAGTACTCCACGTCTCAATGTTTCATAGGACCCTGCTTCCTTAAGTTCAGAGGACACAAAGATTAACTTCCTTGTCTCCAAGGCAGTCTCATTCAGAAGAATGAGGCCTCATGCTGGATTGTGAACCCTACATGCTTTCCTTCCTGATCCCTCTCCCTCCCTTTCTGGCTGCTCTGTGTTCTTCTGTTTTACACTAATCATACCCTACTTCATCAATTCTCTCTCTTTGTATCCCCAATAACATGTTGAAAAGCTCTAACCAGAACAATTAGCTGTTGCTGTAGGACTACCAGCCTATAGAGCGGGAGGTGCAAGACCACTCAGTCCCGGTGATGAGAGCCAGCAGCAACCAAGAGGAACTATAATGGCTGCTCTCAGTACTTAACCAGCTGAGTTTCCTGGTAGATCGGATGGAAAGAGAGTTTCCAGGTAATGCGGAGTTCCTGGGGGTGGGGGAGGAGAGGAGAAAGAGAAAGTGATAGGATGTGGACAAGGCACATCTTTTAAAAGGGAGTGTACGGAACGTGCACAGTGCACAGAAGGGGCTCTTAGTGGCTGCAGCTGACGATATATCCTATCAGGCCCCCCAAAGCAGGCTATTACACATGCCTGAATACTTATATTCCTCCCTTTTTATTTATATTGAAAACGTAAGAAATCAGAAAGGGGTGTGAGGCAGGGATAAGGACACCATGTTCTTATGACTACTTCCTACTGACCTGGTGGGGGGGTTGTTGTTCATTTTTGTGGACCTGGGAAAACTGGACTGCTGGCCACGTCCTGGAGTATCTGGCTATTTCACTTCACTGTCTAGGCTCTGCAGAACCATCAGGCACCACCTGGACCTGGCAAAATGCTGTTTGAGTTGGATGCAAGTCAACTGCCTACGGCTTAAAACATCCGATCCTTTCTCATCACCAGAGCCTCACCCGGACACTCTCCTTCCATCCAATCCACCAGGAAACTCAGGTGATTGGTTACTGAGAGAAGCACCTTTGGGGTGCTGCTAATTCTCACCAGCAGGACGTGTTTGGAAATCTTGCACCTCCAGCTCTATAGCCCATGGCTGGTAGTCCTACAACAGCTGATTGGTTTGATTAGCGGTTTTAAACATGTTACTCGGGATACATAGAGAGGGAATTGATGAAGCAGGATGTAATTAGTGAAAACAGAAGAAAAAATAACGTGAAGCAACCTGGAAGGGAGGAAGAGGGGTCAGGAAGGAAAGCGTGTGGGGTTCCCAATCCGGCAGTTAATCTCTGTGTCCTCTGAAACTTAAGGAAACAGGGTCCCGTGAAATATTGGGACATGTAGTGCTGATAAGTGACCACCTTGCAATTCCCACGAGTAAGGTAGACATGAGATACGATAGCTTTATCAAACAAGGATAGAACAATAATGGCTCAAGCCATTTAATTGCTCATCAGCAAAAAACGGGGGCCAGGGCACAGAGCCCAAAGGAAGGGCATGAGTGCTAAAGACGAGAAGGCACAAAGATGGAAGGACTGAGCCATCGCAGGGGTGGGACTGGGGGTAGGTTTAAGGTCTGAGCCTGAAGGATACTTGTGTCAGACAGACAAGAAAGGAGGCCTTATTCATGGAAAACAGCCAGAGAAAAGGGACTCACCAATCTTGCTGATGTTAGATGGACAGGTCCAGAGATCTATTAGTTGGAGAAACGAGATTTTTGTATGTGGACTGAATTCCTAGCCGGCAGGAGGATGTGCCAGGAGAGCCTTTCCCAGTTAAGGAATCAGTATTATAATTTTAAAATGCAGCGTGATAGAGAAAAACACCATGTGACAAAGCTCATGTGGAGAGGTTTTTTATTGGGGGAAAGTAAATAGGAAAAGGGGGAAGGAAGAGGGGAGACCAACCTCTGGGGACAGGAGCAACAGAAGAGAAGAGAGAGGGAGAGAGACAGAGAGAGATAGAGAGACGGAGAGATAGGCAGAGAAGCAGAGAGGAGAGAGGGGAAAGAGGGAGAGAGAAACAGGAGATAGGCAATGCCCACCTTTTAAAAGGGAATGTAGCAGATGTGTACACCTGAGGGCATAGTCTGTCAGGACCCCCAAGGCCAGGCCAGTAAAGATGCCTGAATAGTAACAAGAAACATGCCGCAAACTACAGTCTCATTTCAATGTATGTACATACACTAAGTGTATGATTTCCTTATGTATTTACTCATGCTTCAAAGCCTTTAAAGTACGTGGTCTTTCTCTAAGATAAAAGACAAGGAAACTGATAAGATTCCCCACCCAGAGTAAGTGAATTTCTATAGAAAACCTATCTTTTCTACAGTAAACTTATCTTTAAATAGCTTGAAAGACACAATGTGTAGTGTTTACACTGTGTATTCAGAAAGAAAAAGGGAAGAACTCTGACCTAGTAGTACTGCTCTGTTCTATTACCGCACACAGAATTTGGTATCTGTGTAATTTAGGATTTTTTTAAGCTTTTTTGAGTTTTAAATTCCGTGCTTGTAAAGTGGAAAAAATAATATCCACCTCCTATGATATAATGAAAACCAAAGCAAAAGCCACATGTAAATAACATAAAACAATAAAAATATCAAGTAATTAATATGTAATTTATATAACATGTCTACTTTTCAGCCCACTTTTTCTACTACATAGCTAACATACACACACTTACATGCGTACATGTGTCCACAACTACCCCGATGCTCCTACCCTCACACCACCCCAATGTTTGAAGCATAAAGCTTTGGTATTAACATGAGTGTTGGAGGGCTGAGAGCTGTTTGAAGAATTATTTGACAAAATGTAAACTTCATTGAAGAAAATTAATATTTTAATCCCCACATTCCATATTTTTGTCTTAACAGTTCTCAAAAGTTGAATGTTAGGAACTTATAAATAATTTCTCAAAAAGTTAGGAAAAAATTTTCCTCTATCATTTATCTTGAGTCTCTTGAGTTTTCATGTTGATCCATAGAATCGATCTTAGCAGCATTGTTTAAGAATTATATTAAAGATACATTTATGATGTGCTAAATATTTTCTCAGTTTGTGCCTATAGAAAATATGTTGAGAAAGAGAAGAGTGGATTTTTTTTCTTGAGTAAATGACAGTTATTTTCTGATCTGACTTGTTTTAGCTGCATATGTTTTTATATATTCAAAGAACAACTACTTTAAGAACTTTATAACCATTTTGAAAATGATGATGATATGGTTTTAACAGAAACAAGAGAAAGAATGAAGATCCAGAAGTATTGGAATAATAAGATACAGAATATCTAAATACAAGAACCACCTCTGAGAAACTAGTCTTAGGTGCTGATGAGATGCTTCAGTAGGTAAGCATAGACACTGTGTAGACCTAGTAGCCTGAGCTTGGTCCACGGAACCCATGTAAATGCAGAAGGAGATAGAAATAACTCCACAATTGTACCGTAACCTCCATACATATGCTGAGGCATGTACACACCCCACACATATCATGCATATTCTTACACAGTAATAATAAAAAAGAATTTTGAGAAATTAGATTACCCCCCTTTTATCAGAGGTTACACTTAAACTTTTGTGAGTATAGTTTTGGAACTACTGAGCCTGGATAAGTAATTTCTAGTTTTTTTCATGACTTTTGACCTAAACAGCCTACCTTTTCTGATGCTCTGGCTGGCACCTCCTCATTTGTATATTAGTGTCATCTAGAGCCTTTCATGGATGAGTAATTCTCCTTTCCCCATCTTTTCTCTGCCACTGGCTTTAGTAATGGGAGGATTTCCCCCTTTGGAAGCCTCCCGATAACCCCCAGACACCAACTGGTCTCCCTCTCCCCTGGTGAAAGTACGATTGGCACTCACAGTGTGAAATAGCTGAAATGTGCAGCCAGAAGTGATCTTGAGACTTTATTGTTCCTGTCTAGTGATAACCGAACGCATGTGCAGCAGAAGAAAGCCCTAAGCCTTCACAGCAGCTGCAGTGACTTTCCTAGGGAGGTTCTCTGCAGGCAGTCACCTTTGTGCATTCTTGATTTGTAGGGCATCTCTCTATAAACATCTTGGTTCTATTTTCCTTTGTTGACATGCATGAGCACTATTCTAGTTGGAATTTTATTTGATGGTACGTGACCTTTGAAGTGTTCTTTGTGTGTTTTGTGGCTCAAACTCTGTAGGGCTGAAACCGAGCATTGTTTCCTGTGATTTATAATGACGGGGGAAGATGATTAGATCTTTCACATAATTATTCAGGGTTTGGCAGATTCTTGAGCTGGATTTTAAGCGATTAAGAGAAAAAAGGCCTTTTGAGCAAAAAAAAACCCTGCTTTATCATACTGATTTTAAAGTACTTTTGCATTCAAGGCAGCTATAAATATGCACATGAATATAACAATGTGTTCACTCTTTCTGAGGTGCTAGGCCTCCGCTTTATGACCCTATCCTATACTGATGAATATCTTGCATATCACCTTAGAACCTTCATCTGGCGATGGATCGAGGTAGAGTCTCAATTTGGAGCAACGGTCTGAGCTCTTAAGGTCCAAATGAGGAGCAGAAGGAGGGAGAACATGAGCAAAAAATCAGGACCACGAGGGATGCACCCACCCACTGTGACAGTGGAACTGATTTATTGGGAGCCCACCAAGGCCAGCTGGTCTGGGACTGGATAAGCATGGGTTGATTCCGGACTCTCATAAACTTCTAAAGAAGGGCGTTCTAGAGTTTGATGTGTGGCTCAGCACCACCCTACTCTAATTCTGAACACACTCTTTACGTCTTCACAGCAATGTTTCCCTGAGTTCACACCTATTCTTTGTACCTTCATTTATTTTCTTTGGAGGCAACAAAAAAATATGTGCTCTGCAATAACATCCTTCCTTTCAATTCAGATAAATTTGGTCTGTAAGTGTGCTAAGAACTGAACAGACACTTCTCAAAAGAAGAAGTACAAATCATCAATAAATCTTTGAAAGAGAATTCAACAACTATATCCATTGGGAAAAACAAGTAAAAACTACATTAAGACTCTGTCTTATCCCAGTCAGAATGCAGATCATTGAGAAAATATGTGACAATAAATGTTATTAAGGATACAGAGAAAGACACACACACACACACACTGAAATTTTATAGTCATGGAAAAGAGAAGTATGAAATTATGTCAGTTTTAGAAAAATGAAAGTAAATGAATATATCAGCATATTAAATAAAATAAGACAGACTTGGAATGATTAATGTGTTTTCTTCTAATTAATCTGGGTTTAAATTTATAGAAAAGCATATGCATATACACATAGATAAGTAGGCCATAAATTAATATCGAAAGGCACCTATGGGGCGGGGATAAAGAAACCTAAAGTGTGGACGAAAGCAGCTAAGAATATATGTGTGACATGGAAGCAGACTGATGAACAATTTGAGAGGAGAAAGGGGACCAACAAAAGGGAGGGATGGAGGAGGGTAGTTCAGGATAAATAAAGTTTTAAAAGTGTAAAGTTTATATGTATAAAAACTATAGTTAAACTTATTATTCTATGTGCTAAACTTTGAAAAAATATTTATTTTATTTTAAAGATAATATAATTACTTCCTTTCCCCACCCCTTTCTCCCTTTAAATTCTCTTATATAACCCTCTTTGCTCTCTTCCAAATTCATGGATTTTTCTTAAAAAAATAATTGTTGTTGTATACACACACACATACATACATATACACACATGATTATATTTCTAAATATAACTTTCTTGGTCTGCACAATGTACTTGTCAGTATGTTTGGGGGGCTGACTATTTGCAATTGGAAGACCTGTTAGTGAGCTTTTCCAGGGGAAGATAATTTCTCCTTGGCATTCTTCGTGGCCAGTAGTTCTTTGTATAGCCTTGAAGTGTCCTGGTCCTTTCCTTGTCCTCTTTGTCATGTCTATGGTTCCTCTTTTTTAGAAGTCTGTCATTTTGGTGAGACTTGGTGACTATATATTTTAACACTAGGAGACACAGCAAACTCCCTGCTGTGGGTCAATGTTCATGTACTTTGTAAAGATTTATAAGTTGTATGGCTTTAATAAAACACTGATTGGCCAGTAGCCAGGCAGGAATTATAGGCAGGAAGTAGAGGTGGGGCAATAAAAACAGAAGAATTCTGGGAAGAGGAAAAACTAAGTCTACAGTCATAACCCAGACACAGAGGAAGCAAAACGAGAATGCCTTGCGGATAAAAGGTACCAAGCCACATGGCTGACACAGACAACAATTATGGGTTAATGTAGGATGTAAGCATTAACAAGAAGCCTGAACTAAGAGACCAACCAGTTTCTAATTAATGTAGACCTCTGTGTGTTTTTGTGGGACTAAAAAGCTGTAGGACCGGGCCGGACAGAAATCTTGGTCAACAATTCCCTGATGCTTTGGCTCTTGCAATCTTTCTGCCCCGTCTTATGATATGTTCCCTGAGTCTTATGTGCAGCATTGTTTGAAGTTATATCCACAACTCTGCATTTTGACTAATTGTGGGGTTTCGTTTTGTATTATTTTTTTCTTTTGTTTTTTAGTGGTCTCTTTTGTTGAAAAGAGAAGGTTCTTTGATGAGGCAAAGAACTGCACTTATCTGTGGGTTTAAGGACAAATATTTAGAATGTAGTTAGGGATTATGCTAATTTAGTAAAGTTGTGGTTTTAGATTCTTATCCAAGATCCATCATTTCAACAAGTCCTGGGTAGTTAGCTAGGATATCAGCACAAGGCATGCTTTCCCTCTGGTTGAGCAGTTTTTAAGTCCAAATGAGAACTGTTGGTTACTACTAAAGTATATATATATATATATATATATATATATATATATATATATATATATATGTTGCACCTTCTGGTTTATCAATCCATCTGGTCATTTTTATACTCCATAGCCTGGTTGAAGCTTGGAGTGTGGGGGTAGAGCTGGATGGGTGGACACACATTGGGCATGGGATAATAGAGGCCTGTGAATTGGGAAGTAAGCATGTTGGACATAGGCAGAAGCTTGGAGATCGGTTATAAAGTAGGCAGGGGTGTCTAGACCAGACCTAGACACAAGATGTAGGACCCAAGCTACATCTGGCAGATAAAAGAGCTTATGTGGACAGGACGGTCAAGCAGACACAAGAGACAAAACTCTACAAAAGGATGTAGGGAAGATCTGGCTAGGTTGATGTGGCATGAGAGGGACTTCACTAGCTAAAATTTCTTTTTATTAGAAATTAGAAAACATTAGCTGGGCAGTAGTGGCACATGCTTTTAATCACAGCCCTGGGGAGGCAGAGGCAGAAGGATCTCTGAGTTCGAGGCCAACCTGGTGTTCAGAGTGAGTTCCAGGACAAGATCCATAGCTACAGAAAAACCCAAATAAATAAATAGATAGATAGATAGATAGATAGATAGATAGATAGATAGATAGATAGATACCATCCTATCATTCTTCATTACTTCGGGTAGGTTTGGTTTTTCACTTTAAAATTTATTGAAAGCTCAGTGAGACACAAAATTAGTGCGTCCACCTTAGTTTTCACAAAACCTAGACTCCAGGTTAAGTAACCAATATTTTTCAAGTTTTCAAATGCAGAAAATGATGAAAAAATTACTGTAAATGCCTAGCATAATTTCTTTTCCTTTTTTTTTTTTTTTTTTTTTGGATTTTCGAGACAGGGTTTCTCCGTAGCTTTTTTGGTTCCTGTCCTGGAACTAGCTCTTGTAGACCAGGCTGGCCTTGAATTCACAGAGATCCGCCTGCCTCTGCCTCCCGAGTTCTGGAATTAAAGGAGTGCGCCACCACCGCCTGGCCCTAGCATAATTTCTAAACTATCAAGAGAACTTGATTTTATAAAAAAAACTCAAAGGAAACCTAACAGAGATAAAATCTCCCTGAACTGTGTAGATACATACTAGGTTAAATGAATTTTCCTGATTTGTTGGCCTTTGAAAGGCCAACAATATTTTGGTTTGATTCTTAACTTTGAGTTATTTTTAGCAGCAATAATAGCCCATTATTTTCTACATTTCTCTTGTATGCTACCAAGAAACCACATTTTTTTTTTACTGAACTTATTTTGCAATAATGACAGCTTTCTACTTTCAAGACAGAATACTTGATAGACAAAGCTATTTTTATTTTCACTAAAAGTTGGCTGAGTATTTTTTTCTTTAAAATTTGTAAAAATGGTAATTGGATCACTTCTTTTCTGCCTCCATCTGTTGTTAATGCTTTTTACTCGACAGGGATAAAAGATATCATTCTGTACATTAAATAGAGTAAAAAATAGTTTGGATTTTTGGAGGACTACTTTTCAAGGTGAGGTGTTATTATATGTTGGCTACACAAGATGCTAAAATGGTTGTTTCTACTAGAAGTGTGAACAATGACAAATGTAATAAATATGGCATTATAGTAAACATCTATTTTTTTCTATTACAAATTACTCTAAAACTAAAAGTGTTAAGACAGTGCACTGTTATTATTTTATGGTCACCATGGGTCAGAAAGCCTGGTTCTCACTGGTTCTTCTATGAAACTGCAGCCAGAATGCTGCAGGAGGCCCTCGTCATTGACTGTTGGTGAAGCACCATGTTCAAGACAAATCTTTGAAGCTTTTGACAAGAAGCTTCAGTTCCTTACCTGATATTCTCCACTGAAGTATGCACAGCACAGCCTTCTCTTGAGCAAGTACTCTAAGAGAGAAAGATAAAATTGTGCATGTGCATTATCAAGACAGAACCCAGAGACTCATAATCCAATATCAGTAGAGACATCTGGTTTTGGGGTTTTTTGTTTTTGTTTTTTGTTTGTTTTTTTTATAGTTTTTTGTAGTTTATATAATCTCAAAATAAAGGAAGTAATAAAAATTGTTGTCTTGAAGAAGGTGAAAGTGTCTCAATGCTAATGAAATTAAAGGATACCATGACAAGAATTCTATATCGAGGTGATAGCATAAACATAAATAATATGAATAAGAACTTAGAACATATCATTCATTTTTTTCCTCTATAAAAATAATTGAGAAAAAATATCCAATTATGTAAATTGTTACTCAGGACTTTATCAGGAAATATAAGAAATGGACAATGGTAGCATTATACTACATATATTTATGAGAATACACAATGCAAATAATAATAATTTTTCTTTAAAAGGGAAAGATACTTGTTGAAAACCAGCTTCAACAAAACTCGGATGTTCTAGGATAGGAGCATGAGGATTAGAAGTATTGGGCAAAAGGAACAGAGATTTGAACACAGGACAGCATGGGGAAGGAAATTCAGTGAATACTGAATTTGCCTCGTTTATTCTTCCACATGCTTATTATATACTTCACTCCAAAAGGGAAGGGGAGGCAACAGTCTTCATTAGCAGACACAAGGACTAGCCTTGAATTCTCTGACCTTTGATCCAGGTGGAGCAGATCTACTTCACCCTCAAAATACTAATTAACCACATTCTAGACCAGAATCTCTCATTTATAGCCACACTTGTTAACAATTCGAGAGAACAAGATAAGCTCAAACTCTCTGACTTTCAGACAAGGTGGAACGGGCTCACATCTGTGTGTGCCCTGACGGGACAGATACTGCAAAAAGGAAAAGATGGGGCTTGATTTTTTTCAACAAACAGCCCCAAACCAAAGTGTATGTGGTTTTCTGTAATAAAAACTTCCTTCTCACTTTTCATAGTAATCTTCTTTACTTTTGGCAACTCTCCCTTATAGATGACTTTCACAAAGCCTCTTCAACTTGAAGTTAGTTAAGTTTGTGACTCACCCAATTTAAGACAATAGCTTCTTGGAGTGCCCTCTTAGAAATGAAGAGAAAGGCTATATCACTGTACATAGGCTTTTCCCCACTGCCTCACCCTGGAAATCACCCACCTGACTTCCATTTACAGGGCAGTATCTGTGATCCATTACCTGTCTCCAACTGAGTGCTGGAGAGCTCTGGAGTAAAATGTAGAAAATAAAAGAGAACTCAAATAGATAGAAAGTAGGCCTTTTATATTGAAAACACAGAATCCAGTAAAGGGTAAATCATAGAGACTATTTCCTTTTTGGATTGACTTATGTATTACCCTCATTGACTGAAGCGTTCATCAACTTATGAGTCCTTCATTAAAATGAATGCTACCTGTGGGTACAAAATGATGTTGTTGGGACCCTATCCCTTAGGAGATGCTCTGATTCTGAACACTCAACTATTTCTGCATGATGTTTTTCATCTTGGTAGATGGTCCTAGGTGCCAATATTTTCAATGGAGAACAGATCATCATCTACAATAAAGATTTAAATAGATACAATGAAGGATGATAAATTCAACAAATTTTTCAATGAAGAAAATTATAACTGTAACCGACTTGTTAATTTTTCTGCTGTTTATATGTGCCTTCTGCTCATTCATCAGTCCAAGGACAAAAGTCCCATAAATCATGGCAAAATGGAACCTTATGGTTGTTTTTTCCTCTTTTTTTATTTTATTATTTAATTTTTAAAATTTTTTTCCATTCAAAAATTTTCATTTCCTCCCCTTCTCCCATTCCCCTCCCAATCTACCACTCACCCTCCTCCTTCCCCCTCCCCCTCCCTCCTTAAGAGAGGGCAGGGACCCCTGCCCTGTGGGAAGTCCAAGGCCCTCCCCACTATATCCAGGCCTAGGAAGCTTTGCATCCAAATAGACTAGGGTCCCAAAAAGCCAGTAGATGCAGTAGAAACAAGTCCCAGTGCCTTTATCAATGGCTTCTCAGTCATCCCCCATTGTCAGCCACATTCAGAGAGCCCAGTTTGATAGCACACTCATTCAGTCCTGGTCCAGCTGTATTTGATGAGCTCCCATTAGAACAGGCACACTGTCTCAGTGGGTGGACCAACCCCTCGTGGTCCAGATTTCCTTGCTCATCTTCTCCTCTTTCTGCTCTTCAACTAGACCTTGGGAGCTCAGTCCGTTGCTCTGATGAGGGTCTGTGTCTCTATCTCTATCCATCGCCGGACGAAGATTCTATGGTGATATTCGAGATAAACATCAGTGTAATAGTGGGGCAAGGCCAGTTCAGGCACCTTCTGCTCTGCTGCCCAAGGACCCAGCTGGGGACATCCCTGTGGATACCTGGGATCCCCTCTAGAGCCAAGTCTCTTGCCAACCCTAAAATGGCTCCCTTAATGTAGATATCTTCTTCCCTGCTCCTATACCACCCTTCCTCCATCTCCGCCCTCCCACTCCCCCAAGCTCTCTCTAGTCTTTCCTTTCTCCCTTCTCTCTCCCCCTCTCCCCTTCCCCCAACCCCAACTCCCATCTACTTCAGGATCTAGCAATACCACTCTTGGGAATATACTCAAGAGATGCCCAATCATACTACAAAAGCATTTGTTCAACTATGTTCATAGCAGCATTATTTGTAATAGCCAGAACCTGGAAACAACCTAGATGCACCTCAATGGAAGAATTGATGAAGAAACTGTGGAATATATGCACATTAGTGTACTACTCAGCTGTAAAAAATAATGACATTTTGAATTTTGCATGCAAATGGATAGAAATAGAAAACACTCTCCTGAGTGAGGTAACCCAGACCCAAAAAGATGAATATTGTATGTACTCACTCATTAGCGGACTCTAGCCATAAACAAAGGACATTAAGCCTATAGTTCGCAAACCCAGAGAAGTCAAATAACAAGGTGAACCCAAAGAAAAACATATATAGATCCTCCTGGAAGTTGGAAGCAAACAAGATTGCCAGGCAAAAGTTCCTCTTTTTTTTCTACAAGTTAAAATGCCTTCAATTGGGCCTGTTTAATTTCTGTTTGAGTTAAACTTTATATAACACCTAAGACTTCTATCCAGCAATGCACTGAAGGCAAGAGAGATTTCAATGAAACTCATTCTTTTGGTCTGAGGCAGCTAAGATTTTCTTTTTAGATATGATCTCAAGAGTTGATTAGTTGAGTGTATGTAGCTATGGGGAAAATATTTCAGAGAATTTGAAATTGTCCGGCTTTATATAAATATAACTAGCTGTCATAGAAACTCAAGAGGCTCTGAGAGACTGAAAGTCTTCTTATTCTGAAAACGGATGAGGTTAACAGGCTGCACATTTGAGAAAGCAAAGTCAGAGAAGAACTATAGGGACCAAAATCACGTACTTACCATCTTTGCAGGGCTTGGTACACCTCCGATGAGAAAGCTTCTGTCTTAAGTCCTGAAATTCCATTCCATTTGTAATAAACTCAGCATAGGAGAATTAGATTTCTTTGGTGATAAGAAAAAAAACTTAGGTGATAGTGTCAAACATTTTAAAATTGAATTGCTGTAGTAATGAATATTACTGATGGGTTGATTTTTTATTTCTTAAGAGGCTGGAGAGACTGTTCAGCAGTTAGGAGCACTTAGTATACTTTTCTTTTTGTTGCTAGGGGATGACAGGTGTGTGTTTTCTGCTTGGTGCAAGGCACAGTTATGGGTCAGGAAGGGACAGGGTTGTGAGAGAAGAGGGGACCTCAATCCAATTCTTTGTTTTGTTTTGTATTTCGAGACACAGAGTTCCTGTGTACCTCTGGCTGACATGCTCTGTAGACCAGACTGGCTCCAGCTCACAGAAATCCACCTGTCTCTGCCTCCCAAGTGCTGGGATTAAAGGCTGAAGTCACCACCATCTGGCTCAGTACAACTCTTGCTGGTGTCTGGTGCTTGTGACAGCCTGCCTAGTTTACATGGTGGGGTGGGTGGACCAGTAGGTCTCCAGCCTGGCACCAGTGAAGCTTAGGTCAGGAAGGGGCCTTAGCGGTGGCCTGGTCAGGAAGAATGACTAGTTGCTTCTTCATGGGCCAGGCAACCATGACCATGATGGTTCTGCAGGATAGTAGAGGTGTGTGGGGGGGAGGTCGGGGGGGGTTAGGGAGATGGATTTCTGCTGAGTGCTCAGGAGTCTCTAATACTGTGGACATGGATTGAAGGGGAGATTTCCCAAAGATGGAGCTGTCCCACCAGAGGCCATACTTGGCCCTGGGGAGAACTGAGTGGTACAGAATGGCATCTGTGGGGCAGGTACTCAGCACTTCTACAGGAGCTGTTACTGGACAAAGAGGACAGGGATCATTGGTAGTTGTCATGGGTGGCCACGAAAGAGCCCTAGAGAGGGATTGCTATTATGCTTCAGGGCCTGAATGTTATGGAGACCTCTGCAGTGATCCCTGGCATGCCTGGGCACTTGGTAGTCTTGCGGA
The DNA here is from genome assembly GCF_950005125.1 of Chionomys nivalis. Lineage (NCBI taxonomy): Eukaryota > Metazoa > Chordata > Mammalia > Rodentia > Cricetidae > Chionomys > Chionomys nivalis. Next base: position 24,760,292 of record NC_080105.1, read on the forward strand.
AGATCAAAATTTGGTATGAGAACCCAGGCTCACCACTGCCTATAAATTCAGCTCCTACAGATCTTCTGGACCTTGTAAGCATTTGCACACATGTACACATGTGTGTGCCTTCATACACATACATACACACACACACACCTAAAATAAATGAAATCTTAAAGCTTCATTTGTTTGTTCGTTTATTCTCATTACCATGTGGCTCCCAAAGACTCAACTCGGCCTGTCAGGTGCGGCAGTGAGAAGTTTTCCCCACTGACCACCTTGCTGTCCCAGCTTTGAAAGTCTTAGTTCATCTAAGAACACAGGCACGAATGACCTTCTTGTTAGAGATTTATTTGTTTTGCATTTTTTTTGTAGGAAGTTTTTTTTTTTTTTAAATTTTAAAATAATCTTTTTCTCATTTTACATGCCAATCCTCCTTCCCTCTCTGTCCCCACTTCCCGCTCCCCCAACCTTCCTCAGAGAGGATAAGGCTTCCCATGAGGTGTCAACAAAGTCTACCATATAACTTTGAGGCAGGACCAAGGCCCCACCCCCTATATCTAGGCTTAGCAAGGTATCCCTCCAAAAAGAATGGGCTTCAAAAAGCCAGTTCAAACACAAAGGATAAGTCCTGGTCCCACTGCTAGTGGCCCCACACACTGCTCCAGCCACACAACTGTCACCCACATTTAGGGGACCTAGTTAGATCCTGTGCAGGCTCCCCCATTATCAGTATAGAGTCAGTGAACACCCACTAGTTCATGTCAGGTGTTTCTGTGGGTAACATGGTCTTGACCTCTTTGCTCATATTATCGCTCCTCCCTCTCTATGACTGAACTCTGGGAGCCTGGCTCAAATCTTAGCTGTGCATCTCTGCTTTTGCTTCCATCAGTTGCTGACTGCTCTTCGGGCTGTTGAGGGAGGGGGAGTTGTTTGGGGGAGGGGGAGGGAAATGGGAGGCGGTGGCGGGAAGGAGGCAGAAATATTTAATAAATAAATAAATAAATAAATTTAAATAAAAAAATAAATTTGACAAAGGAAGAATGTCTTCTCTAAACATTATTTGGCAAAAATGTATTTAAGTTCTTATGGCAACTAAGACTAATATAGGAGAAAAATGCATTAAACGGGGAGTTGAGTGTATAGTAGACTTATGAGACATAGCTAGATGAGGGAAATTGATTGAAAGGAAAAGTTAAAATACATGGTACAACAGTTTTTCACAGAAGCAGAGACAGTTAAGGAATAGGAATTTTGTGTAAGAATAATGTTTGTGCCTCCAACAATTGTTAAAGAATGGGGATTCATTGAAGGGAAGAGAAGGGGAAAAGGAGGAGTCATACAATTATATTTTAAATGAAGATAATTTTTTGTTGTTTTTTTGAGAAAAGATTTCTTTGTAGAGCCTTGAACACTGTCCTGGAACTTACTCAGAGAGATCTGCCTGCCTCTGCCTCCCAAGTGCTGGAATTAAAGGTATAAGCCACCGCCATCCAGGAAATAAAAATAATTTAAAAAATAAGGCCTGTGGATAAAGGTACGGATGTAACTCTGAAGGCAGTAGCTCAGAGAACATTCCGGTCCAGTTCATCTTGAGTTACTTACGTCAAGAGTATACATTTTCCTTTTATCTTTAAACCTGATTTAACACCTGTAGAATTGTTGCCATACATTCTTTGCTCTAAGTAAAATGGCTGGGACATTGGGAACTGTGTGGTGTCCTTCCCTGGGGTCACCAAAGTATGCATCCTTTGATGGGAAGAACTTCAGTACTCCAAGATTTTGACACAATTGTAGACATGTATATATTTATGTAAGGTAGTATTTAGTACATCAAAAGATACTGCTAAAATAATAAAGAAAATGTCATGTTGTGTGGGAATGTCTAGAAAAAATAATTGGCAAATATCTTCAACAAATCCCTCAGTATTTTTACATAAGACAGAATAATAATAATAATAATAAACAACTATAAGACTACATTGATTAAATAAGGGACTAACAATCTGATTCTCAAGCAGGGAAATTAGTGTGGCACTCATACATATTTCTGTGGAAGCAGAAAAAGCATGACTATACACCACTTTTTCCTGTGTTTTTATGCTATTGTGCCTTCACTACCCGTGTGGTGCAGTGAAAGGCTTTTACCAGTTCCTGGGCATAGTGTTTTATTCTAAAAGTGAGAGACTATCCTCTCTAATTATTTTAAACCCATTCTTGGTCTAACAAAAATTTCAGAAATTATTCTGAGAGCATGAAGGGACTGGACTGTGTTCAAATAAACTACACCCTACAAAATAAACTACACCCTTCCGCATATTGAAACCCTAGATTCACGATGCACAGAACACAAATACACATCATGACTAAAGTAAGCTTTTGCTATATGCTCTGTAAAACAAATTGTCCATCATGATTGCCTACCTTGATGTCACAGGAGCAAAGAGCTTCTCATCTCATATGGGGGCAAATAAGTCATCTAACGTGTTAGAGAAAATCCTCAGTGAGATAAGATAGATAAAAAGGTTCTCACATGATCTCAGCTTTCACGTGGAAACATCTGTCCTTAATCTGTGTGGGAAGAGACAGTTTAGCTTTCCCACTGACCTCAAAAGCAAGGCACCACTAGGGATGATGGGGAATGAAACAACATTCTGCACATCCATATGGACAATAAAACTGAAGTTATTTCATCACAAAGATCTTTCTGTGCTATATTTCAATGTTTACTGAAACATTTTTTTTTTTTATAAAACCATGATGGCATGTCTCATTCATGGTCCAACTCACAATTGTTGCAATGGAAAATATAGAATCTTCCTGTCATTCTGGTTCACAAATTGCTGAAATGTTTCTATGCCTCTCAAGGGTTTGTAAATCTTTCCAGTCCCTGTCTAACATGGTAGATGTCCTTAATTTTTTTTTACTTTAAAATCTTTGGATTTTCTTTTCCTGTTTGCCTTTTTTTAAAAAAAAATCCCATCTGCTTTCTCTTCTATATACCTTCTTTCTTTTTTCCTCACTTCATCTCCCTCTTCCTTGTTCTCTTCATCTTAGGAACAAGTTCAAGATCATGACTCTGATCCTTTATTGATGTGTTTTGTGAGGAGTATGAACTTCAAACACATCAACATTAAGAAATGGTGGGGAATACTAAGAGTAGGAGAGAGGCAGGGATCAAGTAGAGAAATGGCTGGAAATGTTCAATAAGGTAGATATGATAATGCCATAATGAAACCTATTATTTTGTGTGTTAAATTTAAATTCTGAAAAGCAGCAATACTTTAAAATGAATCCCAGTCTGTCAGTGCAAAGTTAAGAATGGAATCAGGGAAAGCTGTGAGTGTTTGATCTTGGATACCAAAATTTCATCTGATTCTCAGCATACCTTTAGCAGTGTTTGCCAACATGTTAGAGCAAGGATAAAAGAGGGGACCCAAAATCATGGCTAAAGGGTTACTTCTGAAGAATGAGTGACTATAGAGAGAAATAAACAGTTCCTTAAAAGCAGTAATGGGGGCTGGAGAGAAGGTTCCTCTCTTAGAATACTTGCTGCTTTTACAAAGGAGCCTGGGGTGCAATTCCCAGAATTCCTTTTGGGTAGCTCGCAACTGTATTCCAGTTTCAAAGAATCCTGTCACAATGTGAGGTGTGCATTTTCTCAGCCTTCAGGTGCTCTAACCATACGTAACTCAATCCAAAACATCTTCTGGCCTCTGCAAGCATATGTGTACATGTGGTCCACACGCACGCACACACACACTTAAAAGATTCTAATTTAAAAGAAATATGAAGCATGAACTAGAAAGTGAAGCAAAGCACTCAGCCTTTCTGCCATTCCAGCACTGCTTAAAGTGATGCCACTGGATTAAGAAAGGTACCCTCATTAACATCTTTATTGTTTGCAGATACGGTAAGATTCTGAAAAGAATTCTATTAGAATTATGTATATATGTTATATATATATGAAAGATTGAAATTAAAAATATTTTAAAAAATATACAATGGTGCCAAAAGCATTGCTACAAAGACAAAGGATGTGTGGAACCCTCTAGAAACTGTTTACACCTTTTTGTAGTAACAAAGCTGAGCCTGGTCACAGAGACTATGGGAGGTGAAAGTGGTCGGGTCAGGAGTCCAAGGTTAGCCTCAGCTACACTAGATCTTGTCTGGAAAAAAAAAGTAAATAAAATAAAAGTAATGTGTTTTATCTTTTGTTTTCTCAAGAAATTCTTACAGTATATCTCATGCTGTCCTGGAACTGACTATGTAATAATGGCCACTGGGAGCAAACTAGCAGCAATCCTCCTGCCTGACCCTCCTATGGGCTGAAATTATAGACCTCAATTCCTGTTCTATCAGTGAAATTAAGTATGAAATTCTGCATGGAGCCACATAGAATGGATTGTTTCTCGGGCAATCAATCATAACTTCAAGTTTTGAAAAAGAAGCTTTTAATATTGCCTTACTTTCAGAAAATTAAACATTTACCATTATCTGTTATGGATAGTTCTGTCTTCTGCCTAGGATATAATCAACACCGATGAGTCCACTAAACGAAACTTCTAAGAATTTTGGCCGCTATACATATACATTTGTACATGCTAAATTCTTCTTAATGCCTAACTCAAATTCTATGGTCAGAATGACAGACAACAGCAATAGTTCAAAGTCAATTTCTGTTTCCAAGCCTCTTTCTGGATTAAATACTAGTTATGTACAACTAATTGTACATAGCTTTGGAAGAAGAATACGGTAAGCCTTAATGTCATTCTGCAAAAGTTACATGGTTTTGGTTTTTAAGATATTTATAAAGAATTTCTGCTTCTATATGTGGCAACATTTGACATCAGGAAGTCAGAACGAACAGTGCTTCCTACCTATCCACATTACTTAGGATTAAAGATCAAATTAGAAGGACCGCATAAGGGAAGTAGAGTTTTTATTAATAATTTTACAAGTGAAGCATTTGAGTGGTGTTTCCACGAAGTTCTTAGTTGTGGTTTTGATTTCCCTTTTTAGTTAAGACAAATTGGAACACTACAGACAGGTCTTTAGACACAACTTTCATCCAGTTCTTTCTCTTCAAAGCCTCAAATGCTAATACTCAGGGACATTGGTGATTTTCTTAGGGACATGTCAGAATTTAACATGGTCCATTATTTATAATTCAGTGCCCAATTAGATTGGACTCTCTTACCACAACTTGCCTCTTGAAAGCAATAAGTTGCCATCTCTGGGTTAAAATCTCTGGGTCCTGTAGTTGAGCAACCGTCACTTTCAGTTAAAAAAAAAAAAAAGGACCAAAGAACATCAGTTAAGTATACTGAGAGATCAGCTAGTAATTATAAGCAGTGTTTTAAAATGTGTCACTGATTTTCTTAAAGAGTTATTTGTGCATTGTATGTGCATTTTAAAGGATTAAATAATGTATTAATTTAGAGCATTCTAGAACTCATAAACTCAGAAGATATCTTTTGGAACATCTTCTAATGAAAGTTTGTGCTATGCACACAGCAGAGTCACAGAGAGATGTGTGAATCTGAAGATGTTCCTTCATCCCTATCTACACATTCTAGGTTGACTAAACTTAGACCATAATGATGCAGGATTCTCCTCTGTATGCTGCAAATATGTTTTTATTACCATTTATTTAATAAAGAAGATGTTTTGACCTATGGCAGGGCAGAATATAGCTAGGCAGAAAGTCCAATCGAAGATATAGAGAGAAGGAAGGCAGAGTCAGGAAGACGCCATTGTATCTGATAAAGGAGAAGGATGCCAGAACCTTACTAGTGAGCCACAGCCTTGCGGCGATACACAGATTAATAAAAATGTGTTAAGATGGAAGAGCTAGTTAGAAACATGCCTGAGCCTTGGCCAAACAGTGTGGTAATTTTGTGTGATTACTTGGATCTGGACAGCCCGGAAACTAGAGTACAATCTCCGCTTAAACCATAATTCAGTTTTCCAAAGCTCTGACACTGTGGTAAAACTATTCTGTGTGAACACTCTCACCTGAAACACCCACATGTTCTCACCACGGAGTGGCATTCCTTTTAGAGCAAGGTGTGCACAGATGAAGGCTTGAGTCCAGTTTTGAGAATGACCCTTATTCCCTCTTGTAGAGCATGTGGTGAGGAACTTACTCTTATGTTTACGCAACTCTGTTCTAAGTGGTACACACACGGAGGAAAGGGTATTTTTAGACATTCTAGTAATGGAATAGTTTCACTCAAACAGTTTGTAAATATTAAAACTTCCTTCAAAAGCAATCTGGAAGCTAAATCTTATACAACTGCTTAGCAAAACATTTTTTGCCTTTAGTCTTTTAGACTGAGAATAGAATATTAGATTTCTGCACATGAAATGTTGCTTATAAACTTTCCAAGTTTGGATATATTAGCTGTTGCTGGGAGCTTCTAGTGTTTTCTCAACTTTATCTTTTGGATCAACCACGGTATCTTGGGATTCTTTGCAGAGTTGAAGAATATTCTCACTAATTTTTAGCTTTTTGTTAAATCACATGTGTGGATATTCTAAACAACTGTTCAGCTCTCACCCCAATCCATCTATACTGATGACTCAAAAAACCCATTTATTACAATGTGTTGAAGTGGGATTTTTTTTATGGTCCACATAAAATTGTTTTCAAGCTTCTATGGTAATGTGTTATCTTTGTCTATGCTACTCTTGGTTTTCAATCAAAATTATTACATCGCCAGGGACAAATAATTTTTTTGTCTCTTGAATACTTCTGGCTTTAATTTTTAGTTTAGTGATTCTTTTATTGTTTTGTTTTGCCAATAAATTTTAAGAAACACAAGACTTAGATTGATATTCAAGCTAATTCTTAACAGTCCTTGTATTGGGTTCAAACCTTCTTTACAAAGCTTCAGAAAGCTTACCAAATGAAGCTACAATACTATTTGCTAAACTAATTATTATGTTCCAAATGTATGAAATCAAACAACAATTTATCACATGGATAGTAACTGATATATAACATGTTTTGCTTCATTGTTGGAGCCAATGAGTTGAAAGATGATTTGAATTTTGGGTGAGTTTCAAAGATGGAGAACACTGGATGAACATGGATCATGCTATGCTGTTGGATTCAAAGAGGTTGACCATGATTTTCCTCTTTAAACGATGATGAACTCAGTTTAAACATCCTGATGTTATCAAATTGATTTTTTCTCTCACTTTCTTTCTTTTTCATCAACCTTAAAAAAGTAGGCTTTTTCAGTCACAGTCCACATTTTCTGGCTTTGTGGGAGCCTAGACAGTTTGGATGCTCACCTTCCTAGACCTGGATGGGGAGGGGAGGACCTTGGACTTTCCACAGGGCAGGGAACCCTGACTGCTCTTCGGACTGGAGAGGGAGGAGAAGAGGAGTGGGGGGAGGGGGAGAGGTGTGGGAGGAGGGGGAGGGAAATGGGAGGCGGGGAGGAGGTGGAAAAATTTTTTTCAGTTAAAAAAAAAAAAGAAGTAAGCTTTTCCCAGTGTATCCAGGATGTAAGTTAACGCACAGTGCACTTGATATCTGCTTTGAGTATGCAGAGTGCTCATCACTACGAAATGGAAGACAACTCATAAATCTGTGATGTGAGAATTTTGGAAGATGACATTCCATTTTCTACAACTGGAACATGATGTAATACGGCGATGGATAGAACTTCACCATTTATAATACAATTTTCACTTTATTTTAAACATAGTTTGAATGTTATAAAAATACTGATCACAGTGAGCTTTACCAATTGTTATTGCTATAAAAATGAATGCAGGAACAATATTTTTAGTGGAAATAAATTATATAGTCATTCTTTTTTTTTTTTCTTTTTCTTTTTAAATCACAAGAGAAAACCCTCGGCTGTCTGTCACTGGTAGAAGAGCGGTCTTTGAAGAAGCCTTTTCCTACGAGCACCAGTCCATTCCTGCAGCTCTCCACATGGTTCAGGAAACACAGACTTGGGCCTCTGTTACCGTGGTCCCACAGAGTCTTTCTGAGCACAAACAGTTCTTTCGTGACAACAGTTTTTCAAGACAGTAAAATGATGAACTGAAAATTGGTATGATCTTAGCTCATATGTGGTCTTTTCCAATATGATGGGACACAGCGACATACTTCTTCACTAAATGACAGTCCCGGGTCACAGTGCTTCAGTCGATTTGTGCAGGGTCGTCTGTAACAACTAGAAAAACAGAGAGAAACACATATGGTGAAGACCAAGGTAGAGATTCATGATGCTAAAAATCAGCTTTTATGTTTTCTGAAGTTTAAACCCAGAAAAATTACTAATTTTATTAAAATGTGTTTATAGGTTTATAAATGTTTAAGTGTGTGCTTATGCTTTCGGAACTGTAGGAGAACGGAAAAGCCTTTAAAAACATGTCCCAGTTGCTGACATAACAATGGAAAGATGGGCTGTTGTAAGCATTAGTTCTTTTGAAGTACTTTCTACTTTGTGGATGAAAGTAACATAAAACAGAAATTTTGAAAGTGAATATTTAAGGTCTGCTGATTTCCTGTGATCACATAAACATGGCAATGTTCACAAAAGTCTGGCATGTGCATGGGACCCAGACTTCCAGGCAATTAAACCCAGTCATCTTGGCAGGACCATAGTCTTTGGCTAGCAGCCCCATCCACACTCTTGTGTTTTTACTCAGCAGCTGGCTGGGTAATGGTGGGTAACTCTTCATTCCCCACCTGTACTCTGGATGGTGAGGGAAAACATGATTCGCTAGGGCCTTCTCCACCCGCACTAGACTTCCAGCTGCTGGTAGTGGTGAAAAGACAAATTTCTTTCATTTAATTTTTGGAAGTTCTGCTTGCTATAGTGAATTGACTCTAGCTTTGAAGAATGTTATAGAAGATGAGTACGCCTCCCTGTGTAATGGGCTAGAAAGGAAAAGTGAAAGTGAACTAAAAGAGACCCTTAAACACTTCAAATTTCATCTCATTTGATATGGAAAGGAAAGCATAGCCAATGATTTTTTTGAAGTATTTTAAATTTTTAATTTTATTCACTTTAATCTCTGAAAGTTTCATGTGCATATACAATGTCTCCTTATTACTCTTTCTCATGTCCCTGCCACTCCTAATCCTCTCTACTAGTCCCTCTCACATATTCATGACTTTTACTTTGGCTTTTGAAACATCCTATCATTCATTTTAACCATGGCCAGCTGAGTGATCACTGGTTTGGAAGTATCCAGTAGAGTAGGGGGAAGGACGGGTCAGAGGTGGGTATAAAACTAATGGCAATCATCAGGAACAAAGAATTCAGCAGTAAGGGGCTGTGTCCTTCTAACCCTAAGCCACTATGAGCATCTATAACTACAAAGAGCTCATGATTGGAATGGCTGTGCCTTTCCCAGAAGAATTCTGCAGCTCTTTGCTCTATCTTCCTAGCTCTTACATTCTTTCAGTCTTCATCTCTAGAATGTTCTTAGAGCCTTAGAGCAGGATAGTATAAATGCATTGTTAAGAACTTTTAAAATATTCATAATTACACAATGAATATTTATTTATCAAAAAGGCGTGTGATTTTTAATGGTCAATGACAGCTGATGATTAAGGCAGTAAAATGAAAATACATTCTGCCTTTTTTCATTGAAATAAATATTAAGAGAAATGTGCATATATATATATACTTTACAATTTTCTCTTTTGCTCCATCTATTTGATACCATAACCTATGGAACCATACACTTAGTGTGGCTAGAAAACCAAGGACACAAAGAGTTACAATATGTATAATAACTCAGCCTAGGGATATAGTTCAGGACTGAGAGAATTGCTTCATGGCCACTTGACCAGGACAACCAACTTCAACCTTAAATAGCAGAAAAACAGGAAAAGAATTTATGAAAGACGTGTCATGCTTGTTCAGCAAAGATATATGATACAGATATAGTCTACTCAACAGCTAACATGATAATTCTCTGTAGAAAATTTAGATGTCTGGCTAGTCAAAATGTAGTCTCAAAAGATTCAAATTTGTTAATATATACTAAATTCATTGAAAAAAAAGATTCAATGTGAAACATGGCTTAATCAAGTTTGCTGAAATATAACAGCTGTATTCATTTGGATATAATAGAAACTACCTTTTGGTAAGTACAGTAAAATTGGAAAATGTGTATTATTCAAAATGTTTTTCAAAAATAAGTATTAAGATTTATATAAGAAACTCTTCAACAACACAGGAAAGAAAAAAATATCAACGAAAAACCTGGATTTAGCGGTGACCCATTATGCAGTAACTACAAATGACAGTTCTTCAGAATTAAAAGTGAAAATAAGAACACAAAGTCTCAAGACGCAAAAGATAGCCTCTATTTAAGGAGGTACATGGTTAATGATAAATAGTCACAAGGATACAATATTAAAAATAAAAAGAAAACAGCTTTTATTTTAGATGTTGAAAGGGTATTGTTTGCCCATGTCTAATTTGTGGACGGAAGAAGATATTCAATGAAAGAGAAAAATTATTGAAAATGAGGGCACTAAAATCTCATGTGCTACGAGAAGAGAATAAAAGCAGAAAAATGGTGACATTAAACACACTGGTAGTTCTCAACCTATGGGTCATGATGCCTACGGGGAGTCGAATGACCCTTTCACAGGGGATGCATATCAGATATCCTATATATCAAATATTTACAGTATGATTCATAACAGTAGATAAATTACAGTTATAAAATACCAATGAAAACAGTTTTATGGATGGGGGGGGCACCACAACATGAGGAACTGTATTAAAGGGTTCCAGCAGTAGCAAGGTTGAGAATCACTGTTCTAGATACATATGGCAATCTTTACGGGATCCAAAAACTCAGAGGCTTAAATGCAACTTAATACAGAGACCTCTGCCAGGCTATGGTCCCTCCTTAGACTGGAGATGGAAGAGAAGAGAAAACCAATGCCATACAAAGAGGAGCAACTCCGAGAAACAGCATGAGGTGTTCTCAGCATCAAAGTTAGAAATCTGTATTCTTCATGAACTGAGGGAGCAGGGAGACAGTAGAAGATACTGAGGTAATTTAAGCAGAGGCAAGGCTGCTGGGCCAGTATCGAAGGAAAAAACTAAAACATCCCAAACAGAGGTCTGGATTAAACAGTAGTCATCTTATCTTCTGAGATATAAGAGATACAAATTCAGACATAAATATAGAAAGTCTTTGAGTCCAAGAGCCTCATTTTTGTTTCTTAATGAAAAAAAGTACAAAACCAGGCTGTAATATAAAAACAAGTGACAGATGTTGCAACCAGTAATGACAGAGCCTTTTAAGGACATTTCAAGAGGTTTTCTTTTCCTACAGTCTTTTTTTTCTTTTTTTTTTTTTTTTTTTTTGCATTGGGGGTTGTAAGAGAATGTTTATCATGTTTTGTTTGCTTCAGTGACTTTAAGACAAATTAAAAGTCCTAAACTCTTTTAAAAAAAAGTGAATGATGGAACAGAAGAGATGACTCAGTGGTTAAGTACTTGCTGCTCCTACACAGGACAAAGGATCAGTGTCCAGAACCCAGATAATTGATTTATAACTGTCTAACTCTAATGCCTGAGATCCAGTGTCCTCCATGAGCATCAGGCACCCACGTGGTGCACAGAACACACATGCCTATGGGTAAAATACCCATAGAGGTTAAATAAAATAACATTTCAAAAGTGAATCTTGAGTAATTTTCAATAATTTTGTTTTTAATTTTTAATTATGTGTTTAGGTCTGTGTTTGTCTCTGAGCATGTGCATGTGGGTTCAGCTGACCACAGATGCCAGAAGAGGGTGTTGGTTCCCCTGTAACTGAAGTTAAAGGCAGTTGCGATCTGTTTGAAATCAGTGCTGGAAACCAAAGCCAGTTTCTCTGAAGGAGTACCATGTGTTCTCGATCACTTAGTCATTTCTCAAGTGGCTCGACTAACCTTAAACTTGACAAATCTAGAGGCATCTGAGAACGTAGTGAATCTCAACTAAGGAAGTGACGAGATCAGACTGGCCTATGTCCGTGTCTGTGAGACATTTTCTTAATTGTTAATTGATATAGAGCCAGCCCACAGTGGATGGTACTATCCCTAGACAGGTAGGCTTTGATCCTGCAAGGAAGCCTGATAGCAAGCCAATATAACGTGTTCCTCCAGGTTTCCTTCAGTTCTTGCCTCCAGCTTCTGCCTTGGCTTCCTTGGTGATAGAGTCCAACCTGGAAGTCATATAAGATATAAGCCCATTCTTCCCCGAGTTGCTTTTGGGTATGGTATTTTATCACAGCAATAGAGAGCAAGCTAGAACGTTTATTCAGTTCTCATTAAGAATTCAGTGTAAATATTTCATTTTCAGATAAAATTCTTCAGAAAATGGTGCTGCGTTTTATTTTTAAGCTTTAAAATAATGCACTGGACCCGGTGGTAGTAGTGCATGCCTTTAATCCCATCACATGGGAGGCAGAGACAGGTGGATCTCTGTGACTTCAAGGACAGCCTGGTCTACAGAGCTAGTTCCAGGACAGGCACCAAAGCTACAGAGAAACCCTGTCAAAAAAAAGAAAAAAAAAAAAAAAAAAAAAAAGATGATTCATTTGAAGCATCTGGTCCTAAATTACATCTGAAAGTAAAATTTTTGAAGGCATCAGACATAGACTGCTGAATGCATTTCTAAAATAATATATCTATCCTCTACTCATATTGGACTCTGCTCCATTAGTCTCTTGAACAAAGAATTCGTTTGGGGTATATTCTAGACTTGTGTTTGTGCCTTGATGTTTCTTTGTTGCCTTTGATATTACTCAACTCCCAGAGACCAAACGTACTTATGTAATCCTGGAATCCGTCCACTTAGGAAATCAAAGCAGGAGAATGCTAAGTTCTAAGTTAGCCTGGCTATATAGCAAGACTGACTCAAAGAAGCTAGAAACCCCACAAAAAGTCTATTGTTAAGAAAGAATAGCACTGATTTAAGTAATTGAATTTTTCCCCTCCGAGGGTTTATTGTCTTCATTCAAATAAGCTGCTGCTACTTGAGGTTGAGAAAAACAGCTCCTGGTTGAGAAGACTGCATGTTCTAGAAGGGAATTAGCGTTGTTTACCTAGACTCCTTACCTGCATGTTTGATGGTGGAATTTCTTCCCTTTTAGGAAGCACTTCTGTGTGTTTTCTGTACATTCACAGGCACATTTCCCAGGATTCAGCGGTTGATTTCTAGGACAGGTTCTTTTACATACACACTGGCATGTGTTTTCATCAAATTCTCTGTTGGCTCCACATGAGCTGGGGAAAAGTTTGTTTTTACAGACACACTGGCACGAGTTTCTGTCCAGTTCTTTGTGGGGTCCACAGCTGGATGGCCGAAGCCCACCTTTGCAGACACACTGGCAGGTATCTTCATCCAGCTCCTTGTTGGGTCCACAGATATCATGGAATCCATTGGTTGAGTCTAGAAGAACACAGAACATATTTACCAGACCTTAGTACTTCAGGATGTGGGATTACATACATGCATTCAAAATATCCTCCTTTTTCATTTTTCAGTAATGTATGTAAACACCCTTTAAATAGAAGTTAAAAGTAATAGCAAAGGAAGTAGCTAATATCCTACTTTGTACTCATTTCAGTAAGTGATGAGCAGAATATTGTGAGCATTTAAAATAGAAATATGTTCATCAAAATACAGATAAGATACGGACTGAAGTGGTTTTTTTTTTTTTGGTTTTTTTTTTTTTTTTACTTACCACCCTCAGCATTTGAATAAAAGATAAAATCCTGCTGGGCCAGGCATCGGCACATGTAGTTATTCCACACATAGTTTGCAGGACAAGTTTTGTTGGCTGCTTGACACCTTGGGGGAAGACAAATAAAACAGGAGCTAAAGAATGGTGTGACTGGCACAGAGAAGGATCATTTCCTTGCATGTGCATGTTACAAGTCAAAACACGGTTACAGCAAAGCTTGAATATATACAATAGAGGAGACAAACCATTAGTGTCTCCTCTAAAACTACCCCACCTCACCTGCTCCAGGTTCCAATCTGAGCTTACCCTTATAAGTTATAAGGCCTAAGAGGACTTAAACGTTTTAAAAGCAAGTAGGCGTCTTTGTATAATGACATATTGTTTGCCTTTCTAAAAAATGCAATGATGCCTTCTATATTACCCTGTAATTTCCTTTACCAAATAAAATATATATTTCAGGCAACTCTAGAGGTCATTTGATAATTTTTTCTGGGAGGACTTTTAGTGACATACAAAATTTCATGAAAAGATGTAATATGGTTTATTTCTTATAATAATAGTTTAGGTGGCTTTCAGCTATTGCCTCACTAAAGTACTGCAGCTGTGGTGATAGTCTCATAAAACACATTTACTGTTTTATTTCTGAAGCCTAGATCCTATAGCTCTAATATCACTTGATTAATGTATAATTCCCACTTTCCATCTTTCCATTCCACCATAAATATCCAAGAGCACATTTGGGGTTTTGGTTTTTTTTTTTTTTTTTTTTTTTTGGTATGACTATCTCCTTCCTTCTTTTCTTTCTTCTTACCCTCTTTTCCTTCCTTCGTACCTACCTCCTTTCAATATTCAATATTTGTTTTAGAAAACATTATGAACAAATTGTCTTCAGTCGAGGACTTAAATTACTCCTTGGTCGTTTGCCCTTGGCTAATAGGAACCCATTCATCTTAATGACTACAACATTGGGCACTTTAGTGTGACAAACCTCAGTTATTCACTACTCCACCTAGAATGAACCATTCTTCACAGAGCAATATTACTCTTTATTACCATCACCATCATCATCATCATTATTACTATTACTAATACTTTGGAAAAATGACATTTAGAATCTATCATTTGGGTTTAATCGTGTTCTGTGCCATTATATTCAATTGCTTCTAGATCATCTGAGTCAAATGAAGATACACTCTGCAGCCTGTTCTCCTGGTTAATGTCTATCCAGCAGACACCTTTCTTTTTAATATTCTAATAGTGAGAGCATTCATGAACCTTTACTACTTGACTTGTCACGGACATTGGTGTGGGCGTCAAAGGCAAATATTCACTTAGATATCACAAATCATTCATTTTAAAGCATTATTATAAACAACAGTATGTGGCGAAGAATGCTCCAAAATGCTACAACAAAGAAATGATCTTCAGACACCCTGAAATGTGCTCCAAATGAAGAAGAAACAGGTCACATGCTTTGGATGTTACTAAGAAAAGTTACATAGATTATTCAAGATGATGAAACACTGTTTCAAAAACATCTAAGAAGTACTATGAAACCACACAAGGAATTTGTTTTGGGCTTTACTTTACAGAAAATGCAATTCCAAATTGTGCATGCTTGGCAGAAAGCCCTCACTATTTAGTATAAGGCTGGCTTTGGACTTCCGACCCTTGGCCTCCCCAGTGCTGGAATCACAGACTCACCATCTCTGTGCTTATCTTCTAAATCTGTATATTATAACCATGTCTACTGTCATTTTGAGCATCACCTCTGATGATTTATCAGTGTTTTCCTTTCCAGCAGTCTACAGCAATTCTAAGGAAGGATCTATTCACATGTTTCAACATGGCAGCTTGTCTAAAGTGTCCCATGTTTCAGTCTACTTAGGGAGTCTGTTACAGGGAGTTTCTTGATTTAGTTTAAGTCTGACCTGTTAATCGCTATATTATTTTATACGTCATGGAAACTACAGTCTCTTGTAGAGCGTGAAAATAGTCTAGATGATAACCAAACAAGTATATGTAAAAGAATTAATAATTGATAGATGAATATAAAGCTTTTTAAGCATCTTAGATGCTTTCAAAATGTGTCTTTTGAAGACACTATGATTCATGGTAATTCATCAGAAATTAGACTTGAGGGCTAATTAAATTGACTGTATGTTTTCCCCTTTAAAGTAAAATTAAACATGTTTGCCACACATATTTTCTGCAATAAATATATAATTTTATGGGAGATAAGCATGTATGCACTTTTAGGCAAAAAGAAGAGCACTTATGTCCAAAACAAACACAGGATAACTAGGATTTTCCGTATGTTTAACTTCATCCTAACAAATTCCACTAAAATACTTGGGCTTCAACAGTCTTTATACAAATAGCTGCTTGCTTTATCCTGTGTATACTACATGCCTTTTGTTTTTACTCTTAAAGATAAAACATATTTACTTATGTGATAAGGAGTTAAGACTATGAGAAGTGTGCTCATTCTGATCCATACCCCAGTGTGCTATTACTTTTTTGTTTATATATTTTTGTTTATATATTTTAGTATTTCTTCCTGGAAAACAACCAAAACCAAAAATCAACACAAAGGCAACATGTTTAAACCTTGTTTGTGCACTTGGTATTTCTCGGAACATGCCATACTATCCTAAAAAAATCCAGTTAATCCTAAGGGAAAATCTCTACCCACTCCATTATTTTGTCACTGCGGTGGTTTGAAGGAGGGGCTCCCTATAAGTCACAGATTCTTGGATATGCGGTCTCCATTTGGTAGATGTTTGTGGTTTGCTAGAGGGAGTGACATTGACAACAGGTTCTGAAATTTCAAAAAAAACTGATGCATTTTGAGTCAGAGTTCTGATTTCTGCCTGTGGATCAAGTTCTTAGCTGTTGCTCCAAAACCACACTTCCATCATTCTCGCTAGGATGGTAATGGGCTATTATCCTATGGGCACTGGAAACCCTCAAAGAAACTCTTTTTTTTTTTAAATTGTTATTTTGGTTATGGTATTTTATCACAGCAATAGAAGAGTAAATAATAAGTCATTATTTTATATTTTAGTTTAATCATAAATATTCATTGTTCCTGATAAATTTAGAGTATTTATCAATTCTATAAACAAATATCAATAATTTTGTATGTATATTCTATCCAAACTTTAGCCTCCTGCCATAAAATAACCTTTAGTATCCTTCTACAAGTGGTGACAGCGCATATAGGTTATAGGTAGACATATAATACAATGATGACAAGAGAAAAGATTCCATTTTCATTTTGCCAAAATGTAATTTATCATACACTTGTCTGATGTGGTATTTTTCTAGTCACTGGTTACAGCTCTTATGTGGAACATGAAACCAATTAAAGAGTCAAAATACACATCTTAATCCCAGCATGGTGGCATATGAAATGAATTCCAGCATCTGAAATTCTCAGGGAGATACATCAGGAGTTTAAGATAATCCTCCTAGACTATATAATAAGCTTGAGGCTAGCCTGTGCTCTGTAAGAAAGCTTCTCTAACACACACACACACACACACACACACACACAAAATCAAAATAAAGTCAAAGTCATATATTCCCTAGTGTGATGAGATGGCGTGCATTAACACAGCCTACTACTCCGAGTGTAGTAAAGATGGATTTCTACAACTTTCTTTCAATTAGACACAGACACAAACATTAATATGCTCATATAAAGTCTCAGACACTGGTCACCTCTCCCACTTGTGGTATGTGTTTATTTGGTTGCAGTTATCCCTTTTATTTCAGTCTAAAATTTTGTCAAACAAAGATGCAAGCTATATAAATGGCAGAGTTACAGGAGTCCTCTCAGTTTCTAGCCCTGCACGTACTGAAGAATCTTCCCTTTTGGGGGAGCTTTGTAAGGTTTATGCCTGCATTTAAATATGTCCAACAAGGTGGGTTTCTACCCTTAGTAACCAAGAAAACAGAACCATTTTTTCTTTTACATAGAGATTTCTATTTTATAACAGAGCATTTTCAAAAATATAAATTTAAACATATGAACTATATGTGTAGACATAATTGCAGGAATTTACTTTGTGAATGTTATACAAACATCCAGATATGTATTTTCATGCATAGAAAATGCAGAGTCCACATAATCTGGTTGTGCCACCTCTTTTTCTCTTTCATGCTCATGCTGAACAAGAACAGAGGTTTTGGCAAACACTTTCAATTATATTATACTGAAATATTCTTGATAAAGCAAACTTCGGAATAGTAAGTAACAGTTTGCTTAAAGGTAAATAAGTATTTTGAATTCTAATAGTTTTTAAAACGCAATTTAAATTTCTAAAATACATGAGAAACTTCACACAAATAAGAAAATATTACTCATCATAAACATATTCTAAGTTGAAATCTGAAATTATGCTAGATATTATTGAATTAAAGGAACCAATATTTGAAGAAATATATTTTTATAACTCCTAAATGACACTCCCTCCTTCAGGTGTAAAAAGCAACAGCTTAGGATTTATAGCATATTATCCTAAAAAGCGAAGTAGAAACAAAAGTTTTAAATGTTATTATATTATAATGAAAGGAAGTATTGTCACGATAGACAGAAGGATTACCACAAAGTGTTTATTGCCTTTATGTTTCAATCTTCAAGTCATTTTCATGCTGTTGAAACTGATATTCAAAAGTAACGAATGATTAATGTGCATATATACATCTTTATAAATAAGACATCCCCTGTGCTTCATTTGCAAAACATATTACTTGAAGCATACACTTTCTGCAAGGTATAAAATAATTTTTCATGTAGATCTATGTGGGGAACCGTGTAAGTAAATACACCTTCTTACTTTCTCATTTAAACATTTTTATGAAGGATAAGGTTACTTTCATACGAATTATTTCATTATTTGAAAACTTCTGGTCATGAATTCAAGGATCTATGCATTTCTCAATGAGAAAAACTGGTGTATTCTATACTAAAATCAATTTTATTAGTCCATTTATATCTCTGAAAATTTCGAAAAATGTATGCATTGTGGGTAGAGTAAATTCTAAGTGTTGGGTAGCAATTACTACTCCCTACACTTTGAATCTTACATCATGCTACCTCATGCATGCATATTTGTGACTCATTTTCTCTACATTTTTGCACTGAGGTTTTGGGCAACAAGAGATCCTTGACTCCCCAAATCTATGTAAACTTAACTAAAACACACTACCACTTGTATTTGGTATTTGATAGAAATGAACTGAAATGTTATGATTATTCAATAAACCAGGTCATGCAGCTACTACATAACATTTTGTTAGGAAAAAAAAATAATGCTTTGGGGTTTAAACAATACTTCTATTGACTGAGTTTTACTGGTAAATTCATTCATGTCAAAAGGTCCTAAACTGAGCAAGTTAGACTATATCTATTCTATAGCTATACAAACAGATATTCATAAATATTCTATACCTATGTTTCTATATGTATAGGTATATATATTCTATATCATTATATATAAATACAGCACTCAGGGGGCAAGGCAGGAGGATCTCTGTGAGTTTGAGGCCTGCCTGGTCTACAAGAGCTAGTTCCAGGGCAGTCAACAAAGTGACACAGAGAAACCTTGTCTCAAAAAAAAAAAAAAAAATTTAAAAAAATAAAAAATAAATAAAAAATAAACACATGTACATATGTTCTATTTCTATATAGAGAGAATACTGTAGAAACAGACATAAACATTAAAATTTCAAAAAACAATGACCTATGTACACAGGGATTTTAAATTTGCAAAGTGAACATTTCTAGAAATTCCTAAAATGATTTCTTTTGAATTCTAATGAAAAATTATTTCTGATCAGATGGTTTAAGATTGTGTCTTAATCAATTTAATAAGAGTATCCAATGTCTACATTTTTATAAATGTTAGTAAATTATTTTTATGCTTTTCTGTTTATTTATATTTAAAGGAAAGGAACAATGCATGACACTCAAGAATTCAAAGGGAAAATTAGACAATTGGGCAATTAGAGCTGGAAAAAGAAAACGTCATAGCTTTTGAGCTTTTAAGCAATGGGATTGAGGATCTATTACAGATTAATGGACTAAAGATATTGAGTTCTCAAGTCTTAAGTAAAAAGTTCCCTGGGCTATGTATCCTCTGTTCTCTTTAGGAAAAATAAGAGTCCCCACAATAATGAAACTCTACTCTTAAATCCCAATAATTGCAACTTATTACTATCAAACATATTTAGTGTTTTAGGGCCAACATTTTATAACAATTCAGGAATCAAATAAAAGATGAATTATAAACTGTGCTAGAATTTTCTATTTTATAATCCCCTTTTATTTTTCTTTTCAATTGGACACTATCTCAAAGAGTGCCATAATATGATGATTGATTTCAAATAATAATTTGCATCATTTAATGATGCATTAATTACAATTCAAGATGCTTTGACTATATTAAACCTCTACATAACATTTATTAATAAAAGTTCATATTCTATTTTCGTATTTTTATAAAAACATGAGGATTCAGAGATAGGTGTTCACTACTTCAAAATCACAGTCTTAGTCTTTTGATTATTTAATAGCATATTAATTTCATGGATTAAAATCTAATTAAATCATCCCAATTTTGCCACTAGACTTAAATTTCCTTACATCTTTGTGGTCAATGTAGGCATTAACCAACTAAGCAATAAATTCACCACTGGTAACTTTAAGATACTTGTGTCTTTCCAGTCAGTGGTGGCACACACCTTTAATCCCAGTACTCAGGAGGCAGAGGCAGGCAGATCTCTGTGAGTTCAAGGCCAGCCTTGTCTACAGAATGAGTTCCAGGATATTCAAGGCTACACAGGTAAACCTTGTCTTGAAAAGCCAAGATACTGTGTCTTTATATAATACTCACCTCTCTCTCTCTCTCTCTCTCTCTCTCTCTCTCTCTCTCTCTCTCTCTCTCTCTCTCTCTCTCTCTCTCTGTCTTTTTCTACCCTTCCATGATAATACCCTTCTATTTCTATTTTGTAGTACATTGATTTTCCTGTAGTATTTGCCATGGAAACATAATCAGTAATCAATTTAACAGAATATAGTAGCTATGAAATAAGCAAACTACATGTACATGTAATAACACAATTACATCTCTAAAGCCATATGTTAAAAGCACAAAGCAAAGATGCTATCAAATTAACACAGAAGCAATGCTGATTGTTGTATTTTGATGAGACAAATGCAGGGGAAAGGCTTTCATATGAGCTCTAGGAAATGGATGTGGCCTTCGAAAGGAAGAAAAGAAAGAGAACTTACTTCAAGTTAAAGTCATAATAGAAACAAGATACAGAATAGGAAAAGACCTTGTGATCAGGGAACCAAACTTTGTAAAACATAGATGTGGAGAATAATGACAAGAAAGATAACAAAGAGAAAGAATGGTGAGAAACTTGTGCACAATTCCTTAAGCAATAAATAAGCATTATTCTTGCTTGGATAAATCAAATGATGTCTTTTGAAGCTTATTTACAATAGCATACAGGAATGAGGGAAAGAGTTGATATTAAGAGACCGGTTTGTTGCTGATGTGCTAAATCCAACGTCTGCACAGCCTAGAGTGGATGAATGGAAGTGATGACAATTAAATGGCGGTTGGAGATGGATCTCCTCTTCTCCAAGATAATGAATCAGAGTTGTGTGGGATAAAAGAAGAAATTAGTGATAACTGCAACTTCTAAATTTCCAAAGAATATGAGGATTTTGTGATATGAAATAAAGAGAAATAGAAGGGATTGAACTATTCTTTGGGTTTAAGACAGAGCTAACATAATTATATGGAAATAAGATAAGTGTAGAAAATTATTAGAAAACAAATACACGATAAGATCTTCAAATAAAAGTTTGGGAACCATGAACAAAGAGATGATACCTCAAGTTCTCAGAACAGATGCTTTGCCTATGAGAATAGGGTCAAGAAATAAACAGCACTCCAGGGCCTGCATGAATGAGATGAGAGATGGGCCCTGTCAGTTAACAGATGGGTGGCTTTCCTTATATTACTATGGTTTTCTTCAGCGATATCTGCAAGATTTTTTCCAAGCAAAGGTTGGCAGATTTGTACTAATATCAGGCTATCACTGAGTTCCCCTAAAGTGTCCCAAAGAGAGCCACTTATTTGCCAAATTAAGTAGAGCAGGATGAAGAGAACCTTTGGGAAAACCACTCTTAATGCTGTGCATTTTCTGTTGAGGCCCTGATGGTGAGAGTATTTCTTAATATTCTGTAGTCCATCTCATGTGTTTACCAGTGGTGTTGTAGTAAGTGCTAGAATATCATATTATTCACTTGTTGTACCTACTACATACACTAGGAATGATAGAGAACACTGAACTGTATCTCTGTTTGAGAGACTATAGTTCCTAGGATCTAAATGACATAAAAAGTATTCCAATATAAGTTATTCAGTGTCCAAATCAATACTCTGCCTATCCCTTTAATCAAATGATACTCTTTGCTATACTAAAAGACAAGAAAACAACTTGAATGTTAAATGATAGTTTGGATAGTATTTCAAGTAATATGAGAAGAAAATCCAAATAATTAGTAAGATTTCAATAGTCAATCTTGGCTGAAACAAGAAATATGAAGTATATTTCAACTTACATTTTAGTATATCATTATAATATGAGTGGTTAATAATTGTTTTAAACTTAAATCATTAAGGCTTACATTTTGAAGCTTTAGAATAATTTCCAAGTGAATACTCAACTTCACAGACATTAAATCAGTGTGGCTACTTCATTAGTTGTGTGAATGGTGGTGGGATATGCACCATTCTATAGACAGTCTTCTTATGTTGTGAACTACCCTGTCCATACAAGGGGTAGTTCAGTATAAATCTACTTTTATTGGTTAATGTTTTATGTTTTGTATTTGATGAGTAATAGAACAGGCTTTATAAAACTTCCTTAAATAAACTTGGGTTTCTTTGAAGGTAATTTTAACTTAGGAGAAGGTGTAGAAAAACAGACTTAATTCATACTCACTGCGATAGTGTTGCTGGCAGAGAACGTCTAATAATTGAATGAACTTGTCTGTAAACGTCCAGTTTAGACATGCATCGGCAGGAAGTATGATTGGCAAAACTGATTGTGACTGGTTTGGGGCCTTGAGAGAGAGGCACTGTAATTTCAAACAACTACAAAGGGACAAAAAAGAAAAAAAATATTATATAGATGCTACTAAGGACTTCTATGGTAAATGATGGAGTCCACAAGAGTGCATGAAATCAGCTTGTTATGACTTGGAACTATGTAATATAGGCAGAGCCTCCTTAAAGCTTTTAAAATGATAACAAAGTAAAAAAAAGTTTGCTCCTAAATACTGTCTTCCATCAGAAAAATAAGTATTTCAGACGCTGACATCAAATCACTTGCTATAGAGAATATTAAAAATATGATGACCAACTATCAATATATAGATATTATTCTATAGATATATAGATGTTCTATAGACATATAGAACAGAGGAGTGACAGACCCGTATGTTCAAGGAAAAAGAATCGTTTCAGAGTCCAAGATCACTCAGTATCAAGGTCTTAAAAGCCTAGGAATTTAAAATGCAACACAAATTATCTGTAGTGAATATCTTCCTGACTTACGAGCAAAGCTACTGGCCACACAGCCTAGAAATGCTTAGTTAAGTCCTATTTTATGGCAACCACATCCACAGACATAAATTACAGTTATAAAACTCATTTCCATTCCAAAAGAAATTTCTTCTTGAAAGTTTTACACATCTCAGATCTCAAGAATTTACACTTAAAATAAAAACAAGCAATCCATTATTTTGACAAACAAAACTGTGTTATTGCAATCTTGACAGACCTTATAAAAATGGAGCTGAAAATAAAGTAGGGCATGTTATGTGTTGTTGGGCCAGTGTCTGAAGATGAGGTGTAACTAAGGTGTTTTCTGCATTTAGGAACTATAGATCTCAAAAAGGAATGGGGGCGGGTGTAACACATAAACTAAGTGGATTTTGATTCTAAGGTTCATAAGCCAGCTTATTACTAGAAAGAATGGTAGAAGCAAAAGCCTACCCATTAGCTGTAAGATCTACTTATAATAAAACAATGACAGTTGGACGCTGTGTTACTCTGTATTGCTTTAGCAGTCTGAGAAGTGCTCCAAAGGGAGAAATACCTCAGAGCTGTGGAACTTTCTCCATTCCCTGGTTGTAATTTCACGCCATCACATAACATAACAATTACTAACCATGGTTAAAATACATTTGACAGCTTGGGTCACACATTAGGAAGACATTTTCACTGAATATTCAAGAAAGAAATAAAGTTATTTATGGCATCATGGCTGAACCTGAATGAAGATTGTGTAAAGTGATAGAAGCCAGGCCCATATGTACGTGGAAAATCAAGTAACCAGTATCACTGAAATTAAGAATAGAAAGGATGTTTTTCAGAACCTGGGGAGGAATGATAGGACAAGGCTTCAGTAAGATGCTCTGGGGTACTATTTCACAGCAAGGGGACCACTTACAGTCATTGCGTGTTGCATATCTCAAAAAGCAAGAAGTATCCAGTATTTTTGCAGATATAACTTATAAATATTTGAGCACATAGGCTTTTAACCTGATTACACAATGCATACATATTTAAATATTTAGTATACTATCAATACTAATTTCCGTTTTTAATGTAGCTATCAAAATAAACCTAAATTAAAGCAAATGGATGATCTGAAGTATATGATGTGTATTTTCTTTACTTGAAGGGTACATATACATTCAACAATTCAGCTATTTTCTATAAAAAGACATAACATGTGCATGAGTATGGATATAAGATTATACCCAGAAAGGATATTTTTCTTAGTTTCTGTATTCATAAACTACATGCGTTTAGAAAAGTAGTTAAGCTTTTCCAAGAAATATATTTTGTTTTTAATAATCAGTTAACTAAAGACATTGACTGATGTATTACTTTACAAGATTGCTATGAAAATTATGTAACACAGTGTGCATGAACATGATTATGTATATAATTTTCTATAGAGATGCTATTATTTGCATAAATTCTCAAGGCTATGTTTTTTCCAGAATTCTATGTATTTTTCATAGATAATGTATGATTGCAACATGGCCAGAATTATGATTTTGAGCAGTTGTTCTCTGAGCATGCAATTGCTTATGTTGCTGGGATGAAACTTCTCATTTGATCTATAGATAGCTGTTTTAAGAAAGAATTTTGTAGGTTTCCATAAGCAACCACTTTTCTGTTTTTTTTAGAACTTGCACGAAGCCTACAATAACAGTAATCAGCATAGAAGATGTATAGGTTGTGCATCAAAATAGGAATTTAAATATATTTATACATTATTTCTTTAATTTATGTGATACTGGGGACAGAATCTGGGCACTTGCATATGATCTGACACTGAATTGTGCTTCAGTTCTTAATATTTTTATAGTTATATATGATTTTAACTGCATATTTTAATGTAGTTTACATTTTAAAATGATACAAATGATAGCAAGGTCTATAAGTTATCAATAAAGGTGCAATAATGATTATAATAAGCAGATAAATTTTTGTGTCTAGAGCTGTAGGAGAGTTTTCAGTATCAAAGTTATGAAATAAATCATGGCATTGCTGTGATACGAAGTGAGATCATTGGGAATGGAGAGAGGTTGAATATAATAACAGGAACATTAATAGAGGAGGCAGAAACACATAAATATCTTGTGAAAAGATAAGACTAAGTAGGGGGAAAGCCAGGAGGGATATGCAATGGAAGCTGAGCCAAAGAAAGAAAGAAAAACTTGAAAAGGGTGTCTTTGGTTAAGTGTTGGGCAAACAGCTCCTAACCAGAGTGGTAGGGACTGAATGGAGACTAGGAGCACCACAAACAGCTCTGCAGGCAGCTGTTGGGCAGAAGCTGTAAGAGAGGAGCAGAAAAGAGAACTGGAGGACAGGAAGATAAAAACAGTATGCCTGGAAAAGGACTCAGAGGGGGCAGATCACTGGGGAATCTGTTGTTACAGGTTTCCTATTGCAAGCGTTGACATTGGCATACATGATGAGGCAGCACAGACTCCCACAGTGATAGAGAAGATATTTTTGGAGATTATAGCTACATCAAAGGGTTGAATTGCCCTGCCCCAAGCCTTGGCAGTAACATCTCTATCTATGATATTGCTGCCACTCCAAGCTCCATCCACCCTGTTATCCAAGGGGGAAAGGGACCAGAAGGCCACAGTGGGTAGCCTCAGTGATCATGGTACCATTATTTCAACCACATAGACAATATTCACTATCAACGTCTCTCACACGTCTGGGTTGTATTTAGTAGCGAGAGCTTTGAAGAATGTTCTGGTAAGATGGAGGACTGTTGACCTGTGCATTAAGAAAACATATCTTTAGAAAAATCAACACAGCTGTAACCTTTGGAAGGTAGGAAGAGATGTATAATGAATATGTAAAGGTATGAGGTAGCAGGTGAAGAGGCTGAAGATCCTAACACTACAGAGTTGACTCTGTCATAAACTGAGGAGATGTAATAAGCGGCTACAGGGATGTTTTGGGAGTTAACCAAACACAAGGCAAACAAAATCACAATGAACATTTTCACAGTTCACTGTGGCTAAGCAGGGAATGGGGAAGCTGAATTGAGTCCACCTGACCTACAGGGGTAATTAGGATGAAATAAGACACTTTCATTCCAAAGACAAGATTTTCAGGGGGCTTTATTCATTCTATGGTTGATTATATCAGTGACAGGCTAGGGATCCCAGGAAAGATTTGACTAACATGCCAAGTAGAAGGATTCTTAATACTTAAGTTTTATCCATCTATCAACATCAAAAACATTGCCAATTATGTGAGTGTACTAAGGCTAACTTTTGCTGGATACTCAAGAGGCTTCTCGAGTTTCCAATTTCCTTCTCTATTGCCCTGTATGTGTATGTCGATGGAAAGCTGTCTTACATTTTAAATTATTGTAAACTTGCTCATTTGCATGTTAATTTGTGATTTTTTTCTATAATTGACAAACTCAATATTACTTACATACATAGGCCTCTTTTCTTAATCAGATGATATGCTTTCAAAGCATATACTTTAAAAAACAAGTAATCACTACAAGCACATTTTTAAAATGCATGTGCCACTCTCTAATTAAATGTGCACACTCTTCAAATAGTTGGTTGCTTTTGTCTTTAGGCAATCCCCAGTATAAAACAACACCCAAGAGCTTGAGGTTTTAAGGAATACCAGACATTGGGTAGAGTCTTGGAATTGCCATGTGTGAGTATAGCTTAGGAATGGTGATTTTAATCCTAAGCATCCATTCCGAATAGTGATGAGTAGTGATGAGTCTGGATTCTGTCTTCTCCCTGCTCCTCTTTTTAAAAACCATAATAAGAGATTAATGTGAAACTTTGTTGAATGGATTCTGATGTTTATTTTTCTTTATTTCTGTTTAAACTATTTTCTTTATTCTGATCATCAATAATTATTAATTGAGTGTCTCTAAACTGGAAAGATCCTAAATGGAATTCCCAGATGATAGTCATCAACACGATGCTCATGGTTAACAATATTATCACTAAGGGTGAATGGCAGCACAGATACCACGGGAGAATTTTTAAGGTACCACATTGTTTCTAACAAATGCTCTTAGTAAACAAGAATCTGCAGTGTAAACTCCATGTGAAGTTTCTCTGTCTATGTAAAATATGAACAGTTAACTACAATCATCTGTCAGTAGAGTCATGACCTACATAAAAATACTGATGTTTGAAACAGTAAGTGGACTCTATCATGATTTATTACTGTTCTCACACCGGTGTCACATTAATTTGCATTTTAATCTGTACCTAGTAGCATTTTTTATTCACTTAAGTCCAAAGTAAAAAACTCAGGCACTGTGTGCAGAATTAAATAATAGTCCCTATCTAGTGTGTCTATTTAGTAGGTGCTAAAATATAACACGATCTACTCAAAAATGTGATGAATTGCAGTCTAATATAAATAAATAAAACAGTTTTATGCTACAAAGAAAGTATTTCCCGAACAATACATAATATTAATTTATATTTGAGTGGTATTTAAATTTATATTTAAGTGGTAAAAATAATTTTATGAACAGATGTTATATATGTTTACATGTTTGGTTTGGCTTTGGGATAGATTTTAAAAGGTTTAAAAGGTTTTAAAAGATTTAAGAAGGTTTTCCTTAACGTCTGAAAATGGAAAAGCTTCTGATTTTATATTCTGCCATTACGTGCTAAGTAAAGAGAAATGGAAAATATTGCTGACGTTAGGTTCCCTGATGTTATCTACTGGCATTCTTTAGTAAGAATCTGTAATGGTCAACTCTCACCAACAAGAATGGACTTCAAGTAAAGCACACTTTGGAACAATAGTGTTTACCCAGCATAGCAACTGCTGCAGATCACCACTTCCCATCTCCATACATTACAGGCTGGCCAAGAAAAAGCGCAGAACGTCTTCACTGGGAATTAACTAGGCTACAGTGCATTACTAATCTCAACAAGAATATTTTTGAACAGAAATATAATCACAAATTGAGACTTTTCAACCATCTTCATATCTGAAATGTAATTCGCGTTTCCTCTAACAATCCTAACTTTTAGTACACTCAACATAAACTGTGTGTCTGGAGGCTGTAATAGCAATAGGAAAATCAGACTTAAAATTGCGAAACATTTAATTCTTAAAAATGGGAAGAGATGAAAGTTCAAAGCTGAGCTTAGTGGTTAAGCTTAGTGTTTCAGCGGCACACACAGCCATTCAAAGATTGTGGAACATAGATGTTTCTGGAAGGAAAAGCAGAGAGAAGACAGAGCTTCTCAAGATACTGTCATGCATGAAATGCATACACTGAGTTACATATAAACCCCAATTTAGGAGTTTCAGAGTATGTGATAAATTTTTAACAAAGCAATATCGTTATTTGACCGAGTAGTATTTTTTTCAGAGATGTCTTTATTACTCTCTTCTGGAAAATAGAATTATTGCAAAACTTCCTGATAACTCTTCCTGGCCAAGAGCCCTTTCTCCCCATCAAGATAAAACCTGTTTTCTAACAACTGTACTTGACAAATACTAACATGTTAAAGGTACAAGACAAATAATATTCTAGTTATCAAATTCACAAATATACATGAGTTGAATAAATTAATCTTTCACACTACTGCAGCATTCTGAAAAAAATGTTTCTAACTGCAGTACAAAAAATAGTGCCCATTTTTATTATAAAGTTCAATTTTATACTAAGGCAGAAATATAGCGCTACAAAGAAATTATGATACCTTTTCTTTAAATATAAACTATAAAGCAATAATTTTGTCAACACCTATGCTTATATGACTTCTTTTTTTTTAATTTGGTTTTTCGAGACAGGGTTTCTCTGTGTAACAGTCCTACTTGTCTTGCAACTAACTTTAGTAGACCAGGCTGGCCTCGAACCCACAGAGATCTGCCTGCCTCTGCCTCCTAAGTGCTGGGATTAAAGGCGTGACCTTATATGATTTCTATAAAAATTCTAAACATAAATTGAGAATTTTTGAGATGGAAATACAGTATTTTAACTCCTGTTGGCCAGGCAGATAGCTCTGGCTTAATACTATCGCATATACAAAAAGGGCCCAGTTTCTTGAGCGCAAAAGTCAGGTCTTTCAGTGAGATCCATGGTCCTAGTTACTTTCCTTCCTGTACTCCCATCTTTAAAATGACATTTTGGGCAAATGGGAACCTTCAGGAGCTTCTCACACCAAGCATGTGGCTTCAAAGCACCCACCTTCCTTCTGTCTCTACTTTCATCTCCAAATAACTTTTACTTCCGGCACAAATCGCTTTAGCTTTCTGTTTTATCACCTAAATATACAACTTCAAAGAAGAAAATACACTTAGAGAATGTTTCTGCAGGAGTTTAAGACGGCATCCAATCTGTGTGTTCCTAGGTGTTTAACGGGGAAGCCTCTGAAGCAGTTGGTATTGATTACTTCAGGTTGGAATGCTCAGCCCATGTGGTTTGACTTTACAACTAGAAACGGGCTTCCTCGTGCATTCTGATAACCTGCCCTTCACAGAGACCTATACAAACATTTCTATTTCTCCATTATAAAAAAATCAACAATCAGAGCACAACACCGGAAGCCCCGGTGGTCTTAAAATCTATATGACTCACACAGGTGACTAGGACTGCTCAAATATGTGTCTGAAACTTTAACAAAACAAAACAAAAACTTGGGTATTTTGTTTATTTGTGGTTTTTTTCTTTTATGTTAAAGAAATTTGGCAGTAAAAGCCTATTTCTTTTCATTGAAGAGAAATCTTTACACATGCTCATGTGTAAATTAGTAAGATTGTTTTAGGAGAAATTTTTTAAGTAGAAGATTTAGCAAATTGTATTAAAAAGCAAAATACATCTGAGTATTCCATCCTGCCCTTGGGAGTTTTATGCTCTAGCTACTTAGGATGGCTCACTGAATGCACTTCCATAAACCTGTGCAGTTCTCCTTCGTAATACTTGTACTACTTTTACTGACATCATAAATATTTTTATTTTACAAGCTTAGTTTTAATTATGTGTACGTGTGTGTGTCTGGGGAGGCATGTATATTAGAGAAGTATATTAGGATTCCTTGAAGCTGGTTATAGATCTTTGTGAACCATCAGGTCTTGGCGTTGGGAATTAAACTCTGGTCCTGTATGTATAAGATCAGCACTCTTAACCTCTGAGTTATTTCTCCAGTCTCAGACACTAATCATCTTGACCATATACAAAATCTTACTTGGACAGGATGTATATGTCGCAACTTCCTGTAAAACACAATGGGATGCTACTTATTTATGTGAATTTATGTCATATTCATTGTTTTAGTCTAAGGAAAGCATGCTTTTACAAAATAAGAAGTCATGGCTGAGACAAATAATGGATTCTGATTTTACATTGGTATTTATTTTTCTATTCCGAAAAATAAAGTTGCTATTAAAAAGCACATTAGGCTTCACTTCAAATAAAAATTAGCAGCATGGTGCTTTCTCAAAAATCAAAAGCAACAGACCCAGTCACTTCACTAGATAGAATTCTAGGTGCAACATGATTCTAATTATCTGCACCTTTTAGTGCTTTCAAATTCCTGAAACCAGCACACCGCAAACTCGGCCTCCGACCTGGAAGTAACATCTTTTCGCTCAAGTATTCATTCTACTCAGCCAAGTGTTTAGCACACGTCAAAGACTGCACTGTATTCTCTAGGTTAATAAACACACAGGTTTTGTTTTTCTGGAATTAAGGGGAAAGAATAAAAAATAAGAAGTAAACAAATGGCAAATTCGACAGAGGATGTGATGATGGGAAATGGCAGGTAAGAAAAAAAGTTATGGAATAATACAGCGCGATGTCATGGAAATGTGGAAACAGTTTCTGTGAGTGACTCTAAGGGCGAGCAGAGCCTCGCGGGATGAATGGAGACTTGGGGAAGAACACATAAGGAGACGTTTCTGACAGGGTGCACAACACTGAAATGACTGACAGGTGAGCAGCCACGTGACCCGGGTCAGAAGACTACGAGTAGCAGTGAAGAGCAGCTCTTGCGGGCAGAAGCAAAGTGAGACGGGAGCTGAGAGTGAGGAATTACGGCGGGCCTGGCAAATCACGTCTTAATGAAGGGAACGATAAAAGCAGTCAGCTTGCAGTCTTTGTAGGTGAGAAGACATGCTTTTCTGGGTATTCCAATAGTCAAACACGAGCCAATCAGTACACTGGAAAGATGCTGGTCGGGACTCAACAATACAGGGCTTCTGAAAAGAGTTTATGTCCCTACATAATGTTGCAAGTATGTTGGAAGGAACTAAGCATGGATGTGGGACAGCAGCTATTAGATCCATGTTTTATGGTCCTAGTGAGAGATAAATGTGGGCTACATTAGAGTTTAGACATAATCGGGGTTCCGGAGATAATTGGAAGTTAAGTTTATTAGTGGAACTGTTGATTAAACTTTTCGTTAAAAGAATACTTGGCTTGACCAAACTGATAACAGCGTGACAACAAAAACAGAGGGAAATGGGGGAGAATGAGATTGACTTAGTTGCTTCTCAGGCAGTCATAGACATACTGACAGACTTTCTAGGAGGAAGCTGAGTCACAGCTTTAAGTATGGATTATGGAAATCAGGAGAGATTTGGAATGAATCACTGTGAAAAGCAAACACGGAAGATGGGAGACCATGAGTGTGCAACTGGATAAGAGGAGTCTTCAGACAAATGTTAACTGGTTCCCAGCTTTCTTAAATCGCCATGTTTCCATTGTCATTGCACATCAAGGTGCCTTTGCTGCTCTTCCCTGTTAGTGCGATGGTATCCTTTCTGCCATCCATACTTTAGTTTCCTCTCTTCCGCATCTATCCCGTTACCATGGTTACCCACCATGCTTTTATAAAAAGCACAAGTCTAATGTTGTCATTCTCCAACTTCAAGGTCGTTAACTGAGCCCCATTGCTTTTAGAATAAGATTATCATACTCATCAGGGTCTGATGGCTACCCTGTAATTTACCCTTTAGAATCTCCTTCTATAATATATTCTGACTCTTTTTGTATGATCAATGTTCTAGGCTCTCTTCAGTTCTTATGGATCACCTAGTCCCCTCTGTTCTAGTGATTCCACATATACCTTTTAGTTAGACTTAAAGATTAGTGTTTAACTGGAAAGACCAGTAAGAATTGAGGGAATAGTCTTACTTTCTCCCGTCAATGAGATTATCCTAAAATATCTGATGTTGTTGATCAACTAAAGCGTGTATTCAATTAAAACATCAATTCTATGCAATTTTACATCATGCAAATCAAATCACAGTTTAAAATTTTGATTGTACCACTAAAAGTGATTATTTTCCTTTGTATTTTGAGAGCATATTTTTGCTACATTTCTAAAGCCAGAGGCTTTAAACATTTAAAAGTGCTTGGTCAGTAATTGAAAGTGGTTATTCTCTCTCTCTCTCCCTCTCCCCCTCTCTCTCTCTCTGTATACATGTTGTATGTATGTATGTGTGTGTGCAAGTGTGTGTACACATAACAACCAGATGTTAACCTCAGGTATAATACCTCCAAAGCCATCTACTGTGTTACTAGAGACAGTGTCTATCACAGAGACCTGGGACTTACTGGTTAGCCTGGCTGCTATTGAGCCTATCTCTCCCTCCTTAGCACAGGTACTATAAACCCCTATCACTGTACAGTGGAGACTGAACTCAGAAACTGTGCTTTCAAATTAAGTGTAACAAATGAGTTATCCCTCTAGTCCCCAATGACGGATATTCTTAAAGTTCACCACAAACGCGGCTATGAATAAATGTATACACAATGTAAGTAGCCATACATGTCCTATATGCAGCATATATGCATATGATTTACTGTCATGCATATTGTTTTCTTGATGAGACTTCAATATATGAGCAGAGTTTATAATGCATGAATTTCTTCCCTTGTGAAACTGTAGCACCCAAACCACAATATGATCAATATATTTACTTCATTTTCCAAATAAAACCTAAGAACCATTCTACAGGAAGTAAGTCACTATAATGGGATCAGAGGTATATGCTCCTATTCCCCTGATCACTTAGAGGGCTCTAAAGGAGAACTGAGGTATGCAATACCTACCGTCTTGCTGAGGTAACCTGTGCTGGTGTTCATGCATTGCAGCCCCTCGCTGTTGCAGCAGCCCCCACATCTGTAGACGGACACACATGGAGGTTTAAAGAAGGTGTTTGTGGCTGCTCCAAACTCCTTCCCCACATCTATACACACCTCACGTGGCATGCATTGAGTCTTTCTCCACTCATTATCAATACCTGTCGAGTCATAGGGAAGTCCATAAGTTACACAGAAGCCACCAAGTGAGAAACAAAGCCTACAGCATTGGAAACTTACTCCTATTTGACTTCAGATTTTAATATTTTGTGTAGGAATCGGAACGTAAGACAAGATTTAGGAGAATTAGCTGGGGAAGTTTCCTTTTAAAATGATTTCTTCAGGGAGGTAACAAAAATAGATTTAAATTAAGGATTTAAAAAATTACACCACTATCATAACACATATGTTTGGTTCTCCTTGCTTAAAAAAGGGAAATTTAATATATGGAGGCTTACAAGTTGTGCCATGCTCTTTGCCTGCCATGTGCAACTTCTGTGGTCATGAAACAAATGTAAACAAAATGTTTTTGTTTTTCTTTTTAAACTGAGAAGTAAATGAAAAGAAAACTATGGTTTTGGTGTCAATTCAAAGCTCATTTTCACACAAGCTTTCCAGCAATTATGAATAATGTCATGACAGTGGCAATGTGCAAGGCAAAGTTATTTTCTACCTATTATGACTTGTAACCTAAACTGACTCTTTTCAGGAACATCAAAGTTCTTATCCCCTTCATGCTATCTTTTGGACCTCTGCTTCCAATAAGATGTTGGCTTACTTGTGACATTATTGACTCTGTATTATATTAAAAATGATGCCGTTCCTGAGTGTTGTAGTTTATTTCTTCCATATTTCCTCTAAACCTTTTCAAGGATAATAAAATATGGGTTATCCCAGCATGATTCCTGTTAATTTGTTTGGTTTTGCTTTAAACATACTTTGCACTATCAAATTGTATGTGTGTGGTGGGGTGCATGCCATGCACAGGCTAGAGGGAGATGCTGAGATCTCTTCCGTTCTCTACCTTATTATCTTGAGATAGGTTTCCCCAGTGAACCAGAAACTCTGTTTAGGCTAGGCTGGCTGGCCTCTTAGTTCACAGGACTTCCCATTGTTTGTTCTCTGCAATGCTGAGGTTTTAGGCACTCCTAACTATGCATACTTTTACATAAGTGCTGGGCATTCAAATTCAGGTCTTCATGCTTGTAAAGACAACTTTCTTACTCCTTGAGTTATCTCCCTGACCCCAATATCAAATGTTAAAACAAAGTAATATTTAAAACTAAAAAAAACTTTTTGTTAATTGGCCTGCCAACTCCTATTATGTCATTTTATACAACATCATAATTTTGTGAGCTATTATGGTAGATATTCATCTACTTCATAAAGGGAAACTCTGAGTCAGTTATTTCTGAGGTGATATGAGAGCATGTAGCTTTCGGAAGGTGATGTGGATTAGCAACTACTTTCCTTTCACTGTTTTTAAGTGTTTGTGTGTGTGCGTGCATGTGCATGTGTGTGCGTGCGTCTGTCTGTCTGCCTGTCTGTGAAAATTGTGCCCAGAGTGTTATGTACCTTATGCACAATGGATAAACATTCTAATGTTCTAACACAAAAGTTAAATTAAGCATATCCCCCCCAAAAGGAAATGCATGCACTGCTTTTTCCTAATATACAAATTTTCTTGAAATGCAAACACTTAAACTAATCTAAGTTACTGAAACAAATTAAAACAGTATAGAAAATTTAAGTATTTTCAAATGTTTGCAGTGATCTACAGTCTTAATTCCCAAAACAAATATTTGTTGATATGTATATGTCTTCTAGCTGTGAATTTCAAGAAATCATCTAACTATGTAAAACAAGTTCCCGAAGTGTTTTATTCAAAGTAATTCCACTGATTTTTATTTTCTTTCTTTCTTTCTTTTTTTTAGCAGGGGAAACTTAAAGTATATTGAGCTGGAAGCAAAGGCCCACACCATTATCATTACTGATGAACACATGAGTCTTCTTGCACTTTGCTGCCCATACTTACTTTTCAGGATCTCTGTGTTATAATGTGCAGCAGCAAATTTGATAGTGTCCCCTGTCCTTGTGTTAAGGGTAGGCTGCTGCCAGCTGCCCTTCCTCAGCTGGCACTTGTACATTTTCCAGTAGTCTGGGTACAGGACCGACATGAGCTCATCTACACTGGATACTGCCCGAAGCTGCTCCTCCAGGTCTTTGCCTGCGAAAGCCTGTCAAGAGAAAAGCACGCGATCAAGACTTCACCAGGCTGAGAGTTTAGGAAGACAAACTCAAAACCCTTCTGCCTTAATATGACAGACACAGAATCTGCTAATAAACGTCTTATCAACAAATCTTGACTTGCTTAAATTTTTATGGTAGAACTGAATTCATATTAATATTTAATGTCTCTGAATCAGCACAATTAAATTGTATTTGGTTTTAAGACAGATACTGTGAATATGATTTTTGAATGATTTTAATTTTTTTGTTGTATAACAGCTGTTTTGCATACTGACAAATGTGTTGGCTTACAAACTTATTCATGGTCTTGAAGATCATGATGGAGAAATCTATAAATAAAGCTCCTGAAAACTTATGAACACTAGACCGACAGTGGTGGAGTCCCCATGGGACCGAACTCAGCCCTTCATATATGGGAAATAGTGGTGAAGTTTGGACTATATGTGAGGTACCCGGCAATAGGATCAGGATCCATCCCTGGTGCATGAGCTACCTTATTGGTGCCATTCCCTATGATGGGATGCCATGCTCAGCCTTAATGCAGCGAGGAGGGGCTTGGTCCTGCCTCAACTTAATGTGCAAGACTTTGTTGACTTCATAAAAGCCCTTACCCGTTAGGAGGAGTGGATGGTGGATGGACAGGAGTAGAGGTGCGGGGGAAAGATAGAGTAAGGGAGAGAACTGTGAATGGAATGTAAAATGAAATTTAAAAAATAAAGCAAAATAAAAAATTACCACATACACATTGCCCATCTACATATATAAACAAAATGAGATAACTTCCTTCTAAAGTTATACACCAGCATCTATACAACTAGTCTCTAAACATGTAGTCTTTAAAATATGTACATATTAATTTTAATTGAAATATAATTACATAACAGACTTTAAAAGTTGGATTGAAGGCCGCTTGATTCCTAGCACTAAGAAAAAGGGAAAAGGCTGGACCAGTTATGGCAGCATGACATAAAAACTTGAAGTTGAACTTTAGAGGAAATCTTAGCATCACTGAAAAGTGACACAATATCATAACTTCCCAGTCTATATACATGGTATATTTGCTTGAGGAAAACCTCACAAATGACACAAAACTCAAGAATCAAAAGTTTGGAGATACAAAATGTTTAGCGAGGGAGACAACCGTTTTTAAGACAAAATGACTGAATGACTGTCTATTAGATGACATCTGTGACAATAGCTTCCTAGAATATGAAAATACCAAGAGCATGTATGTCAAGACATAATGCTCACACACACACACATATATTTATATATATATGAATATATTGTTTGCCAATCAATCCTTAGTAAGGTTAGAGGATAAAACAGTAATCAGATATATTTTTAAAACTGCCAAGTGCAATAAAATGTCATAATGCTTCTATTAGTATCTAATTGTTACATAGCCTCTAGAAAATGAGGAACAGTGGGGGACTGTCGTGACAGGAAGGTTGCTAGAGCTCTTTCCCTACGACTCTGCTAAGACTACAGTCAACTTCTGACCTTATCAAATCACAGAGAAATGCAGAATAGGTCATGTTGCCTGTTCTGCCAAAGTATACATGCAAACTCACTGTAAGTCTGTTCATACATGAATGTGAATAAGTATTATATAGAAAATAAAGAATTGCTCAAACAGGTTGTGAAAAACAACAGAAATTACATTACAAAATGATGACAGGGCTGTACAATTTAAACATGGAAAAGGTACACAATATGTACATTAGCACACATAATGATAAGCTGTATACTTTTTGAACAAAATATACATATTGGATAAATGTATACTGTCTTGAGTAAAAGAGACACAGCAAGCCTAGTTATGTTCTACAAATTGTAGGGTGAATTTTGTCTTGAATACACTTTGTAGTTTAAGTTTTAAGTAATGTACAGACATAACTCTTAATAACCAGATAAAACTATGATCTAAGTACATTGTAGGTTCTCAGATTAGCTCTTATAATTTCATAGAATGTGCCTTTGCTATAGTATTTAAATTGTAAGAATCACTGAGAAGGGCAGAGGTTATTACAAACAAATGGAATGAAAGTGGATTACAGGTTGAGCTATCCAGTCCCTTTACCCACGAGATCTTCATTACTGTAGTACATTTGTATGAATGACAGCCTTTATTATCGAAAGACCCAGATGATCTCCATCTTGGATTGAAAGATCCTATTATGTTGCCTAATATTAAACTTCAACTCTTTGAGCATTATCTTACTTTGTGAAATGACAATCATGCCTATTCATGGAGTTTTTATGATGGTTCAAATAAACCACTTAAAAGCATAATGTAACTGCCGCAGACAGCACAGGAACTTTCATTTGCTCGTCTTTAGTTAAACTGAAGCTTTTACGCTGCTGTGAACACAGGTGTGGTGTGGAATTTCTTATATGACCCCTGTGTTTTTATAATAAGGGACTAGGAAGCTAGTAATTGAGCAATGTTGGCTATGAAGTGGCAGGTGCTCTGTTAGTATTTCAAGGAATAGTGATAGAGTGTCCAGAAGACTTAAGATTATATTTGACCATCTGATTGTGAAGCATTCAATTTGTATTCTATTTCTGAAGATGTGAAAAGGCCTCACCAACCTAGAATGAGTTCTCAACTGAGCAAGCGACACGCAAAAACCCTTCAAAGGGAAGAGTTAATTACATGAGAGTCAGGTTAGTTTCAACACACCCTTGAATATTTATTTCACTAATGTTGTCTAGAACACTTAGGTCATTTGCTTGAATACGTGCGGTTTTTGTTTTCCAGAAATCCCACACAGTTTGAAAGTGACAGCATCTTAAAAACAGATACATAACTTGAAGTAAAGCCTCATGCAATCTAAAACTGAATGTAATTTTACATGTCAATGTGGGTAGATCACCTAGGAGATATTAGCAGTAGTCCTTGCATAACTGTTAGCATCTCTCTATTAGCAAAGAACGACCTCAAAGACACCAAGTGAAGCAAGTTTGTAAAGGTGGAACAAACGTCAGAGGTAAGTTAGCGACATGATGAGCAGAGAACAAGAGAAACAATCGTCTCGGTGTCAACGTTAGCGGAACAACAATGCCCATCTATACTCCTTTCACCTCTCACCTCCACTCTGCGTTTCTCGTCTGTTATGAAAAGCCATAAGAGAAGCCAAGAAAGTGGGCTCCCAGGTGTGACCGACAACTTTGTCACTCACTAGTGTTCCTTCAGGTGCCTTGGCTTGATTAAAGTTTGCTCAGGTGAATGGCAGGGAGAAGACATGATTGCATGTAGACATTTCTATTTGAAAAAGCCCAGGGGATTATAGTAAATAGTAAGTGTGAAAAGCATGCTGAACTTGCTATGACTGAAAATTTGTTTTTAACAGTCTGTAAACAAATGCCACGCATTTGTTCAAACTGCTATCAAGTATATAGCATGCATGTATAAACTGGATCTTTATTAATAACTGGATGAGGTTGAAACTCATGGGTAAATCCATATATTGCAATTATGAAAGCTTTTCCCCTTAAATTTAAACAGTTACCAAGTGATAATAATCAGAAGTGATAGTGGTTTATCATTCTGTTCTATTTTTATGAGAGCCCAAAGGTTCATATATAAATCTGGTTGCTTAGCCAATATATTTGTATTTTAGAAGTGGGTAAAGAAAAAGACAGCTATACATAAGTTTAAATACTAAATGTTTGTATTTTAAGTTAGCCATGTATTATCTTTAATGGTGTATTATATGTAGTAATTGTATTATCTTACATGATTTATAAGATAGCAGATTGTATATCATAATTCTAGGTCAAGGTATCATTTCAATAAGAATAGAGTTTGACTAAACTACAGAAGAGAAAACATCTTTTATATTATTTGTTATACACATCACTTCTCTGTCTTAAGAAATCAAATTATTAACAGATGTCACCTAACACAGTAATCAAAGTCAGTAACTGACATAATTGCTTGCATTGCTTTCTTTTAAATAGTTTTAAATTAAATTATTAAATTAAATGACTACTGAATTTACTCATCCACTAAGATAGCAAAAAATAAGTATAAAACAAAAATGTGTTTTATTTTTGTTATTTTGTACTACTTCACAATGGCATTTTCATAACACATGGAATTTTCTCTTGGGCGAATGTATAAAAATTTAGAATCACATCCTAATTATTTAAAACACACACATATAAACACACACCACAGGAAAATGAGATTTAACATGCAATTTTAAAATTCACCTTTTAAATCTTTCTCTGTTATAATCCATAACTGTAAAAGGAAACTCAAACATCATCCTAATGAAAGGAATTTTGAAAATATTTTTCCAAAATCTTATCCAGTCCTTTCACCTAATGTCCTAAAGAAAGGGAAGAGTTAGGCTTATTTCACCCTCCAGCCACCTGCCAGCCAGGTCTCCACAAGTCTGAAACCACAAAAGCCAAAAGATGGAAAAGGTTATTTCAATTTTAGTTTAGTGTTCAAAGCTTCCTCTGGGAAGTTTAAATTTCTAAGTTTTATCTAAAACGTTACATTGTAAATGTTGTAAATAATTCTCTAATAATGAATAGATGCTTTTAACACCTATTATTTTTAAATAGGCTACATTTTAGTTTGTTACATATAGATATTAAAATTGAAATATTGGATTATTTTCCTAATGAAGTTTAAGTGATATAGTGAAGAATGCTTTATTCATTTTAAATTATGTTATTTCCAAGGCAACTTTCTGCTTCCCCTGTCAGCTCTGAAGTCAACACAATGGAAAACAAA
Organism: Chionomys nivalis; assembly: GCF_950005125.1. NCBI lineage: Eukaryota > Metazoa > Chordata > Mammalia > Rodentia > Cricetidae > Chionomys > Chionomys nivalis. The sequence continues at coordinate 24,800,733 of NC_080105.1, forward strand.
TGAAGACACGTGAAAGACGCAGGACATGTAACACTACTGGTAAGACTTTTTTTCTAGAATCAAATTCCCATTGATTCTACTTTCTAGAAAAATTAATAATTCTTCTGTTCCCCTCCCCTCAGGTATGACTGCAAACATAGCATTAAACAGATAAACGAAAAAAAAAGGGACAAAGAAAAGAAAAATGAAAAAAAAAAAAAAAAGAAACTACATTTGAGTTAAAGTTTACAATTTCCTGGGAGAATATTCTCAAATAAATTGTTAAGGGTGTTTGAACGAAAAAAAAAAAAAGTATATCATTACACATTTAGATTAATGTACTACAGAAGAATTGTCTTAGGGTAATGTTTTAACACTGCTAATTTTAAGAAACACTGCAGGGGGCAGTAGAGGGCTTCATTAGGTGGGTTAATTCAACTTCATGTGATGGTGTAATGTACACATCATGTATTGCTCTCAAGAACATTCCAGAAGGGGGAAATTTTTTTTATGAATTTCATTCTGTAAAATTCTTTGGAATTTGAAATGAATTAGTAGGTTTAAATACTACCACCTGCTTGGATTAATGTGTATCACTCAGTGACAGGAGCACGCTTCTGTTTTTACAAAAAGTCTTTCTTAATAGTGTTCTCTTGGCTCATAACAAATAGCAAAATGTATTCATTTATATATGGTATTCCTAAGTAAATACAAAATGTTGATCATTTCCATTTTATTGGTTATAATTTCAAAACCGAGCTTTACATCTTTGAAAAATGTGCACTCAACTTCTCAGGAGCTGGCTTCCTAGGTAAGCACTGGAATGGATCAAGCATGAGGACCAGTGTGTATCCACAGAACTCACATGAATTGGGAGCAGGTGTGGCAACTGCCTGCAATCTTAGTCCTTCAGAGATAGATATTGGAATTGGCCAGCTCTGGGTTCAAGTGAGACCCTACCTCAATGGATAGAGCACACAACATCAGTGTCAATTCCCATCTCTACCCTCATGAGCACACGTGTGTGCACCTCACACACATATCAGCAATCATGTGTAAAGACACACACACACAAGTGAATATTTAGAAATTTATGAAATTAAAACATGTAATAGGTTTTAAACTATTTATTTTAGTAACGTTTCTTTGATATGAAAAGAAACAACTGACGCTGACATTACTTACTACTAATTATAATATCAATAGTACGATTTTTAAATTTTTAGTAAACATATCATATTCCATTAGAAAGTGATTAGAGCATGATCACACAGTTTGAGGATCTTTTGTAAACCGAACTTTTGTAACCCTAAACAGATGAGCACACTAAATACATCCTAGAAGGATTTTTTTTACCATGCTTTTTAATTATAATAGTCCACTAAATGTAGCTAACATTATTCTGAGTTCTTTAATATGGTTTTTGCTTTGAGTTTACAACAGTAATATGCTGCAGTATGTATCCACAGTACTGGGTTTCTTTTCTCAACCTTGTGTTTGTGAAATCGAACCATTCTGTAAACTACTGCAATTCGCTAGTCTGTGTGTATGCAGTATGCACTTGGGGACGGTACATAATAAGAAAAGAAATTGAGACTCATGAATTAATCACGTAATTAGCTGTCCAGATAAGGCCAAAATAAATGTATCAATTTACACTTCTGAAGGCTGTATATAAATTCTCTTGCTCTGTGTCTTTGCCAACAAATATTAGTTGTTTTTAAATTTTCCAGCCATTTTAATATGTATGTAATAATATCTCGTTGTGGTTTAATGTGTTTGGCTGTTTGTGGAGTCAGCTACTAAAAGCTTTTTATTCATTTCTGTTAACCATCCTTGGTGCTGTTATTTGTGAGAATTATAAAAATATTCTGCATAAAAGCTCTTTTTATTGTGTACCTTTGGATATGTAAACCACAGACATATACTGTACAACTCTTTTCAGTCATTCAATAGTGATTTCTAGTGAACAGAAGTTTTTTATACTAACATTATCTGAGTTTTTTCAAGGATAGTGTTACTGGCATATTTTTTAAGAGAGGGAGGGGGAAAGGAGTGGGGGGAGGGGGAGAGGAGTGGGGGCAGGGGGAGAGAGAGGAAAATGGGAGGCAGGGAGGAGGCGGAAATTTTTTCAATTAAATAAATAAATAAATAAATAACCATTTAATTCAGGATCATGAAAATTGTCTTTCCACATTATTTTATAAAATTTTATTTTTAGGACAGTTATGAACCTGGAATTATTTGCCCAGGATAGTGTGAAGCAGATGCCAGAATCCTATTTTTTTATATCTAATTTATCCTGCATCATTTATTCAAATCTCCATCACTTTTGCATAGAGCAAAACTGATCCCCTTCTCAGGTATCTGTTTAGTTATCTACCCCTATGCTAACACAAACTGTTAAATTAAGTACTGTGGTACTAGAGACTGAGTCCAGGGTCTTACAAGTGTGGGTAAGTAAATTTTGTAGAATACATCACTAGTCCCTACAATAGCTTTACAATGAAGCTTGATATTAAGTATACTATTTGGATTGTACATGCAATTTCCTTATTTTAACAGCATTGATATCCAAAATAATTGAAATTTTATTTTTTTCTTCTATCACAAATTTCAGTTACATTTGTTTGTTTGAAAAAAATAATACTTCATGTTCTTTATTGCGTAAATCAGCAGGTCTAATGAAACGCCCAGTGTTTCATATATGGTATGTACTAAGGACTACTATAACTAAGAGTGTTGGTAACAACAGTAACCATCTAAGTACTATTTTAAGAGTATTCACTCTGATATAGCAAGTTCAACTTCAAAGCACTCTTCATTCTCAAGTTCTTATAACCTATATTCTGTGAAATCTCATTTCCCCCAATCGTATGTGCATTTTAATACAAAGCACACGTTGCCTACCTAAAGACATATGCTTAATACAGTATCTGCCTAAGCTCTGGGTTTTCTTGCAGATCATATTTTGGGGAAGCACATGTGCATAACACAAGAGCAAAAACGCTTTGGGCACATAGACAAACTTATTTTTGATTCTTAGCCACCACATTTACTGTGTGCATAGCCTTTAGGGTTCATTTCCTCAACCGAAATATGAGGACTGCTGTAAAAATTTAATGTGATCTGCGAAATAAGGTATGTAAGTAGACAGACACTTATTTATGGTTTCCTAATCTCTTTAACGTTTCTTTCCATATTAACGATGTTGTATTAGTTTTGTTTCATGGCTGAACTTGAACTGAATTTATTATGCTAATCTATTTCATATAAATTATTGTTTTCTTTCTCCAATGTTTCTATTCATAAAGCAACATTCATTTATTTATTTTTTTATTCTCTTCACTTATGGCCCTCTATGTAGCGGAGCGGGAAACAACTATTTCTCCTTCTGGCAAGGCATTTTTAGCCTTTCCACAAAAGCTGAAATGCGCTCAAAGTTACAAAATCTAATGAAGAAGTTTTAAGGTGCATCATTACCCGAAAGGGGGCTTCTTTGTTTGTAACCAGAGCCCATTTAATCCTATGAGGATGGAAAACGGGGAGAAGAAAAAGGATATGATTATCTGTGAGGACACAGACCGGAAGAGCATATTCCAGCTACTCAAGAGAATTAAGACAGAGCTCAAAAGTCTTGAGAATGAGAAGCCGGCCTGGTGCTCTGGATCCCTAGTGGTTTTTAAATGGTTACGTGATGCCCACACTTTAATCTAGGTGTGGGGATGATACACAATTTTAACAGCTTCCTTAATTCCACCACCTGTCCCATATAGCCAAGTGTCGGCTACAAACAGCTGAAACATTGTTAAGTATCCTACAACCCAGAGGATTCAAGGATTTGCATGCCTAGTTCTCAAAACAAGCATAACACACATCAAGGATTACATGGAAACAGAATGTGTTTATTTTTCCCTCCCTCCTTCCCTTCCTCCTTCCCTCCCTCCCTCCCTTATTTCTTTCCTTTCCTTTTTTCCTTCCTTTTTTCTTTCTTTTTTCTTTCTACTTTTCTTTCTTCCTTCTTTCCTTCCTTACTTTCTTCCTTTTTGTTTTCAGGCTTGACATTCTCATTAAGTCACTAATTCATGTATGCATATATTCATTTATTCAACAAACATGCAGACCTCTGTCCTACCTGATGACGTGTGTCGTATGTACTGAGTTACAAAAATGAATGACAGGATTGCTGCCCACAAAGAACTCAAACTGGTGGGAAATTCAGATATATTGTGATGGTTGCCTAACTCTGAATCTTTTAAACCCATCAAACTGTAATGTTTAGGTTGCTAAATTGTATTATATAAAAATGTCTCATAATTGTTTCAAATAAACAAAGATAACCTCTGTTTATTATACCAAACCAGGAAGAAGTCATCAAAACTCAGTCCTGGAAGTGTTAAAGGACATAGCCAACAATGCGTGAAGAACAGAATGCATTTTACAGAAAAAGAAAGATTGTCTACAAAGGCATGCAAAGTCAACATCTTCAAAGGCAGGCAAAGTCCACATAAGAAATGTCCAGGATTAAAGTGAATGGGAATGACAAGTGACACTGGAAGCTACCCACACTTTCCTTTCTAGCCCTACGTGGCTATTCTTGAATTCCATGCTTTACTTATTTGCGTGAAACTAAAAGGGTCACGTGTTTTCTCTTCTAAAGCATCTTGTATACCCCTGAAACCCTGAAGTAGAACTAAGATCTGTTTATATATATATATTTGGAATGTAGTCCTAATACATTTTATGTATAGATAACAACAAAAAATAATTATGTCTATCCACAAACAAACACTATATAGTGAGGTGTACCTTGAGAAGCTTCTATTTCCCATACTTAACAATTATCTTTGTAAAGAGCAGAGGACTGAGGCATGCTAACTAGGAAGCCTCTACCTTTAATAAAGTATTCAAAATAAATGGCAAAAGAGAAAAGATTATGAAGTAACCACTTTCTACTGAGTGACTACAGTGTGCCAAAGAATGTTTTAGGCATGTTATACTGGAACAAAGTCTCTGCTTTGGTGCAGTTTGTAAGCTAGAAATTACATATGTTTATTTTGAGAACTGAGAATCCTAAATAGCAGCTTCCCGAATTTCTTCTTTTCGAGGAACTTGCAAATCTTAAGCCATACCTGTTTTGTATAAAGGCAATTAATTCCAGACAAATTCTCTGTAGTTTATGTGCTTGTGTCTAAAGGATTCCAGATTAGTTACTAAAGTGTCAGGGAGAGGAATTTGTTGCTATGAAACAATGTTGAGGAAAACAAAGCTGAATTATTTAACCAGAAGTACTGCATCAAAAAACATAAAACTTCTCTTTTGTACTCTCACCAACTCATGAGTTGTTAAATAACTTTCTATGATTAAAACCTGTGCGAGAACTTATTTTAGAGAGGCAAACTATCAATTTTCAATTGTCTTTTTAAAAATCTCGTTACTAGAGTTGGAGAGATGGCTCAGTGGTGACAAGAGAGTTATGCCCTCCCAGAGGACCTAAGTTCACTTCCCAGCTCTCCACATAGGAGAGGAAATGACTGCCTGTAACTATAATTCAAAGGGTTCCAACACACTCTTCTAACCCTGAGAGCATCTTCACATACATGGCACACACACACACACACGTGAATGAATGGATGCACAAATAAAATCCGTTAACTCATCGTCTTATATGACACTAATTTGGTCCACAGTTGTATTTTGCATCTAGAATGTGTGTGGTGTGTGTGAGAGGGGGGAGGGGAGAAAGAGACAAGGAGGGAGGGAGGAACGAAGGGAGGGGATAGAGAAGTGGGTTTAGCAGTTGGTGGTTAGATTATGCAGCTATATACTTTTTAAGGAAGCTGGAAAAGGAACTATTACCACTATAGCTAATTCATCATTAAGTGTGCCTGAGGTCAGTTCACTTAATGAGCTCTGGGAAAAGTACTTACTCTGGGAAGCCACACACACTTCCTTATCACGCCAGGATTCCCTAGATCCATAACTGCTTACTTTAAGAACGTCACTAAGCCTGTTCCATTACTCAGTGTCAAGGCTGCTTTAGGCAATGCCTTCCCACAACATATTTCCTCATTTCATGCTTTGTGCAGTTAGAATTTCACAAGACTGTCGGCAGGTGTGTCATTGCAAATACTATTATTTGTACAGGAATAGTAAGGGATGAGGCATTCCTTCCTAACAGAAGATGAAAATTTAAAACCAAATTCCGTGTAGTAATAAATATTTGCTGTAACCTTCCCAGTCCTAACAAACTAGAATTTAGACAAATGAATGTGGTGTTAAAAACTCAGTTGATCTTTAACACAGACATTTCTACCTTTCCGTAGGATAATGTAAGTGGATGAGTCGAAGTTTTCATTAAATAAGAGAAGAAAACTATTATGTTAATGGAATTTGCAACCAATATTTATTCTTTAAATCTTAGATTTTAGTTTAAGAATAATCCTAGGCCACATTTTCTTTCTAGTTTAAAATCTTGACCTGTGGAGGTCAAGTTTAGAATTAAATATTTACATTCTACAATGCTTTGTGCCAATAAGCAGAATTCATGTTTAAAGTTTTACTAGAGGAAACTATCCATTTAACTGAGGCAGCAACTTTCAAACATTGCACTCTCCTGTCTGCTATTAGCTTCCTGACCCGAAGATACAAGCAAAGCATTATAGAGCTCAGTTCGTTTGATTTAGCTGTTAAAATTCCAAATTGTGTATTTGCTAAGATTTGCTAGGTACAGTTCTATATGACCAATATATTTACCAAACTGAATTTGATTTTAAGATAACTGCAATGAATATTCTTTATTCTTATTGTCTGTTAGACTGTTCCTAAGATATCATTTGACTTGAGAATCAGGAGAAGAAGGGAGAGGAGGAGGGCGTGGAGGAGGAAGGTGGTCAGGAGAAGAAGAAATAGGAAGAGGAGGAGGGGGAGGAGAGAGGGAGTTAGGAGAAGGAGAAGGAAAGAGAGAAGTAGGGAAAGGATGAGGGGAAAGAGGAGGGAGAGACGGATGGAAGAAACCAGCTTATCTATCTAGTAGAAAATCATGTCAATATATGTGCTGTATATAGTCATTAATACAATTAATATTTATTGGATATTTATGTGAAAGGAGCTTTTTATGTTTCTGGAGGGCCCACATTTCCCAACAGAAAACTCCAGTAGAGAGGGAAAACTAGAGCATGTGCACCTAAGCCATGTTCACAAAACTAATATGTCACTTCTTTATCTATTTATTTTGTTCTGAAAATGTGGTATTCTTTCAACTTGAATGTATAAAGAGCTTTAATAATTTCTACTATAACTAGCTCAGGCTGACAATGAACTGTTAGCAAGCTGTTTAGCCCCTGTTCAATTGGTCTTATTATTGTGTCTTACCAACATTTCCTCGAAGAACCAAAGGTCATCGTTTGGATGTTGACTCTCCCCCACCCCCCAATGACACTGTGATAGTATTGGGTCTCAGGAGAATAACCATAGAAAGCATTAGAATATTTAAGTGGTGGGATTCAGTGGGAGGTTCTTTGGGTTACTGGGGACAGGCAGCTAGCAGAAGGAGGTTGTGTGACCTTGACTCCTTCTTGTTCTCTTTTCCTCCAGGCTCATGATGACTTGGATTCTGGCTGCATTAAACACTCCTGACATGATGTGCTGCCTAAGTACAGGACCATAAGCACCTGATGATAAACTGGAATCATCTGTAAGCCCCAAATCAACCTTCTGTTATAAATTAATTACCCCAGTTATTTGATGCAGTGATGAACATCTAACTAACGTTTTTTTTCCCCACTAATTGAGTTTAGAGAGACCCTTATCTCCTTTCATAGGTGATCACCTGGGATATTTGATCAAATCTCACATTTCCCAGCAATTCCTGGATCACATCTGATTACCTTATCTGACCTTCAACAAAAATCCCATTTTGAATTCTTTCTTTTCCTTTCAAGAAAAGTAATGTTTTTTCATTGTCGTCAGAGGCCATTAACTCCACAGATGTCTGCATCACTTCTGTCTTTATCAAAGCAACTCTTAACTATTCTTGTTATTGGGAATTCTACACACACACACACACACACACATACTCCAGCATACAAATAATAAATCTGAGCATACAAAGAAAATATCAAGCAGATAAAAACACCCCTTAAATCCATATCCTCTTTCTTCCCTCTCAGAACTTAAGTGTTTGGAAGGACTCCTGTGCTCTGCCCTTCCTTGCCAGTCCACTGTCAGTGTTCCATCTGGGTTCTTCTCCCCAGCAGTCCACTGAAACTAGCCCATGGGTCACTGTGCTGTTTTTCTATTAACGCCGTGTGTGTGTGTGTGTGTGTGTGTGTGTGTGTGTGCCTCCTCGAGGCCATATTTTTCTGCTGTTTTCTCTCCATCAGTGTCTATTATTATCTGTGACCTTTGCTTACTTCCCCCCATATATAATCTCTCCAATTTGGGCATTAAAGATTCAGAACTATTTTGTCTCCCAACCTCTTACTTCCCTTTCTTAGTAACTTCATCTATTCTTGACTTTCCCCAAATAACCTGTGTCTGAAGATGGAAATGTGTACATTCAGCTCCAAAGTTTGCCATTAGACTTCTCAAGACACCACTTCCAGCATCTAACATAGAATTCTCTAACTTCCCCTCCGAATCATTTTCCCATATTCACAGATTTACTAACTGTACCTTCAAGAGCCTGAAAATTAGATGTTATAATTCATTCTTATTCCAATGAAATCTATCAGCAAGTATTAAAGGCCTTATTACTAAATTCTATTAATGCCATCCCTGTTTGCCATGAAATTCTTGATCAACACAACCATCACCTCTGCCCAACTCACAGCATCATCCTCAAAACTGGTCTATCCACTTGCTTTTCTAATCCATGCAACTGGCTTTCTACACAAACCAGAGACGTCCTTATCAATGCTCTCTTAACCAAGCCACTTACGCAGCTGATCTGTTGGATACGTAACTCACTTAGTGTCCTTGGATGGTCTGGCTCCAGTTGATGCCTCAGTTTTTCTCAACTGCATATACAACCCTTTAAACTTCACTTTAGAATAGTGGTTCTCAATCTGTGGGTCGTGACCCCTTTGACCAACTTCTATCTCCAAAAAATAAAAAAATACATTACAATTCATAAAAGTAGCAGAATTACAGTTATTTGGTAACAATGCAATAGTTTTATGGTTGGGGGTCCCTACAACTCGAGAAACTGTATTAAAAGGTCACAGCATTAGAAAGACTGAGGAACCACTGCTTTTAGAATTTTAGCATCTTACAATCTTTAAGTTTATTTTAAGCAAACAACCTAGGCAAAGATCTCTTTCGTTTCATAGAATCCTAACACTATATGTGCCTGGTACCTTCCTGTCACTAAGGGGCAACGTAAATCTCAAATTATCACTACAGACGTCCATCTGATGTAACTTGATATCCTGAGTCACAAATTTTATTTTAACTCCTGTTATGTCTTCCATACCACCTATGTCACTATGAAAACATCCACATTCATTTTTTGCTTCATTTCTTCTCATTTACTTCCCGCCACACCTCTTTTGTTGCTTCTAAGCACCTCCAGAAAACAATATAACGGGGTCACAGGTAAGCAGTCATTTTTCATTTCTCACATCAAAAAATAGCATCACTGATAACTTTCACAAAGCCTTATAAAACCAGTTAAAAGTAATTTCATTAAACTTGCTCCAAAAGTAACTGCTTCTACAATGGTATTTAGGAGGGTTTCCCTTTTTAATCTCAATCATGACTAGAAAAAATAAACACAATTTCCTTCTAAGAGGGAAGATTGAAAGAATATTTGTCTTTCAGCCAAGTTTTTTTACCATGTTAGTACTGTAACTTTCCAACTAGGCTAAGCAAAAGGAAGAATAATAAACACAGAAATTTTATGGTTTTTTAATCTGAATTTTTTAAAATTTCCTTTTAAACCAACCAAAATGTAATATGAACAGCTGACTGTTATAAGAAGTTCTATAAGGACCATTGAATATGATGCAAGAAACATTGATTTCATCTCTTTCCTGAAGACCTGAAACCTAAAGTCAGAGAAGACAAAGTATCACCAGTGCTGATACGTAAAGTCTTACTGGGTTGTCATTTATGCCTGGTCCAAGCCTCTTACTGGCTAATCACTACCACTGACTACTGCTACTACGCATAGACAACTAACCCCATTTTACCTGAAGCACAGCCCTAGCATAACAGAAAATAAAGATGAAAAGCATGTAAGGATAAAAGTAGTTTCAAAAGTACCAGTATGGAAATCTACCAAGCAGGACTATGGAAAGGGATCCGTGGTAGGAAGACTTGCTCTGCAGACATGAGGGCATGAGGACCTGAGTTCTGATCCTCAGATCCACATAAAAAGTATGGCAAAGTTATACCCCAGTAATGGGTGGTAACAGACTGGCAGATCTTGCCACTACTAGACAACCTCTACTAGACAACCAAGATCAAAAGTGAGCATGTATGAAATCTGTGTCAAGGAAGGAAGTGGTAGAGAAAGGTGTCTAAAGCTCTATTCTCTTCACGTGCATACACAGGGGGCACATACTAGTACAGTCATAAGCATGTTCCACATACAAGTACATCCATCTCCCAACACATTGCTACCAAATTTCAGAAGTGCCCCAAAAGATAAAATTGGGAGTCAGGGCTTTGAACTCAGTGCTGGTAAATGTAACTTGTATAGCGTTTACTTTGTGAAGGTAAAAAAATATCAATGACATCTCTTTCTAATGTCTTGACTCTTGTGCAAGTCTTACATAAGCAAGGACTGTCACAGGCCTTGACGAAGACAAAGCGATGTCATGCAACATCTTCAAATCTTGTAATATTCCTCCATCACTTTGTCCTTGTCTTAAATACATATGCTGCATTAAATGCTAAGGTAAGAGCTAAGACCATGTGAATTACAAGTGAGAAATTAGGCGTTTGCCGTGCAAGTATGGGGGTCAAATTTATACTTCCAGTACCCATAGGCACAGTGACACGTGCTTTTTTTTTTGTTTGTTTGTTTGTTTGTTTTTCGAGACAGGGTTTCTCTATAGCTTTGGAACCTGTCCTGGAACTCTCTTTGTAGACCAGACTGGCCTTGAACTCACAGAGATCTGCCTGCCTCTGCCTCCCGAGTGCTGGGATTAAAGGCGTGCGCCACCACCGCCCGGCTTGACGTGTACTTTTAATTTCAGGACTGAGGCTGGCCAGTGAGTGGAAACAGGAAGACCAGTGTGTGTGTTGGGGCGGGGGGGTGGATTCAGGCCAGTCATCCAAGGCAAATTGATGAGCACTAGGCTCTATAGAAGATATTGCTTCAAAATATGGATGAAAATTAGGTTCCACATGAGACGTGAGTCCAGGCAGTAAACCAGGGAATAGAAAAGAAAGGCACTTCTGCCGTGTACACTCATGCATGTGCCCCCTAAGCACACATGCCCAGACCTACACAAACACAAACAGAAAATGTGTGAATAAATAACTTGAAGTGGAAGATTAATCTTTCAGCGTCTAATAAAACATGACAGGTTGAATGCAGGCTTACAGCTTGGATTTGTTCCAAATCTACGAAAATGAGAGTAATATGTTAAAATCACAGAAATAAAATGAAATGAAGTCATGCTGCATGTAGAAGAGTACAATTTTTTAGGATGAAGATCAATAGGTTTACCTGGCGAGGTAAAGCAGAATAGATGTGCCTACTTATACGAATGATTAAATGAAGAGGGATTAAAAACTCCAAATACATATGTCTATTCATGCACTAGCTACTATGCAAAAATGGAAATGGAGAGACAGAGAATATGTTGGTAGATTGATTAAGGTTTAATTAAAGATCAAGGTTGCCGTCATATTTCCAAGCTACTATCCTCATTCCATCAAGCAAAACCATTTTTCAAATCCTACCTGAAACCAAGAGATTTGTTCTGGGCGGCGGGGTGGGGTGGGGGATGGAAGACCAAAACTCAGATCTTACTTCAATGCAGAGTGGCAACTACAACACCTGCAGCACCAAATGCAACTTTATCTTTGTGACTTTGACCTCTTTGAAACTCTGACACGACACCAAAATCAGAGCTTATGAAAATAAGAATAAGTTGGATTAACCAAAATTACAATTTACTCTTTAATGAAAAGCATTAAGAAAAATAAAAGACAAAGACTAGTAAAACTGTTGAGCCAGTATAGGCAACAAGCTCCCACACCAGAGGATCTAAGTTCAATCATGAAGACCCACATGACAGAAGGAGAGAATTTGTCTTAAAGTAGTCCTCTGAGTAATTCAACTGAGACCCTGCCTATCTATCCTCTCTCTCACCCCCCCACACCCCCCCCACACACAAATACACACATGCACACACAATAAATAAATATACTAAAATTTTAAGAGAATTAAAGACAAACTAAAATTATGAATACAGTATCAAATATCTCATAAAGAATTTATAGAGAATATATGGATTTTTCCAATAACCCTGTTTCAAAAATATAATACTTGAACAGATTATTTTAACAAAATTATATTCAAATACTTGATTGTTATGCTTCAAAAATAACAAAAGATCAAAAATTCAATAGGAGAAAGCTAAATAAGTGTAAAATTATTTGAAAAAAGTATTTGGAGAATTGCATGTGTTTGCAAGTACATATTAACTAATTATGTTATATGCCATATCTCAGTTGAAAGTCTCATTTATAATATGTCTATGTATAAATAGTAACATAATATTGAGCCATAAAATTTCATAATAATAATGTTACTAGAGAATTAAATAGCAAAATAACTATGACTTTTCAGTTAGGCAAAGTATTCAATGAATACACTTTGAAATAATCAATCATGCATTTTATTTCTTTACTTTAAATGACTAGCAAATCAAACAATATAAGATTTTTAAAGTCATCTGTGGCTGGAATAAGTTTTTGCTTTGGAGGAGAGAAATTACCTTTTAAGATATTTCTTTCACTTTTAAACTATTCATTTATTTTCTTGAATATTTACTTAGCTAGCCTTGCAAACCTGGTTTTAACTCTCTTGCATTTTAAGTAACTATTGTATTTTAACTATATTATATTGGCTTTCTCTCAGCATTTTCTTCTTTTCCTTCATGTTCTTTTTTCTGTCATTTTTTAGAAAGTACATATTTTGATGGACCCTGTTGATTCTTGGAATCTGTTTATAATCCAATCTGTTTAGAACTTTTCCCCCTTGCTGTATAATGCTTTCTCTTCTCATGGAGTCTTTCCTGTATCATTTACTAATTATTTCCTTAAAGTTAGCCAAACATGTTCACCTAACATTTGCCTCTTATTACTATTTATCTAAACCAGAATTTAAGCATAAATAAAAACTTGACTTCAGTTATTCACATGGCTAGGAATTTTAAACAGCATTCCTCTTTCACTGATTTATCAACTCCTTTAGCATCAAAAATGGAATCTGTTTGTTATTTCACCATAGTATTAATTATTGCATGCTTTTCACAATTTAAAATTGTTTTATTTTTGTATACACACAAAGCACAGTTAATAAAATAACAACAGTATTAAGTAATTCATATTTGTAATAGGAAAGAATGGGCCACATTTTGAATGTGGGTCATTTAGCTGTTCTATCTTTTAGCCATTAAAAAAAGAGCAAAAGAAGAAGAAAAAAAGGTGTAAATTAGCAAATGCTACACTGAAAATTTTTTACATTTCAGCACTTGGTATTTTGGACAGAGGCTTTTGGAAGAAATTTGTACAGAAATTAAATTCCTATTTTTTTCTTTATTTGGAATTAGAAGAAGAGTTCAGTGTAGAAAGGAATTCTGAAACCCTAGTTTAATAGTTTAAAAACAGGCTTCTGAACAGGGTCCTTTTTACAGGAACTGCAAAGTTTACAACGGATTCAAGGGAACTTAGTATTGACTTCCCAGTGTGAGGAGAGATTGTTCCAAGAGACAATAAATACCACTGCAAAAGATGTCTGGCATTTGAGTGTTTTAAAATTCATCATTTGGGAAGATCATGAAATTGTTTTAGTATAGTATGGAAAAATATTTAAAGTGGGTATTATTAAATTGTGACATATGCATAGCCTTTTATAAACCCTACAACACCAAAGGCTTTGGAAACTAATCCACCTTAACTGAAATGAAGAGACCAAATGACAAGCAAAAAAAAAAAAAAGTTTTTATAGTCACTGCTTACTTCTAGAGAAAAAAAATCTTTTGTCTGTGGAGATATTTACATTAATTTTTATTAGCAGAAAATTCTTTAAGGGTTCCAAGTTTTTACTGAATAGGGAGAGGGAGAATCATTTTGGAGAAAACAAAAACTATAACACGAGAAAAAATTATGCAACTGAATGGTTTGGACAATAACTTTGAATTACTTTGTTCTGAGTCTGTAGAATTCACTCACCAATTAAACATATTTACATAATGATGTCATCATATTTTACACAAGTATCTGTAGTTCAGTTCAACTGTTTCCTTTTGGCTTAAAATTCAACTTTTTTTTTTTTTTGGCTTAAAATTAAAAATCACATTTTTTTTTTCTGTGCACCCAAAATAGAAGCAGAGAGAATAGTCTTTAGATTATGGCCACTGTTTCTTGGTCATTTGGATAGCATCAAATGTGAGCTGGCCTGAGCACATAATTTATCTTTCACTGACAGCTGTGGAAATTGAGTAAGTTGTTTAGTTTCTTTTTGCTTCAATTACTTCTATTCCAAAAAGGCAGGAATCTGTTTCGTGAATCGCTGTGATGATTAAAAGGGAAGTCTTGGTAGAATTCAGTATAATGCTTGGGACACATAATAGACATTCAGTAAATATTAAATAATTTTCCTTGAGATGTCTGCCAAGAACTTTAAAATTTAAATATATACACATACAAGGAATGAAAGACTTGCATATAATCTTTCATTTCAATGGAAATATTTATCATACTTATTTTAATGTTTCTCTTTTGTAAATTTACTATTTTATAATCGCTTAGATGTTTTTCATATTCCTAAATTTGCTCAAATGACAAATACAAAGAGACAAAACAATGAAATAAATATTTATCAATAAGCTGCTTATACAGAAAGGCTTATCTGATTTTATGTTTAAGGATGCCATTAAAATAATGATCTTCTGGATCCACAATTTTAAGAATACTTAAACAAAATGTCTAATGTAATAGTGTGCGTTGATTTTAAATAGTTATGCAAATCTAGAACTCGCCACAAAATATGTGGTAACAGTAATTTAAGAGACCACCCACATTGTCACATTAAGTAGTAAACTTTCTAAAGTCAAATGTAAAATAACATTGAAAAAGAAATATAAACTAGTGTGAAAATTAGTTAATTGAAACACCAGGATTATGTAATAAGGTTATGCAAAAACATTTTAAAAATGTCTTATAATTATTTATTTCATATAAAGGGCTATGTTTAAAATGCATCTGTAGATTTAACCCAGAATTATTCAAAAAAAGTTTTAAAAATTTATTTGAGAGTTCATGAAGATTTGAAAAAGACCTTTCTTTAATTGATAAACAAAAAACCATATATTTAAAAATAAGTTACTATTTTGAAGAGACCCATTATAAGAAGAGTCTACTTGCATAACTGTAGAATTTTTTGTCAAATAAAACCTGTATTAGAAAAATCACATCAATACTTCAAATATTTCATGTTTCAACCTTGGTTCTACTTCAGAGTAGGTTTCTTTTTCTTTATAACTCGTACATGAAGAAAGCAATAAATGAGTATAATTATGCCTTACTAACTTTAAGAGGCATTATGCCACCTTCTTTGGTGGCTTAATTAAGGTTGTTTGATTGTAAAATATCAATAACCTATCAAGTAGAAAGTAAATGCTATGTGATGTCTGCTTGAGATGCTAGGATATATCTAGTGGTGCAC
The DNA here is from genome assembly GCF_950005125.1 of Chionomys nivalis. Classification (NCBI taxonomy): domain Eukaryota; kingdom Metazoa; phylum Chordata; class Mammalia; order Rodentia; family Cricetidae; genus Chionomys; species Chionomys nivalis. Next base: position 24,816,622 of record NC_080105.1, read on the forward strand.
ATTCAGAGCTTGAGAGGTAAAAAAACAGGAATCTCAAGTTTGAACCTACCATGGACTACACAGTAACTTTGAGGTTCAGTCTGACCCACAGAAAGACTGTCTCAAAACAAAATACTTGTGAACATTCACAGCAGTCTAGAAACTCCAGAAGCTACTGGAAAATGGTGACAAGGGAGAGAAAATAGAACACAGTGATATAAAGGATTAAAGGGAAATACTAGAAAGGGGTGGGTTAAATGGTATGAGGGATAAAGGGCCTGGTAGAAGAGGGAATGGACACAAGAAGTGATAAATAACACTAAAGATTTTCTGGAAAGTTCATATGAAAAACTACCACTACAGAAGTGTCCTAAAATATAAACATACACACATATAAAAAGAATTTAAATTAACTTACCCTAGTGTGGGTAACCCATGCTCTCCTACACACCACAGATTATAAAATAAAAAGTACAGTGCTGGAAATGGGCAATCTCCCACCAACCCCCTAAAAGTACAGACTCATGTTATTGCTTGTCCTTACACTCCAGAACTTTATTTGAGTCATAGAACATGCATAAATCCAGCTGGTGCTGAAACGAAAGCTTCATCTCTACTGGCTAGCTTTCAAAATGCTGGAAGTTGCTACGACACTACCGGAAGAGAAAATTAATCAATGGTATCGAGCTGTGAACTCTGCGGAGTACAATAATAGCACGCTTGGCAGATAAGCTCAGTGTTATCAAAGTGACATGAATGTCCTGAGTTTAACAAAATACTTCCTGATTACACTGAAGGTCCAGTTCACAAGATGGAATCCATACCTGGCACCATGATTGGGGCTAAGAACCTAGGGCTAGACAGATCATATGCCCTAGGAGAGAGCCTGCAACTGTTACTCTGCTAATGGGACATAGCATTAAACCCACTCCTGATGACTTCTCTTTACACTCAAAGATTAGTGTATCCTTCATACCTCAGCAGAGAAGATTCTTTGTTCAGTAGATGGCATTTAGCATAGAGATCCACTGCTCATCAAAGGGCAAACAATAACGGGCTATGGAGTGCTCAGCCCTAAATGGACATCTATGGCACATCTCCTCCAGCCAAGACTCAGAAATCACTGTAGAAGAGTAGGTTTTAAAAAATGTAAGAACCAGAGGTGGCAATTGACTACAAAGAAATAAGGAAATACTGTTTTCCTGAAACAACACTCAACATTGTGATGGCAAGCACAATTCAACTGAAATCCAAGCAAGGAAAGAGCAGAAGGTTAAGCTATTGCCATGGATAGTTGTCAGGAGACAGGGTGGTAGTTTTCTAAGTGCATGTTCTGTGGGACAATGGTATTGTACCCTGTCACTTGTATTGTTTTAATAAAACCCTGATTGACCAGTAGCCAGGCAGGAAGTATAGGAAGGGTGACCAGGCAGGAAGTAGAGGGGATGTGACAAGAAAGAAAGAATTCTGGGAAGAGAAAAGGCTCTGTCTGCAGTTGTAACCCAGACCAAGAGGAAGCAAGATGAGAATGCCTCACTGATAAAAGGTACCAAGTCACGTGGCTAAGACAGACAAGAATTATGGGCTAATTTAAGATGTAAGAGTTAATAAGAAGCCTGAGCTAATAGGCCAACCAGTTTATAATTAATGTAGACCTCTGTGTGTTTCTTTGGGACTGACTGGCTGTGGGACAGGGCAGAACAGAAAACCTCTGTCAACAGGCATGGACCCTGGTGTGGAAGAGACTCCAGTGCATGGTCACACACCTGAGTACACAGCCAGAACTAATTGAACTGGATGGGCTTTAAAGAAGTGAAGATACAAGGCAGGTTAGGTATAGAAAAGGGGGTAAATCTATGAGGTGCTGGAGTAAAGGAGTAAATATGATCAAAATATAATGTATAAAATTCTCAAAGAATTCATAAAAAATACTTCCATATAAAGAATCAAATACAGGCTTTAGGAGATAAAATTTCAAGGGCAGGGTGGCTTGTCCTCTCTTAGAACTGGAGGAGTGGGAAGGTGTGTGTGGGGGAATGGGAGGGAAGTGGGAATTTTCATTGGTATTATTTATAAAGTAATAAAAAATAGATCGCCAAATTTGAAAAAAAGAGATAAAATTTAAAAACAAAATAAATGAATCATAAGCACGAATATTATAAGCCAGGGAAAAGAGAGTAATAAACTATAGCTTGCCATTAGGATCTTTTTTTTTTTTTTTTTTTTTTGAGACAGAGTTTCTGTGTAGCTTTGGTGCCCATCCTGGAACTAGCTCTTGTAGATCAGGCTGGCCTCGAACTCCCAGAGATCTACCTGCCTCTGCCTCCTGAGTGCTGGGATTAAAGGCGTGTGCCACCACCGCCCGGCTAGAAATGTTTTGAAATCTTTTAAGAACTAAAATAACTAATCAATTGATATACTTTGAAATTTTGGGAACATGCGACGGACAAGTAAGTCATAGCAAACTCTGTACAGAGTCCTTTCAGGGTAGAAATTTGGGCAAGTACCTAAACTAAAAGTATCAAGGGTTTCATATTACACGTGGAGACCGAGTACTCATCTCGTGATCATCAGGTTCTGGGTCCCATTTCCAGAACCACAAAAATAGAAAAATGAAAATAAAGCATAATATCACTCACAGTGTCACCTTATAAAACACATCAAATAACATTTAAGTGGTGACTTTTCTGATTCCACATGTTTCTGGCGCTCATGCCTTTATTTATAGCTTGATACAGCAAGGTTAGTTTCCCAAGAAGTCAGCCTCCAGATCATTCATGTACAGGGGGATGACAAGCGGGCCCTCCTGATGCTTCACCTGATTGTGAGTTTGGCAGACGAAGAGCTGTAAATTCAGTTAGGGAACATGATTCAAGCATAAGCTCACAATTGTTTCAGAACATGGAAATAAAACCCTTCAATTTATTCTCAAAGAGGCACTTGGATAAAACTCGGCCTTACCTAATAAAACAAATATTTATTCATTAGACTTATACATGATTGAGCTTATCTGTATATATGGCATCATTCAGACATCTCAGAATAACAAAAATAAATGCTAATAGAAGTCAAAATTTAAATACACAAAATTATCTAAGCAAAAGTAAATCATCTTGGCCATGAGCTCAGATATTTACTTTTCCTGAAATAAGGGACTCTGCAATCAAGGATGAATAGCAAGACTCAACAAACACTTGTTCGTATTTACTCGTTAACCTATTTTCAGCCTATGAGGCTGAAAAGAATTGTTCAAATCTGATTAAAGAAAGAAAAAGGAAATAGTGAAAGGGGAAATGAAGCTGAAGGAGACTTTTACATTCTACATTTGAAACACCATCGTCCAATATTTCCTGCATATTCTTTATTCTTTGTCACCTGAATAAACACTTCTTTGTTTGCAGCCTAAGAGCTCTGGATTGTTTGCCTTGCTATTAAACCGTTGTTTTCTAGTAACATTATGTAACATATGGAGAGTTATGTTCAATTGACTTCAAGGCCTAATATTGGAGCAAGAAAAAAGTGCTTGTGCTAATTCCAAGTGATTTAATTGTTAGAATAATGACTTAGCTTATGTAAATCACTTTAGTGCCCTAGGCAGCAGCAGCTGTGTAATCGGCAGTGATGAAGATTGCATTGGGAGATTACAGAGGCACATTAAAGCTTGAGCAATCTGGGCTGGAGAGTCCACTTTGGGGCTTGATTTATCTGCTGTGGTTATCTTTAGTATCAGAGCCATTGGGAAACTGCCAGAAGCTACTGAATTATGCTGTGGATGTGATACCTCAGACCCTTAGTTCCTAATTTAAGGCTAATAGAGTACATGGTGTTCTATACAATCTACAATATATTATACTGTGGCTAATAAAAAAAAGATAAAGTGTAACCTTTGCTTGGAAATCTATTTAATGCATGTCATGAATTAAAATATTTGTTTTGAGTATTGCTGAATGGATTGTTCATTAGAAAGAAAATAACCTGGACTGAAACCAAGATCTGTATAAAGGAAGGAAAAGCAAATTATATCTATCCATGCTACGCAGTACTTTGGCGTTTGCCATTTTTAGAAAAAGACACTGAATGGTCGACCATCAAAACAGTTATCTCTAATCCCTTCCTTCCCTTCTACTTCTTCTACATGTCATCTAGATGTATGACTTAGGAGCAATACCAAAGGTTTGGAATTACAGCCATCTTAATTCATACTCTCCATCTTAGAACATTCTTAAATCTACATTCAAATAATATCAGCAGTCATTTTAAAACTCAACTTCATCAGGTTTAAATGCGTCTCATCACAAAGATCTTTTCGGCCATGCTGAGGACTAAAACATGTGGTACACATAACGACCAATCACTGCTGTGACCTATGCTCTTAGGAATGACTTTTTAATTGTAAAATTATGCACAGCAATTCTTTTTCCAGTCAGCTCTTTTCAAATCTCTCTGATATTTGCAATGTAGGATTTGCCCACAAAGACATGAAAGGTCAAATATTTAGCTTATCTCATAAAATAATTACTTGGCTAGAACTGAGCCAGGTTCTAGAGACAACAGGATCTCCTGTTCTCCAGTATCTCATAGTTTCGGACAGGAATTAAATACTAACATTAAAAACCCAGAAACAGATATTGGGGTTAAACCCGAAAATCAGAAAAGTAAAAGAGCCAAGCCACTAGAGAAGTTTTACCTCTACCAAGGCTGGGTAACTGCAAACTGTGCAGACTAAGGACACTAAGCCTCTCTCTCCTCCCATTTTATATCCACTCAAGTGCTGGGATTAAAGGCATGATTCTCTAGTGTTGGGATTAAAGGTGTAAACCATCTCCACCTGGATTTGTTTCTGCTTAGTGTTTGTGAAGCCCCATGTGGCCTTGAACTCACAGAGATCTGTCTGTCTCTGTCTCTGGAGTGCTAGGATTAAAGGCTTGCTGACCTCTAGTGGCTTAGCTTTGCCCTTCTGATCTAATTTAGGCAAGCTTTATTTATTAAAACAGAAATAAAATATCACCCTACTGAATGACCATGATCGCAATGGAGGTGAATCAAGCCCCAAAGGCGAGCTGAGTGAATGCTGGTATAATGGCACAGGAAGAATTAACACGGAAAGCCAGATACACTCAACAAAAGAAGAGCAACCCAGCAAAGCCAGGAGAGTAACAAGTTAGAAGAAAACAGTAAAAAGTAGAAAGGGCAACTTTGCTGAGCACAATGGGAGTCTCTCCTTGTATATTTCAATGTGGGTTTCCCTGGGGAGGCTCACCTTGAAATGACTGACGGCAGAGCGGAATATTGAAGTTTGTTTTCAAAGTATCTATTTTTATGTGGATAATACACAACAGTCAAAATATTTAGGACAAGAAAATCCCTAGTAAATTAGGTGGCTCCTGATTTGATGTTTTCCTCATTAATAAGACTTTATAGTCAATCAAAATTGTACTACAGAATCATAAAATATGGTTAAGTGGCTAAAAGTCTTGTAATGACAAGAGATTTAAGATAGTATTCTTCATGTATAATCATGTGATTGTTATATGCAAAAAATGTGCAAAATTTAAAAAGTTAAGTTTTATAATATACATAAAAACAACCTATATATATTTATATGTGCTATGTGTATTATAGTATATATAATAATGCTTTTATAGATACTTATAAACATGTCTGATGATATAGACTGTAAATAACTGGCTTAAAATTCATCGAGGAAAATCAAAACTTGTTTATCTATTTTTATACAGAATGGTGACTGTATTAAGGCATTTAGTGATGTATGCTATTTATTGAGTTTTAAAACATTTATCCTACAAGCTAAAGAAATATAACCTTTCTCAATCCTTCATAATACCAACAATAAAGTAAATATGGAATAAATGCCATTTAACCTATGGCCTCAAATCTCCATCCTATGCTTAATTTTATTTATAATTAAGTTCACACAAAGGCATCCAAGTTTAGATTTCCAAAAGCTCTAGTCTTTTGTAACAGCCACTGTCATGGGATTGTAGCTAATATAGGCAGTGTTGTTCTGTGTGTTTGGTCAACCATGTGAGGATTGATTTGGTTTTGGTGTTAGCTACTGAACTCATGGCTTTGCTTCATGCTAAGCACATGCTAATTCTAAGCTAGGCTTCTGGTCTGTTACTCTGTTTCCAAGGCCATAGTCATGTATTCACAAATGCACGACCTGTCTCAGAACTTTTCGTGCTTACAATATTAATAAAATTTGAATGCAATAAGAGCATCATTCTGAAGTATCTCCTTATGTTGACAATGTTTGGCTGCAATTAATCTTGCACATTCATTCCCAAAAATCTGCTGATTAAATATGAAAATGAAGTTACTGACCATGAAATTATTTTTATAAAGGCAATTGTGGCTTATTATCATTTGCAGTGATCTGGGTTCAATCACTGATACCAAAAAGCAAAACAAACAAACAAACAAAACAAAGTCAACTGCATTGTTTGTGTATCAGGTGCCAATTCATAACCATAATTTATTGTTAATGAGGCCTTTGGCAAATGAAGTTTGCATTAGGATATACAGGCTGATCAGAGCATCTGGAGAAGCTTGGACAGCCAGCACACATTTTAAGGAGGAAAACCATCTTGTATTCTTATAAATCCTGCAATGTTCGTGACTAAAATTTCCTTACAACATGAGAATACTCTTCTCTAAATTAAGAAAAATGACTTCATTCTTTAGGAAACTTAGCTCCAATTGAGAGGCAATATAATAGATTGTGCAAAGTTCAGTAAAAATGCCCCCGGGCCTCAGGGCATCCTACAGCATGCAGCAGCTGAGCTGTCAGAATCCACAGCCTAATATTACAAATGTAATTTTCATCTTTAGAGATATGAATATTTTTATTTTTTTCTTGACCAGAATCAGGGCTGCTTATTAACACATGGTTATTTCATATACTTTAAGCTAGAACACGTCAGAATGCATAAGATAAACCTGAAGTTTAAAGAGAAGTTAAGTTCTGAATAAGTTACTAAGGAAAAGCACAAACTCTATTCCATGATGTTTTTCCTCTAGAGTCTGCACTATCTATCCAGACGATCTTACATTATTTGTGCAATTCTGAAACGCCCTTATATCTCGGGTGGTAGTGTGCTCCTGGGTAACTCCTGTCTGAGTGGACAGTTTCTGACGAGCTTCCTCCACCCAGCTGATGAAACAAAGTACAAAGACAGTGACAGAAGGCCCTGAGCCATACACTAGTCACGGATCCTTATGGATGTGCACATGTCACTGTTTCCTTGAGGACTGAAGACGCTTTATCACTTCTGATATGAGTCACCCAGTTGCCCAGTTACTTGCCTGCATAACCACTGCTACTGTCTTCCTTATAACAGTCATTTTAAAGCCTTTGTTAAAGTGAACAAACACGAACACATGCTGCTTAAAATGTATAAATTTGGGTCCCTCTCTTTAAACTCTGGCTCATGAGTCCTTGACAATTTGGTGGGCAAGCATTCTATGTGGCATGAATCTCTACAGCATTCTGTCTGCAGTGCACACTACCCAAATCTGTCAAGAACTACGGGGTTATTTGTGGGTTTTGCTGCCAGCCTATGGAAATTTTAGATCTGGTTCCAAGGACAATCGTGTAAACAATAGTCTCAATAAATGTGCACACAACCTAAATACCCTTGTTTATCAAGGATTCATGGGAAATGGAGTGGAAAGACCTAACAAATTTATTACAAGACATACATACGACAGTCTGCTAAAGCTGTGCCATGGCCTGCCTGGGTATGACCTAGGTCCTTCATAAATGTCATATGGTGTCCAATTGTAATTGTGATTGTTGTACTTCAAGACGATGGGATAACAACAGCTACAAGTCAGACTGCCTAATGTGTTATTAATGGCACTGTGGATAAACATGCAGAATGGAAAACAAACAAAAGATGTATCATCATTTTGCATGCACTTATTGTGTTGACCTGCAGAAGACATGTTTTCAATTACCCAGTTTATGTAATCAGAGCCAGTATACAAAGACAAAAACCTCAGTCCAATGTAAGAAATGGTTTCCTGAGATGCAGTTCTTTCTAATCTGGAAGTTTTCAGGAATGTAATGTAGAGGGGTGAGATCAACATAACGGAAGATAAGTAACTTGTGAGAGACGGTATGGAAGATATCTGGCAGATAAATTTTTATTTCTTAGTGCCCTGAGTTTTTTTTCCCCAATTTAATGTGACAAGCAGAGGGGCCAAAAATACCTTCCACTCTGCCTACTTTAGGTAAACCTGTGTTGCCCATTCTCTGCCTAGACTCTGTCTAGAAGAAGGGAAAATTAATTCATGTTGGGCTAATAATGTCTGCCTTTTGGGAAACTCTCCATTTACTAAGAAAAACACACGATACATTAGTACCAGAAAGTCAAAAGCAAAGGATGACAGGGAAGTGGGGAAAAGAGAAAGAGGAAGCTAAGGACTAAGAGGAGAAAAGAGAAATGAGGTATTTTGCTGAGATCTAGAAGAACATTAGGATCCTCCCAGCACAGTGTGTGTTGTTTATTAGCTTCCTGCACTGTAAAATACAAGAGAGAAAAATTATCCTTACCAAATATTTTCAACAATGTGACCACAATCTTCATTAATTCTCATATTATCTTGTTCGAGTTTATTATATTTTGCAAAGATGTACCAGTTAGTGTGGCCCATGTGTAAAACTTAAGGCTGAGTAACATTTGGGTGGTCAAGCCTATGAATTCCAATGTGAGGCAAGTAACCATCAAGAGGTTGGTTGTCATATTGAAATTCCCAGTATCAGAGAAATAACATGAACCACCATTGAAATTCTAAGCAAACACAGAAATTATCAAAGGTCACCATGTATTAGTTATTCATGGAAATTCACAAAAGGAAAGCAGATGCCAGATGTAGATAAACTTTTGTTTGCTGGGTTTATTAACCAGATGCAGAAACTTATTGCCTGAGTGCATAGATACCACAGAGATATGCACTTTGCAAAAATGCAGATAGGGAGATAGATAGCCTCACTTGACTATGCATAATGCCACGTGATAGTGCATATTGAACAAGTGGCAGGCATCTGCTTCATGTTTCCATTTACATAATTCAAAGCTTTGACATCATGGAAATATATCATGGGACCGTATCCTGTTACATCATGCATAAGGTTTAGCAATGTGGTTTATAAAAGCATTAAAAACAGAAGCACGGGGAAATGAGATGCACTTATAAGCAAGTCAAGATAGATGCGAACTCACATTACAAACTGAAAATGTTCTTCTTTAGTAGGTCTGGGTATAGAAAATGAATTAATTATAATTATTTGTTGATGTCAGTGTTTTTTGAATAATTAAGAAAGATATATTAAGGCAGAAGCAAATGATGTAAAAATGAAAAGACCATTTTTTAAAAAAAATACCACAGTCCTCATTCAAAAAATATAAAGAATGCGCTTGGAAGCCCAGTGTCAGAAACAAAGATTAGATGCCTTAAGTTCATCATGCACGTAATAACCAAGGTGTGCTTCATTGAACAGATTTTAGAAAGAAGCAGTTTGGGCCTAGCAATAATTATTTTCTTTGACAAATCTTGAATTTACATTAATATTTTTAGATTTATGTTTGTATGTATATGGCTGTGTGGATTAATGTACACCACCTGTGTGCAGGCGCATGCAGGTTAGAACGGCATATCTGACCTCCTGGAACTAGGATTATGGGCGGTTTTGTGCTGTCCAATGTCAGTCCCAAGAACTGAACACAGGTCTTCTGTAAGAGCAGTTAGTGCTCTTAACCGCTGAGTCATCTTTCTAGCCTACACTAATATTTTTTAAAGACTGCAACAAAAATAAAAAACAATATATTAAATAAACTGAGATTGGTAAAGCCATTTAAGATATGTACAAAATCATTTAGCGCGTGTATCAGAACTTCCTAAAATTTTAGACTTTATCAAGACTACATTGAATTAGCTCTGTATTAACCCCGCATCTTAGACATCATTATCATGTGATAACATTTCCTTTAAGGGGAGAGAAAGATTTTTCTGTATTTTCTGTATAAATAGGTCAAGAGTAACTATGGAAGTAAAGGCTATTCACCATAATGGATGGCAAAGCAAACCAAGACAGAAGGGAAATGAACAAATTTTGAAGGGGTATACGGTATAAAACCAAAATACAAGACAAATGAATAGTAGTTAAAGGTAATTTGCAAAAGAGAAAGCAGCTCATGCAGGGAGAAAATAAGCAATTAATGAAACAATATAAAATAAAGATTGATCTAAGGAACTGGGAAAGTCAATCATATAAAAAGATGAGAACAAATCACAATCCCAGAGAACCTAGACAACACTGAGGACTCTAAGAGATACATACATTGATCTAACCTACATGGGAAGTATAAAAAGACAAGATCTCCTGAGTAAGTTGGGAGCATGGGGACCTTGGAAGAGGGTTGAAGGGGAGGGGACAGGCAGAGGAGCATAGAAAAATATAGAGCTCAATAAAAAAAGATTAGCAGAATAGATGGGAGGTACTGAGAGGAGAGGAGGAAAGGAAAACTGTAATCAAGCTGGGAAAAATTAATTAATAAAATAAGAACATGAATTGTCATTTTATTCTTAAGAGAACATTTATAATGTATAGCTATCATGTGATAATCTAAATTCTGTGATCACATTAAAAACTAAAAGCATATAGAAGCAGGGCGATATTAGTGATATCAAAGAGAGAAGAAGAAAATGTACCTAAATGTAACCAATCATCTTGACAATAAAGAATATTCCAGGGTGGTGGACAGTAGCTTAAATACTGAAACCCAGTTTCTCTCTCTGTAAGATCATTAAAAGATTGAAAACCTTGGAAAATAAATGCAAAGAAAGAACAGCTGAAGCATACACTCTGTAAACTAAATGTAGGTTAGTCTTTTAGATGATTTTTGCACATAGTAGCAGTTAAGTATTAATACAAGCTGAAATAAAATTTAGAAATATTAACTAATCCAAAAATATCCTATGACAAGACATACTTTTCTTTAAAAAAAAGCAAAAAAAAAAAAAACAACTCCAAATAATTCTTTTAAAATTTTTTCATAATACATTTTCTGAGAACTTATGGAAACTTGCAATAGATCAGTAAACAATACGTAATTACTTAGAAATTTAAAACACCAGTTGTGATGGGTGGGGGTGGCTGCATGATGTATGCATATGTTGACATGATTGCATGCACATATGTGCATGGGCGAGTGCATGCACACGGATGTGTGTGCAAGGGGAGACCAGAGGATAACACTCCATTCTTCACCTTACCCTTTGAGATAAGGTTGTTCCTCACTGAATCTGGATCTCACCAATTAGGTAGCCTGGCTAACCAATGAACTCTGGAGATCTACCAGGCCCCATCTTTCATGCAGCCCAAATGCTAGGTTTAAAGACCCCTCCACTATGCCCGATGGGTGCTGGGGATTTGAACTCAGTCATGTCTCCAAGCTCGGACAGCAAGCATTTTAACTGCTAACTCATCTCACCAACCATAGAACTAGTTGGTTTTGATTTTTATCTAAGATTATTTTGAGAAAAATTAAATATGAAATAAATACATTTTCCAGGAGAAAGAGAAATAAACAGAAAGAAAAAATATTAAACAAATTAAACTTGTCCTTATTAAAAAACCACAGGCACATATTTAATCCTAAGTACTAAAATAAAGCCTGAGGGTGAACATTCATCTAATACCCTAGCAGATCACTAATACCCACATTGAGCCTACTATTCATGATCCTAGAGAAGCTAAATAAGAGGGTGAACCCAAAGAAAAACATATAGTTATCCTCCTGGATATTGGAAGTAGACAAGATTGCCAGGCAAAAATTGGGAGCTTGGGGGTGGGGGTGGGGTGGGGGTAAGGGGAGATGGGGAGAGAGAAGTGAGAAGGGGAGGATGGGGAGAGCTTGGGGGAATCGGACAGTTGGGATGAAGGAAGGGTGGATATGGGAGCAGGGAACTATATATCTTAATTAAGGGAGCCATTTTAGGGTTGGCAAGAGACTTGACTCTAGAGGGGTTCCCAGGCGCCCAAGGTGATGTCCCCAGCTTGTTCCTTGGGCAGCTGAGCACAGGGCTCCTGAAATGGCCCTGTCCTATAGCCATACTGATGAATATCCTGCATATCACCATAGAACCTTCATCTGGCGATGGGTGGAGATAGAGACAGAGACCCACATTGGAGCACTGGACTGAGCTCCCAAGGTCCAAATGAGGAGCAAAAGGAGGGAGAACATGAGCAAGGAAGTCAGGACCGCGAGGGGTGCGCTCACCCACTGAGACAGTGGGGCTGATCTAATGGGAGCTCACCAAGGCCAGTTGGACTGGGATTCAACAAGCATGTGATCAAACTGGACTCTCTGAATGTGGCTGACAATGAGGAATGACTAAGAAGCCAAGGACAATGGCACTGGGTTCTGATCCTACTGCACGTACTGGCTTTGTGGGAGCCTAGCCAGTTTCAATGCTCACCTTCCTAGACCTGGATGGAGGGGGAAGAACCTTCGACTTCCCACAGGGCAGGGAACCCTGACTGCTCTTTGGACTGGAGAGAGAGGAGAGTGGGGGGAAGGGGAGGGACATGGGAGGAGGGAGGAGGTGGAAATTTTTAATAAAAATAAATAAATAGACAATACACACACAAACATATATGAATAAGATTATTCTGTATATTCTTATACAAGTCTGGGTGTGTGACTGTGCCACTATTTTTGCATATGTATGTGTAAATGTGGTGTGTAGGCATGTATATATGAATGTTTGCATGCATATGCTTGTATATGAGTGCATGCATGTATGTGCAGGCTTTATGTTATCATACATCATATATATATATATATATATATATATATATGGCGCACACATATACATATGTCAACATAAGGCAAGTTGTAAGAAATTTCAGTGACCATGAAAGCTTTGGGTTTTGGCCCTCTTCTGTATTTGGGATATGTGACAAAAGAAAACCAAACAGATGGATAAATATCACACCTCATACAATTCTGTTTCTACAAAATATGTCAAGTACAATATAAAATCACTACTAAAATATTAGTAATATGACTAAAATTTTATATTAAATTATGTTTAAATTCTTGACCTCTAATTTCCTTGGGATGGTTACTTCATTATTCTCAACACTTGAAATAAACCTCTAATAAAATCCTTCCTCTAATAAAAATGTCAAACTTATGATATAAATGTGCACATTTTCTCCATCAAGGGTTCTTCTCACACTTAACTCAGAAGTATTTTCCCCACAGAATTGAAATAATAATAATAATAATAATAATAATAATAATAATAATAATAATAAAGAAGTAGGATGCCCCAGACACTTAACTTCCAAACCCATCAGCCTTGCCATTTGTTTGCATTGTTGGTCACTGTTAGAAATGTTTCCTTGTTTGTAAGATGATACCAATGTCCTGGTCCTGGTATTATCATAAGAACAAAAGTACAACGTGAGGTATGTTTTTTGTTCAGCCATGCTTACTTGTAACTTAATGATGGACATAAATACAGAGAAACGGGTCCAAAACAGTTTGTTAGAACAGCTAGCAATGAAGTGAAATCCTTAAGGTGGTGGAGCTTTGCTTTATCTATCCCTGTTTCTCGTACGCACTTCTAGTCTGACCCCAGCAAGATACTTCAGGGCTGCAGCGGTGGTGCTCCTACCAGCTGAGGGCAGGGGATGCTGTTGGAAATTAAATTGAAAGTTGTGCATTGTTGTTCTGTTTGGGGCTGACTTTGGGGAGGGACAGGAAATGGCAGCGGGTGTCAAGAATGAGCTAGAGTCTGCACTGTTGAACAAGGAGCAGTAATACTGCATGCCTCGGGCTTAAGAAGAGAGAAGCACCTTATGGAATTCATTAGCTGTGTGGATTCCTCAGCCATGACTCTGGCAGCCTGGAGGATTGCAACAAAGTTGTCAGCAAGCAGTTCTTTTGGTCACTGGAATCTAGGGTGACCCTTTCATCAGAGATCATTGATTCTTTTTTTGTGTGTGTGTGACCCCAAGGCATCTTTGTTCATGTTAAGATAGATGCAAAGAAAATACACACAACAATTTTACCAACATTTTTAAGTAAAGCTAAAATTCAGTCTTCTAATTCTTTCAAAGTGAAAATGTGTTCTGTATCTGAGGTTACTGCATCCATCCATACATAAACCAGGCTGGCTTACATGCTGCAGATACATATAGCTAGTTTGATTTATGAACACTCTACTGAGAACTACGTAGCATAGTTTCTATCTTCTGAATGTTTGACTTTGGGGATGACTTCTGCAACTATCATTGTGTGAGAGACAAACAAGATTGTTTGCACTGCTTTGTCATCTGCAATGTATTTTTAAGATGAATTATGCAAATTAATACAACGAACATCTAAAAGAAAAGTTGCTGTCCTCATATTTCTGATGTTGAACTGAAAGCTACGAGAAATGTAAAACTATCTGAGAGCTAATGGAGAGTAACTAGGAAGAATTCTAACCCACTGTTACTTACATTTCAAATCTCTTCTTGTAGCTTAGCGTTTATAAGTACTTGGATATATACAAAAAATGGAAGTGCTGCCACAATTTTAAAACCGCAATTCTTTATCCTGTTTTCACTTGAGGAAAGAAGACTTTATATCTCTGTGTTTGATTAGGAAAAATAACGGTTTCCTGTTGCTGCTAGAATAAATTACACAAGGAAAGTTGCTTAAAACAACACAGATGCATTATGTTACAATGTAGAGGTAAGAAGTTGAAAATGATTCTGTTGGGGTCAACGTGTAAATGGGGCCTGTGCTGCAGTCTACAGAAGGATCCCATCTTGCCTTTCCAATGTCAAGAAGCAGTCTGCACCGCTTGGCTTATGGCCTTACTGCCTCCAAGGTCAGCCATGATCCAAGGAGTCTGGTCCATCTCATTACTCTGAAGCCAACTCTCTACCTTCTGTATCGCACTTATAAGGACCCACATTATTACACTTGGCCCACCCAGAGGTACAGGAGAATAGGGTAGGGAGTAAGGTCAAAATTAGAAGATAAAAGAAACCATTAGTCAAGGGGAAAGACAAGAAACCTCCCTGAACAAGCCAACATGCATGGGACAGCATGTGAGAGAAAAACCAGCACTAAGCAAATGAGCCATAAAATATTATAACCCTCTCTGCTTGGAGCCACTGAGCCTCTGATCTTTCCCCCAGTTCTGACCTATTTCCTTTCTTGGAAATGGTTTCTTTCCTAATAACTTGTCTTTCTTCACCACTATCCATATATCCAAATTCTTGTTGCAGGACAGAAGAATGTAGAAATACCAGAAGGTACTCACTGGACTCCATTACACATCTACGGCCCAAATCACATTCTTCTCATCTCAAGAATCTTAACTTGGTAACATCTGCTAATGCAGAGCACTGCAATGAAGGAAGTCATTCATTATCTAGGTCACAGCACATGTTCGTCGTTAGAGGTCATTATTTAGTATAATACAGGTGGCTTTGAGTTATCAGAAGTCTCTAAGTAAGCCAGGCATGATGGTGCACATCTGTAATCCCAGCACTGAAGAGGCAGAGGAAGACCGATTTCTGTGAGTTCCAGTCATGTTGGTCTACACGGTGAGCTCCAGGACATCCAGGGCTATATAGAAAGATGCCCATTTCAAAACAAACAAAAAACAAAATCTGTAAGTGTGGGATGAGGATGAATAAGTCAGGGAAATATAGAAAGGTTTAGTGTGTTACTGACACATCCCGAAGAAGAGTTGTAACTTTATGTATGGAGTGCATGACTATAACACAAATACTTGGTAACCTGGAAGAGTATGAGTACCACACCAGTTTAGGTTACATGGTAACATCAACATGTGTGTGCGCACGCCCATGTGCATGCGTGTGCATAACTTTCAAAAGTACACCTACGATTCTTAATACAAATTGCCTTATTATCTACATCAATGTACATATTCACATAAAATCCAGTATACTTAGAATACTGTCTACATTCTAATGCTACTGTTGGATTTATGTACTTCATATATTTGATTTTCACTTAGTTACTCTCATCTGCTCTTCCTAATCAGTTGTAAACGCACACAAATGCATACAGATTACCACACATGTGGGTAGTTAATAAAGTTAAGAAGCTGCTTCCCCTAGTATGTTCAGGTCCTTCCAACTTCAGTAAATTCTAGTCTAGTTTCCATCATCAGCTTCTGCATTTTGTTGTTTGTCTATGTGCTGCCTAACGTCACAATGCCCACTTACAACACGATGGGCATTTGGGGTATTAAAGCCCCTAAAATAGCCCATGGCTGCTTAACGCGTGACTAACAAGAATTGGTGAGTAAATTTATATGCGTCAGTCTCAGGCACATGTTCTAGAGCTTCCAGAGCTCGCCCATAGAATTAAGCTTCAGCTTCCCTTAGTGGCAATCCTTTCCTATCCTCTACTACTTTGTCATCTCCTTGCCAGTTAACCTAGAATCCCTCCCTCAGAAAACTCTTCCTTCAAATAAGTCTCAACGTTTACTTCTGGGAAAGATTTAAACTCAGTTAATCACAAATATTTATGGGTAGATCCATAACTGATTGATATGCTACGCAATTTCTAAAAATCATACATGCATATGTGATTAGATTTTGGTTCATTCTTCTTTGCTTGTCTGTTTTGTTTTTGAGAAACAGTCTGGCTATTTAATCTATGTTGGCCTTGGTCTGGGGACCCTCTTTTGCCTCCACCCCCGCACTGCTGAGATTACTGACATATGCCCCCACATCTTATCACTGACTTTAAAGGGAATAGGCTTTACTGGAACTGCAGCTGCTCTTTTGTGGAGTTCAGCATGAACATAGGACCTTAAATATGCCTGGCAAGTATGCTACTCAGATACTCATATTGCCTTAATCCATATTTAGTGTTATTCAAATCTTGGCTGTGGCTAGTATACAAAGCACAGATACTTATTTAGAACACAGTTTTGAGTGTTAAAAGTCAAAGATCAGACAATACACCAAAGGGTATCTTGTGAAGGCCTTCTGGCTTAGTCACCCAGTGTGGCAGATGGCATCTACATGGCAAAGCGTTCAAATGGGAAAGAGGAAGGAGAAGAGTAAGGAGCCAGTTCACTGTGCTACAGTGCCGCCTGTTCTTGTGGGAGCTAAACCATCCTTCAAGAACCATATTAGCCTCTTGCAGGAGTAATACTCACCTGAGGTAACCATCCCTCAGTTTTTAACAGCGCTGACACATGACACTTATGTAACCCTAGACAAATTCTTGGCTTTTAAGATCTATCAGATCATAATAATGTGATTAAACTTAAAATAGTATTCCATGATCTTATAAAAAGTTTACAATTGAATAAAAAAAATAACTAAATGTTTATAGACAGTGATAGAAATCACTTTAATCTGTGGGTGGCATGCGCCAGTAATCCTAGCAGAATCGGGAGAGTTACAAGGTTACACAACAAGTTTCAAGCCAAGCTCAATTATACAGTAAGACCCTCTCTCAAAATAGAAAAGAAAATGATATGACAAAGAGAATGAAGAAAAATAAATTTCACTCTAAATTATGACCATTCAGCTTTACACAGCTATGAATGGGATCCTTCAAAGCTTTGGAAGTTTTTTTTTTATATAAGGGGAGACAAAGTCAATTAGGAAATATGCAAATAAAGAAAAAATAATCGAAATTATGCTGAAAACAGAGGGCCATGATAGGAACTTGGTGGTTACTTTGGAAGAGAAAAAAAAAGTATACCCCCCCTAAGGAATTGGCATTGAAGCCGGACCCTCAACAAAAAGCAGATCCAGCTATGCTCATCTAAGGAAGAACATTCCAAGCTCTCAGAAAAGAATGCGATTACAAAACAGACAAAAAGAAAAAGCAGCATTCTTCTGAAAATGGTGTATGTGGCAGCGTGGTGGAAATATAAACCACAGAAGTACTTAGTGGTCAAAGCAGGATGGGTTGCATTATACTCCGTGGTAGCGTTATCTAGGGATGGTGTTTCTTCACAATTAGAGAAACATTCTGTCTTCCGTGGACAGATTTGACTTGAAGATGCAAAACAATGAAGGAGGAGGAGGAGAAGGGGAAGAAAAAAGAGGAAGAAGAGGAGGAGGAGGAGAAGAAAATGAAGAAGACCAGTCAGGTATTTTTCTGCAACCATGAGAACAAGGTATAATACTAACTAACAGTTGAAATGCAAGGAATACATGGATTTAAGATGCATTTTAGAGAAAGAGAAAAGATGACCTACTGATAGGTTACTTGAGGATTTAGGCAATAATATTAAATGACAAAATCAAAGATTTTAATAAATTCATTTCAGTTAGACACACACGCTCAATGTCTGACACATAGGAAGCACCCAGTAAATGAAATGATAACCAGACACGTAAAGAAAGAGGACCACGAGGGATGCACCCACCCTCTGTGGCAGTGGAACTGATTTATTGGGAGCCCACCAAGGCCAGCTGGTCTGGGACTGAATAAGCATGGGTTGAAACTGGACTCTCTGAGCATGGCGGACAATGAAGGCTGATGAGAAGCCAAGGACAATGGCACTAGGTTTCGATCCTAATACATGAACTGGCTTTGTGGGAGCTTAGCCTGTTTAGAGGCTCACCTTCCTGGACGTAGATAGAAGACCTTCGTCTTCCCGCAGGGCAGAGAATTTGGACTGCTCTTCAGTATCGAAAGGGAGGGGGAATGGTGTGGGGGGAGGAGAAGAGGAGTGGGGATAGGGGGGGAGTGGGGGGAGGGGGCAATATTTGGGAGGAGGGGAAGGAAATGGGAAACGGGGAGCAGGTGGAAATATTAATTAAAAAAGAATAAAAAAATAAATAAATAAATAAAAAAAAGAAAGAGGATTAAAATACAGATCACTTAACTGAGAAACAGGGTGAGTGTATGCTAATAGACAGCAAAATAAGCTAATGGATAAAACAATTATTTCTTAACATGTTCTTTTTTCTACATGAGGATATCCACATTGTAGATCCATCTAACTAGGTTGTTAATGTTAAATCTATAAAAAACCAACTGGGTGGTGTTGGCACACAAAGGAGTCTGAGGCCAGTGTATTCTACAAAGAAAATACCAGGACAGCCAAAGTTGCACAGAGAAACTCTGTCTTGAAAAACAAAACAAACAAAAATCTATAAGAAAGTCACACATATGACACTAGTAATACACGCTAATTGCAAACTGAATAGATCATAATCGCTATGAAAGTCAGAAGATGTGAGATCCCTGGATCTGTGCTTATATGAGCATAGGTACAATTTATATCACAAGGCATTTAATTCAAACCAAAAGTTTGATCTGTTAAAACTATAACAAATAGACACAATCAAAAACAAAGCTTACACTCCCAACAGAAGAGTATTGGTTCAATCATAGGCAACTAAATTTTAATGGAAATTCTCAAGTATTCATTAGAGAGATTAATGAACCCAAAATGCTATTCCCACCACAAACATACAGCACGTACTCACTAGTAACATTTACCATTATTCCACACCATCTTGTGATCAATTTTAAATGATCTCTTTCTTCTTCTGAATATATCTTCAACAACCTTTCTTCATAGCTTCCTCAGAGTCTAATTTTTTTCACATATCCTCGACATATATTTACTCCTAATTTTGATGGGCAACAGCCTCTTTAAACAGCCTGAAACCATCACAAACCGAATCATTTGGCCCCTTAGCATTCTTTGTTGGAACAACTTACATTCAGAAAGTTTATAGAGTCAATGTCTTTTGGGAAAATTTTGTCTCTTCTTTTCATTATTTTTTTTTCATAGAGGTAAATGCACAATCTCACTGAAGGTTTTCTGTGTTTCATAATCTGAAATGATGTAGTTCACATCACAACATTTTCTTTGGTAAACATCCATTCAATAACATAGACTTGTTTAATACAGAATTCTAAACAAAAACGGTCACTGACATGGAATGCAGCGAATGTGCAAGTGCATCATTAGTGGACAGAAACTAGTAACGCATGATTACATAGCTGAAGGCTCATCTTAGTGAACAAATCTTTCAACTATCTCTGATTTTCTTCGTAGGATATTTTTTCTAATCATCCTGACTTCTGATACACCTTACTGTTTTGCTGCTTTACCAAATGAACATTACAGCTTTAACGTACTTCCTAGCACTAAACTTGTATTTAGATGAACAAGTACCAAGCATCAATCACAGCAGACAGTCGTGAGTATCAGGGCATGCAGACTCTCAGTCTTGGCAGTTGGCACTAGAACACTTCCATGCTGACAAAAACTAAATTAAATGTGATTATCAATCTTGATCCATGTCGGGAAGGATATAAGCTGCATTTGTCAGTAGATTCCCAAGCCAGCCACATTTTGGACTTGGTGCTTTGCTTGGGTGGGCAACTTGTTCCTAGGAAATGCATTTTTCTTCTAAATCTAGTTGTTACTGGATGTAGTTTGTAACTTAGATACAAATATGAGCCCTTTCCATAACGGCTACTTCTTAGCCTCTGCAGTATTCAAATACCAGACCTTACTGCTATCTATGTTGTCAAATGCTTTTCTCTTGAAATGCTCAGGGTCAAGCTCTTTTTTACGTGGCAACTGCATGGACAACTACACACACACACACACACACACCATAGTTGCAATCACTCTTCCATAAATCAACTATTATTGAAATGCATTTAAATGTTTAAATGTCTGGAGAATTCCCCACTGAAAGTACTAGAACTTTCTGCTAAGAACCTGTGTCCCAGTTACCTGCTTTAAAGAAGAAAGCAAGAGAAAACGGTAAATATATAACTAAATCACAAACAGTTATAAATACACATGAAACTAAGATAACTTCCTGGAAAAAATCTTAACACCAAAAATTGTAGTACAGTGTAGTATTGTGATAATAAATAGCCCTTATTTGTTAGATAATTAGACGAGACTAGAAATCTTCTCCTGTGTTAAAAATTGTTGGATTTAATCCATTAATTCACATAATTGTGACACCTTTTTTTCTTTTCTTTTCTTTCTTCTTCTTTTTTTTTTTTTTTTTTTTTTTTGGATTTTCGAGACAGGGTTTCTCTGTAGCTTTTGGTTCCTGTCCTGGAACTAGTTCTTGTAGACCAGGCTGACCTCGAACTCCCAGAGATCCACCCGCCTCTGCCTCCCGAGTGCTGGGATTAAAGGCATGTGTCACCACCGCCTGGCTTGACACCCTTTTTTTGAAGATGTCATTTAGCTCCCGTGGCTTTCTTACCATGATGGAACATGAGTTTAATTAAATTATTCTTCCCTTAGTTATTTCTAATTGTACTTTATCAAAACTACAAGAAATTAATTACTATTAATATCAATGTGAAATAGTTTATATATGAATATGAGATTTGCAGCATTTTTATAAAACTAGAATGAAAATCTCTGGTATTTGGGATGTCACTAACAGTCAGATAAGAGAGAGGGCATGGAAAATAAGTACGATGGGAGAATAAACTTACTGGACACTAACATGAATCAAAATAAAGAACATATAAAATGATGATTAATTGAATTCAAAAACCAGGAAACAAAGTGTTTACATACATGTACATAGGATTAGATGAAAATAAGTCAATGAAATCTTTTTGACAAGCATAAGTATGTTTTCAGCAGTCCCAGAGTGCTGACAATACCCAAACTGGACTTTCAAAACCAGAAAGATGTACAGCACCTTAAACTTTTGTCTCTAAAGTATATCTACTAAATGTCAACTCCCAGTCAACAAATGTGGATCAAACCAGCCAGAGCTAGCAAGGGCTCCAGACAATACGCTGTGGCATTCGGGATATAACTGAAGTGACCTGCTTTAATTTCAGGTGACTATCAGAGGTTATACAGTGTTCTATTGCTGTGAAGAGACACCGTGACCACAGCAACTCTTACAAAAGAAAGCACTTAACTGGGGCTGGCTTATGATTTCAGAGGTTTAGTCCATTCTCATCACGGTGGGGAGCATGGCTGCAGAGAGCTATACATCTGAATCTGCATGCAGCAGATAGTGACAATGACACACCGGTCAGACTTGAGCATCTGAGACCTCAAAGCCTGCCTATAGTGAACACTTCCTCCAACAAAGTCATACCTACTCCAACAAATCCTCAACTCCTAATAGTGCCACTCCCTAGAAGCCTCCGGAAGCCATTTTTATTCACATCACCACATCAATGTTAGACAGAAAAGAGAAACAGGAGTATTTGAGGAACAACTGTCTAGGGTTTTCTTTTTTCTTTTTTTTTAAGCAGAAAAACTTTTTGATTCAAGAACTGCTATGAACTTCACAGATGTAAAAGGAGATGCTCCTAAGTGCTTAAGCAATAATAGCATTCAAGGTCATGTTAAACAAAAACTGGATATAGTTCTGCAACAGATTAATATTAAATATGAAATTAGAGAATTAAGCAATGCATCTTGATTCAAGGTATAATTGATATAATAACAAAACACAGTCCAAATGGAAGCTTCAGGGAGGTATCATTTATGACAGGAATGACAGGGTGAACAATGAGGAGAGAAGATGCTGATGCAGCCAAATATGCAAATGAAAAAACTAATCTCAATCCCTTTCCTTTGCCCTTTATAGGGGAACTATAAATATTAATGTGAGAGCAAAAATAATCGAGCTTCTAGAAAGCTGTTTTCATGAAACTGGGTATACACAGTTTTTTTTTTTTTTTTAAAAATCAAGACATAAAATCAAATAAAATAAGAAAGAGAAAAAACTCGGCATTAAAATTAAGAAACTCCAGTTTTTAACTTCATTGCTATCACTCTTTAAAAATCTTGTTTTAAGCAGAGAGCCATCCTAGGGCCTCACATAGAATCGAATAGAAATGTGTTATGATTTATATCCTCAGTGATCATTATACCTGTTTTGAGATTAACATTCTCTATAGAATGTAAGTATAGACTCCTTTAGACATTGGCATTTAGATCAGAGACTCTAGTACTTGGGAGAAAGTGGCAAGACCTTGGAAATATCCTCAAGACTGAATCAAAAGACTAGACTGCCTGACAATATGGACATAGGGTAAAAATGAAATAAAGAAAAACGTCATGAACTTCTACTTACATAATTTAATTTGCTGCAGTGGAATGAGTTGGAGAAAGCCATGTATAGAGCAAATGTGACCAAGAAGTGGGGAGTTCACTAACTTGGTTCTGAACGTCCTAAACTTGTTAGAGTAATAATATCAAATAAGAAATTGGTCATATTCTAAAGTTAAGAAGGTAGGTTCAGACAGAGATGGAGAATTCGGGAAAATTTATAAAGTGAGAACAAGAGTTCTGAGAGTGGTAGAGATTTAAGTAAATTAATCGAATAAATAAACAAAGTGGATATATAATAGAGATATTTCTGTATTTAAAAGGTGAAGGGGGTGGGTAGATGACTGAGCCAGTGAAGTGCTTGACACTCAGTGTGAGGAACTGAGTTTAATCCCCAGTACCCAGATAAAGATATGGTATGGTGGCATACACTCAACCGCACTGCTGGGGAGGCAGAGACAAAAGGATGCCTAAGGCTTGCTTCTCACCAGTTCTAGAAGATTGTCCAACTTCAAGTTCAGTGAAAAACTCTTTCTCTAAAGACAGATGAAAAATTATGGAAGGAGGCATGTCACATTGATCTCTGGTATCTGCACTAGTGTGCAGACACACACAGAAACACACAACACACACATGCTGATACACACTAAATTAAAGAAAGAAAAACAGTAAATAAAACAAAACAAATAACAACAAAATAAAACTTAAAAATGCTTAAGTGTATGGAGGGGAGAGCCAGCATGAAAAATAGGAAAACTAGCCAGGCGGTGGTGGCACACGCCTTTAATCCAAGCACTCGGAGACAGAGGCAGGAGGATCTCTATGAGTTTGAGACCAGCCTGGTCTACAAGAGCTAGTTCTAGGACAGGCTCCAAAGCTATGTAGAAACCCTGTTTCGAAAAGAAAAGAAAGAAAGAAAGAAAGAAAGAAAGAAAGAAAGAAAGAAAGAAAGAAAGAAAGAAAGAAAAATGGGAAAAGGTAATTAGTGAGGTAAAACCATGTAACTAAACACAAAGTTGAGCAAGAAGAATGGAGTGTTTGCAGATGCTGCTAAAGAAGGAGGATTATTACAGTCTTAACTTCTCTCTCCCTGGAGTTGTTTCTCCTCTCTCCGACTCCAACTCTCTAGGAGGCAATATTTCTCTACCTTGCTTTTGAAGGCTGCCAATCAACAAGGGTCAACCTTAGACTATAGGGTCTACTGAAACTATTTGAACTAGTCAATCCTGAGCAATTTAAACCTCCTACCATTGCTTTGTCCATAGACATATCAATAAAGGCTGTGATCGAAACTCTCTCTTCCCTACTGATCACTGCCACCTGAACAAAACTTAGTACTCTCTCCAATCCATGGATTAGCAAAAGTGTACTTTTATAAAACTCACATTGAAATCTAGTCCTCAGGGTAGTGGTGTTCTGGTATGGGGACTTTGAAAGGTAACTAGGTCTTGAGGGTGACGCCTTATGAATGAGATAATTACGTGTCTTGATCAAGGTTTCTATGGCTATAATAAAACATTATGACCAAAGATATCTTGGGTAAAATCAGCTTACAGATTCCAGGCCATTATGAGAAGTCAGGGCAGGAACCAGGCAGGAGCTGACAAAGGTGTCGTGTTTCTTACTGGATGCAATAGCTCTGTTCTCATGTCTTTCTCAACCTGTTTCCTTAGACACCCTGGACCACCTGCCTATGGGTGGGACCACCCACAATGGCTCATGGAAAAGTACCTCTTACTCATTTGCTCTTCGTGACTTGTTCAAACTACTTTCTCAGATCACCCTGGATCATTAGCACAGAAGTGGTAGGAACCATTATGGGATTGACACCACACCAATCAATAATTAAGAAAATGACCCACAGGCCACCAGCCAGTCTGGTAAAAAAGCGTTCAATAACATGAGGTTCCCTATTCCCTAATGACTCGATGCTGTGTAGAGATGGCATGAAATAAGCCAATACAGAACCCTTATGATAAAGGAGGAATAAAAGCAACTAGTTGCCCTTTCTCCTTTTCTGTATGAGGCCACAGCCGAAAGGTGGAGTGTATGATCAATGACCTTCCTGATCTTGGACTTTCCAGCCTCTAGAACTGTGAACAATAAATTTCTGCTGTACCCAGGTCTCAGTGCTAAGGTATTTTGTTACAGGGGCTTGAACAGAATAAGACATCATGTTACCATGTATCATAGAATATGGTCCCAGCCATGTCTTAGACCAGTGGCTCTGAACCTTCCTAATATTGTGACCCTTTAATACAGTTCCTCATGTGCTGGTGACCCTCAGCCATAAAATTATTCTCATTGCTACTCCATACCTGGAATTTTAAAACTGTTATGAATCGTCATGAAAATATCCGAGATGTGGGATATCTGATATGTAGTCCTTGTTAAAGGGTTGTTCTACCCCAAGGGTGTCTCAACTTATTAGCAAAGAACACTGGACTTGTTCCTTTTCTGTATCCTTGGATGATAGACAGTGACTTAAAATACAGAATCTGATACCTTAAAATGGATTCTGCAACATGAAGGGTGTTGGTATCGTAGAGTTATTTTTATCTATATCTCCTAAGTGTGTAGCTAACAAACACAGATAGCATTAATAAATGAGTGCTTGGGAGATCTTCCTTCTCTTCTGTGGGCCATGACAGGAGTGTAACTGAAGCTTATGGAGTTCACAATTTTGATAGGCACTGGAGAATGAGCCAATGCTTTATTGGAACTGGACACAAACATAAAACTCTGATTTAAATGGGCTTCCTTGCAATGTGGGAAGAGCAATAGTTTGAGTAAAATGGTCCACATGGACCCTAGATGGAAGAAATATTTTGGGGAGATTTGGCAAACTTTAGAAAGTGGGTTCTATATGGAGGCAGTTAGCCACCAAGGGAATGTCCTTGGGTTATCTTGATCCTAGACTTTCTGCCCCTCTCTGTCTCACTTCCTGTTTGCCATGAAGTAGGTACAATAGGATCCACCAAATGTTTCCTCTGTCAGGATGCTCTTCTTCAGCAAGGGTCTAAAAACATGGAGCCTCTATTAAATGATGAGATAAAAGCATGTCTTCCCTCCTTTACATGGTGTGCATCAGATACTTTGTGACAACAATGAGAAAAGCATATATTGTTTTACTTTCCAACAAACAAAAATATCTATTGTTTACCCAGTTTATAGTCAAGGAAGCCAGACTTAGTAGGCAGAAAAACAATGACATCAACAAAAAACTTAGGTCTGACTCCAAAATCTATGTGATTTTAATTATCCTATAATCTCTACTAATAGTTCAAAATATAATGATTAAAGATAATATTCTTGAATTATTTAGGAGTCAAATCTAAAATCCCATACTAAATAAAAATGTTGTTTACCTAGTAACACATAGTTAATAAATTCAATAAAGCATACTCTTACAATGTTTGATAAAAAATCCCTGTTAGAAATAAGTTCCTTAGGCAATTTTCAAAATATCGGGCAATTATATAGGATTATAAAACAGTAACTATGGAAATTAAACTAGAATAAATGCTCAATCTCTTGGTTGTTACTTGGCTCCTATCCCTTTTATCCCAATGACCTCAAAATACTTAGAAGAGTTATACCAACTACAACCAGGTCCACTTCTCTCTGAAGCAACTGAGTAGTCTCTATAAATACTATTACTTAAAAGTAGAATTTTATGCTTTAAAAAAGACCTTTTGTTATTAAAAAACATTTTATGATATATTTGGCAATTATATTTGGTTTTGAGAGACTTTCATTTCAAATTTGGCAAGTCATTTAGGATGAAAAACATAAATTATAATATTACTGAACCTGTTATTATGGAAACATTTTATGATAATAGTCACCAGAATGATCTTTAAAAATATTTTCAGCAACTTGATTTGACTACCCCTGAAGTCACTTTTGCAAAGTGACCTGGCATTTCCAGTGATGACAAATGGTGTTGCCATGAGACAGCAGAGCAAAATAAAGCCCCAAGGAAAAAGCACATTACATGTTTCAACGTTGATATTATCTACTTTTGGGGCCCCGTCTCTAAAAAGAATAACTGAGCTATTTTAGAAGCCGACTCACTGTGCAGTAGTTTTAATAGATTACAGTTTAGAGTTTAATTAAA
The DNA here is from genome assembly GCF_950005125.1 of Chionomys nivalis. Lineage (NCBI taxonomy): Eukaryota > Metazoa > Chordata > Mammalia > Rodentia > Cricetidae > Chionomys > Chionomys nivalis. The sequence continues at coordinate 24,843,830 of NC_080105.1, forward strand.
ATGATGGAACTGTGCTATGGCTGGTGAATAGTGAGGTTCGTCATAATTCGTTTTGCTTGTGATTACCACCTTTATGTCCACAAAGTGGCTATTCTCACTGGATGCCACAAGTTCTCACGAGAATCATGCAACATCCTCTTACTTCATACTACGTGGAAATTAAAATAACTGATAATTATGTGAGGATTGCGTCTCTTATAGCAATTGTTTATTGAGCATCTTTCAAATCAAGAAACAATGTTAAATGTAAACTCTAATGTGGAAAACACTGGAAACATCAGCCCATTTGAAAGTCATCCTATGAAAACAGTTCAAAACATTAAGGGCACATAATCCAATTGCAGGTGAAAATTCAAGTAATGTAAACCAGTCAAGTCGTAGTAAGGAAATTGAATGAGAAAATGCTCAAATTTCAAATGTTCTTGGAAAAATAGATGTTTTCAGCTCAAGTTTAAATGCTTTTCCTGCCAAGTCCCATTACATTTAATATGCAGTCTATGTAGTGAAAAAGTAATTTACATATTATGATTTAGAAATAGAATAATAGGAGCTGGAGAGATGATGGCACAATATTTAAGAGTTTTGTTCTTAAGGAGGTTCTGGGTTCAGTTTTCAGCACCCACATAATGGCTAGCAATTGCCTGTAACTTCAGTTCCAGGGGACCTGAAGCATTCTTCTGACCTCCAAGGGTATCAGGCAGACACATGGTATACACATATACATGCAGGAGGACAAAAACATTCACACACATAAAAATAAATAAATCTAATTTTTAAGAATTAGAATCATGAAATCAATAGGGTGAGATATCAAGGATAACAAGGAAATATAGAAATTGTTCCTATTTTTCATTAACTTCACAAATGCACTAAACACATTTTTAAGCTTCTGGTTTTCTTAATATTTTTTTTAGTGGTTAAATCATAGAGTTCAAAAGTGACACCCATACATGTTGAACACACATGAAGAGTTCCATAGTGCCACATTGGACCCAATGACATAGGATTCCACTTGAGAACAGGAAACATTAATTTATTACCAGGAGGGATTGCAATGCATGTGTAACTGGGGTGCTATAGCAGTGCTAAAAAATGTAATCATATACCTGGCCTGATGACTTGCTGAAGGGGTGTGGTCGATCGGAAGTTGTAATTAACCAGACCAACTTAAAATAATATTTAAGAATGTGATTGGCTAAAGTTCCCCATCAACTTGCCTTTTTTGCCATAATCCCATAGCGCATGGCTGTGATCTAGCATCACAACCCACTTTTTATACAAAAGCTCAGCATTTTGACTGAAGAATGCTAGGTCATGGTCCATATAGTAAGAAATGAAAGAAAATTCTCAGGGAGAATCAATACTGAAATTTTTCTGTTTTCCCATCATACATAGTAAATAAGAAAGTGAAAGAATGCTGAATACCATTATGTTGCAAAAACTAATATAATATTTACCTAATTTTATTTTATTTAAATGAAACATCATTGTTTTAGTGTTTTCCGAGAGCAATAGTCTTCCCAAGATTTTCCCTTCTCTATCGTGCATCTACTTTTGACACATTAAAATTAGTGAGTTCAAACCCTCATCTGTATGAATATTTCATGTAAAAATGCTTTCTGCAAATTAGGTCTTTTAGACATGTATAGTAATATCAATTTTACTAAAATCCCAGTGTTTTGAAAATATTAACCTTGTAAGCAAATCTAAAAAGAGCACATCAAGATTGTAAGTTGCAAAAAGGTAAAATATCTAGAAACCAAAAAAAAAAAAAAAACAACAGCAACAATGCAACCAATACTACCAGTATTCTAATTAGATTTATTCTCCAATTTCTTTCCTATAAGGAGCATTTGGACATCTTGGAAGTCACTGAGTTTTTGCTTCTTAGAAATTAAAGATCTCTTAAAAAAAAGACAGTTCTTATCAAAAATTATTTTTGAGAAGCTTTGCCTTTTTGTTGAGGTATTACCACCCCACCGCTACCCTGCTCCTCCATTTATCCTTCCTTGCAATCAGCTATAATGTTATGGAGACCTAAGAGTCACTGCAAACATGAAAGGGGAAACACAGTAAAAGAAAACCAAACTCATGCTAAAATGAACAACTGAAAATGAGACTGAAGTCCAGAATATTGGCAATATATGCCAGAGAGAAAAATCTATGCTGTACTGTATATTAGCCACACACGGAGGTTGTTTGGTTATTGTTTAGTAATAAACTCCAATTTTTCAGCAACTAATTGATTGATAATCTCAAAATATTGTGTAAAATCATTTGAGATTGAAAGAAAACTATTTTACGGTTTTGACATTACTATTAAAAGTTCTTTCTAGTATCAAAGAAATGGAGTATAGAAGAAAGCTCGGGAATGAAGTATAGACGTAAGCTTCTGTCTCACCTGGTCCCACAGTTGTTCAGTTTCAAATAAACACACACAGACTTATATTAGTTATAAATTGTTTGGCCTATTTCTCATGGTTATCATTAATAAGCTACTACTACTTAAATTAACCCATATTTCTGATCTATGTTTAGCCACATGCCTAGGTACCTTTTCTCAGTGAGGCATTCTCATCTTGTTTCCCATGAGTCTGGCTGTGCCTGCATCTCTCTCTTTCCTCTTCTCAGAATTCTCTAAGTGTGGTCACCTCACCTATACTTCTTGGTTACTAGCCAATCAGTGTTTTATTAAATTAATATAAGTGACAAATCTTTGCAGTGTACAAAAGAGCATTCTCCCACAGCAAAGAAGAGCAAGGAATGTAGAAGGAACTGTTGAAATGTAGGAAGGTAAGGAGGAAAATGATAATGAGAGCACTTGATCAGTGAGAAGCAACCATGATTCTGGGACTTCAGCTGATTCATTAAGATAGGGTTATGCTCAATACATATTCACTTAAAATGCTTATTTTCAGAAACCCAGACATACACTTAGAAAGACAACTTCAATTCAAATAAAAATGAATGGCCATTTAATACCCCATGCATGTGAAACTTAGATGTTCTCAGCACATGTCTAGGGGAGGAAAAAGTAGAAACCATAATCATCAATGATATAGATTATAAATGAGTTTTATGCCACACATATTTGCATATTGTGTACTTCTTAAACATTGTACACTCTAGGATCACTTAATTTACATCACAGCAAATGATTTCAATACAATGAATACTGTGTGCAGTTAGGGCATCCTAACAGCACTCAGCCACTGTGTACAGTTAGGGCATCCTGTCAATCATTCAAAAACTGTGTACAGTTAGGGCATCCTGCCAATCATTCAAAACTGTGTACAGTTAGGGCATCCCGTCAATCATTCAAAGCTGTGTACAGTTAGGGCATTCTGTCAGTTAGTCACTCAGCAACTGTGTACAGTAAGGGCATTCTGTCAGTCATTCAAAAACTGTGTACAGTTAGGGCAGCTATTTCAAAATTCATGGAGTTTGTCAAATATTCATAGGAAATAAAGTGTAGACAGCATATAAAATAAAATAGCATGATACTAAACCTTTAAACAAAACAATGCAATCAGAAAAAGTATGACCAGTCTTACCAATTATAATGATATAATTTGCCAAGTGTAGTGGAACACACCTTTAATCCCAACACTCAGGAAGCAGAGGCAGAGACAGGTAGATCTCTGATTTTGAGGCCAGCCTGATCAAGAGAGCAAGTTATTTGAGAGCAAGGCGGGTACATAGAAAGATGCTGTCTCTAATTTTCTTTGAAAAAAGATTGATTTCGCTATGTAAGCTTAGTAAAAATGTCATTTGTTGATATAGATTATGTCTTGAAAGGACACATCAGAACATGTTTTAATTAACATTGCTTCTTATACCTGACTAAATTTATATTCTGCAGATTGCCAAGAAAGAATATCTTAAAAATTAATTGTTCCTGCTTCAGACCAGGACAAGCTACAGAGCAATTGATCAGATTTAAATAATTGATATTGTCAAAGTGCCTCACTATAGGAAATATGTTGCATAAATGCTGCCGACTCCAAGGAAGTCTAACCAACAAACAAATGGGAAATGATCTGGCAGAAATGATTTTAGACACATATCTATGAGTTAAATTGAGCAAATCTAAGCCCAAAAGAGAAATAAATACGTTGCAGGTAGGAAGCTATCAATATTCAAATCTTGAATCATTTTAGCTGTACTGCTGCCTTGCTTGTACTATTTAGTTCCAGTTTATAACTAAGAAAATAATTTAATTGAAAGAAATGCACCAAGTCTATAAGTAAACTATTAGAAATATTATATTAACATATACAATATTTCACTTATTGCTTGATAGTTTTGACAAAAAAATGTTAACCTGAAACCCTTAATCAGTGTAGAACAGTTTGCACACATTTGGGTGTATGATGTACTGAATGGTTTGGAAGAAAACTCTGCAAGTCACCCAATCTTGTTTTTTTATCACCTCTAGACATTCCTTTGAGATTTAGAACTGCAGTTAAAACAGTTATGTGACATCTGCAAGCCGTTGCTGACAGATGTGATAAGCCTGTAAGTCATAAACTGTAGACCCAGCTGTTTTACATTTCAATGAACATTCTTTCCTAAGGTCGCATCTGAGGACTGTGATGACACACTCAGGGTTCCCAAGGCCTATAATCAATCACTAGTTCTGCACAGTTCAGGTGTGTTAATTATTCATTGATCCAAGAAAACTTAGGAAAATATTTTCTTCAACATCGTTTCTTGTCAGTTTCAAGACTTCTCATCCAATTTTCCTCTCTAATACCTTAAAGAATGCCCCCCTCTATCCTGCCTAATTTTCCAAGCAATCAGAACTAGAAGAGATTCATCTTCAGGCTACAAACACTTCTTTTATAACTTTCTTTTTTCTTATTGAGATCATAATTTAATTGCATTTCTCTGTCTCCTTTCCTCACTCCAAACCCTCCCATATACTCACCCTAGCTCTCTTTCAAATACAGTCTTTTTGCATTAATTGTTGTTACTTGATTTATGTGCATACATACATATTCTTAAGTATAAGCTACTTAATCAGTATAATGTTAAGTATATATGTTTTCAGAACTGACCATTGGTATTGGGTAACCAACTGGTGTGCTCTTCCCTGGAGAATATTATTTCTACATTCTTAGCATTCTTCAGTTGCCTGTAGTTCTTTGTATAGGTTTGAGACCTTATGGGCTTGTCCCTGTCTTCTTTGGCATGGTCCTCGTTCTGCTCATTTTGGGATCATTGTGTTGGTGATACTTTATGGTGTATTTTCTGGTATTACTAGGACACACAGTTTCACCACACATTCCGTACCTCCTGGTTTTTGCAATCTTTCTACCCCTTCTTCCACAATGTTCCTTGTATCTTAGCTGTGGGAATGTTTTGTAGATGTATCCATTGGGACTGGGCTCCACACTGCGTTTTGATTGGATGTGGTTTTCTGTAGCAATCTTCATCTGTCATAAAGATATTTCTTGATCATGAAGTCTTCCAAATGAGAAAGGCAACCAACAATTTTACCCAGTGATGATTTCTGAGTCATAACATCAATGGCCAACATGACAAAATAATCCTAAGGTTGCAAGAGTAGTGGCATGTACAACTCAGTGATAACCAATTACTCTCTAATTGGACTTAAGGCCTAGTCAACAAGAGGAAATCATGCCTGATACTGGAAACCTAGTTAATTACTTAGTGCTAATGAAGTCGTGGATGTTGAAGGAGAATCTATAACCACTAATTTCCTAAACCAGCATAATCCCTAACAATGTAAACATTTAGCCTTATACTTAAAGATAAGTGTAATCCTCACTCCCCATCAAGGAAACAGAATGAACAATGAGTATATGGGCATTTCCAAGACATATGACCTTTATTTATTTGAAATTCACTCTTGAGTAAGACATCTTAAAGCATGCATAAAACAGAACTATTACATTTTTAAAGTATCCATCAGCCGAATATAGAAATTAAATTACAAAGATAAAAGTTATTCTAACTTCAAGGGTGAGTACATTCATGGCACCATGTGCGCAAATTTAGAAATGTAATCCTTCATCAAAGTTTTATGTAGTAACTATGAAAGTCTTGGTCCACCTAAATGTAAAAACTTTAATTCTCTTTTGACATACAGAACAGTCTGAAATTGTAATACACGTTCTGCTTTGCGAGGAAGAAAATAAGGAAACAAGAAGAAAATAGTTGCGTTAGCAGAAAAGCGATTAAAAAAAAAGCAGATAACCCCCTACTGCATTTTATCAACTAACCTCTGGAAGTACTTACTAGAAGTTACTCTGGGTTCCATGACCTAAATTAATTAGGTTTCAGCTATGAAAAGTTCCAATTATTTCTTTGAATTGCACAAACAAATTGAATCAGGGCTGACAGAGCTAGGGCATAAAACACAACATGATCAATTCTATGAGGAGAAAAAAACAGCACATTCATGTCCTGAGATATTTCAATTTTTGCATTTTTTATTTTATTACTTAAAAAAAATACTAATCAAAATTCCCACTCCCTCCCCTCCTCCCAGTCCCCCCACTCCTTCCACACACTCTGACACCCCACCCTCTACAATCCTAAGAGGAGAGGACAATGCATCCCGCCCTGTGGAAAGTCCAAGACCCTCCCTACTACATCTAGGTTGGGCAAGGTATACATCCAAAGAGAATAGGATCCCAAGAAGCCAGTACATGGAGTAGAGACAAATCCCAGTGTCAATATCAGTGGCCCCTCAGTCTGCCCCAACTGTCAACCACAAAGACCCACATCGGAGCCTGGACTGAGCTCCCAAGATCCAGTTGAAGAGTGGAAGGAATAAGGATATGAGCAAGGAAGTCAAGACCATGAGGGGTTCATCCACTGAGACAGTTTGCCTTAGTTGATGGTAGCTCACCAACTCCAACTGGACTGGGAGTGAACGAGCATGGGAACAAACTAGTCCCTCTGAATGTGGTCCTGAGATATTTCAAAGTTGTTGCCAAAGCTTCCCGGAGAACCAGGAAGGACATAGAAGATTCATAGCTCCCTGGCCCCTCCTCACTCCAGGCTAGACCTGAACTCAAAAGCAGTTTTCTATGATGATGTCATAGCCCAAGGATTTGGGGAAATTAGAAATTTTATTATGCAAGTTTTAGGTTTGCTTTTAGTGATTTGTATATATCAGAATGAACAATCCACCTATATCAAACATAAAATTTCATCCTAGTATCAATATTTACATTTATTAAAGTATATGTTCTTTATCATTTTATGTTATGGACAGCCTTGTTAGTCTTAGTCTAGTATTTTTATACTTTATTGATTATTATTTGATGTGTCCAGATGGGAATGATTTCAACTCTTAAAACTCTTTAATACATAAAATACTTCGCTTCCTTGAATCATCTATCACATGGCTTCTTCAACTTATACACTAGAACAGAAAGAACAATAACTAAATGCTAAATTCACTGACAGATGTTATAAAGTGATTGACAGAAATACACAACTGTTCTTGGGTGAATGCACAGTATCTATGCCACAGACCCTGTGTACTTAATATCTGGTTCCTTGGTTTACTTCAACTGATATTGATTTTTTAAAAAGACCTAAAATCTAAAAACTTGATAACTTTTAAATAAGGCTTTATTTTATGCACAATTACACTCAAAAGTACTTTTATTTTAATCAAAACAAATATAAAATAATTACAGGCAAGCAAAGGACAATGTGACTTGCTATGCTGATGGTCTAGCTGTGTCAAATGCAGATTCTTTGTAGGTACCACTGTTCAGAAGCTTCAATGACTCAACTCTGATGTGATGAATTTATATTGTGGTTTGCCAAAAGTAAAAAATAAAAAGGGCATATTTCTAGGACAGGCTCTACAGTTAGAGCACAGGCTGCTATTCCAGAGGTCCCACACAGGAGCTCCCAATTGCCTGGAACCCCAATCCCAAGGAACCTGAACACTCTTTTGGCCTCTCTGGGAAACAAGCACACACATACAATACATACAAGCATACAGGCAAAACACACATATATAGAAAATAAAATAAAAATAAATTCACAAAACACATTTAGAAAGAAATCGATTAAGGAAGTAAGACCCCCTTCTAGAAAGGAATGCTATTTGAAAAAGTGATTCTTAACATGTCCTATATAAACTATTTTTCCAATAACAATCCCAGAAATTCAATTAACAAAATCCATTCTGACAAAATTTTAACAAATTTTGTATTACCAAAGACTGATTGCATCCTCCGTACTGTTTCACAGAGCTGAAAATGATTGTTTCTTTACATTATTGGTGCATACTTCATACAGACACAGTGCTATACTGATAATTACTATACATGTAATAAACATTTCAACTTATAACAACAGCTAATATTATAATAAAATCAAATCCACCCTCAAAACAGGTATCTACTAATATCCAAAATAATAGGAAGATGCATAATTAGTTGTGAAAATGTAATAAAAAGCTCCATGTTACAAAAGAATTTAAGTTCAAACTCAAACTGATTAAAAAAAGAAATCTCAATATATACTTCCATGTATTTTATGAAGTCACATATATATTGTGATATGAATGTACATAAACAATAAAGACAATTCTAGCAGTGATGGACACAGTTATTCTGTAATAAGAAAATACAGTTTGGGGACAGGAAAATAGCTGGTGGGTAAGAACACTTACACTGTATTTTAGTTACTTTTCTTTTGCTGTAACCATGACCGTGCAACTTATAGAACACAGCTTCTCATGCCCTCGTGTACAGTTTCAGAAGGTGAGTCTGTATCCATCATGGTGGGGAACATGTTAGCAGCCAGCAAGTGTAGAGCTAGTACAGAAGCAGGGAGCTTACATCTGATCCTCAGCAGGAGACAAAGAAAGGGAGGAATACTAACCAGGAATGGCATGGGCTTTTGAAACCTCCTTCAAAAAGGCCACACCTCCTAATCCTTCTCAAACAGTTTCCCAAACTGAAGAATAAGCATTCAAATATGTGAGGCTGTGGAAGCCATCCATCCTCATTCAAATCACCACATTGTAAACCACATGACTGAGGTCAATCCACACTAAAAACAAATAAACAAACAAACGTTTGTTTGATGGGGTAATGGTTGACTTGCTCATTTACATCTACAATTCCAGAATGCCAGTGGCTGGTGAGATGGAAGGGAGAATTGGCTTGAAGCTTACCAGCCTGCTAGTCTGGAATACACTGCACAATAGAAACAAGACTGAAGACAGCCTCAACAAGGACTCCCGGGAGTTGTCCTCTAGCGTTAACCCATATACTGTGGTATATGTACACCTGCAATATCCCCCTCCCTCTTTCATCTTTTAAAGTAATTTGAAGCCTACTTAAAATATTTAATTGAAATATCACAGTGGCAATAAACATAATGTAAAAAAACAGTGTTGAGTTGTACTATAAGAAGACTTCCTACTGGGTGTCTGATATTTTGATTTAAAACAGTGACTATATTGAAGAAGGACGCTTAAAGGAAATCTCACACTAGCTCAGAATTGAGAATAATAGAGGGTTATTTAATGGTAGACTCACAAGTCACAATCCTCTGCTGGAACAGAGAACAGCAACTGAATCCCATAGGCAGAAAAGAGACCAGATGTGCACTATACATGGGCATAAACAGTATAAGAGGCCCCGCCCAAGTGGGCCAGTAACTTAAAGCTGGTAGGAATTCCTACAGCACTATATCTTTGAGTATCAAAGAGCACATTGTCCAATAGGATACCTTGCTTTACGGTCAAACAGTATAATCTAATTTCAACTTTCTTACAAAGATCCTGGCATGGTGACATAATTTTTCCTACTTCACATAGAAAAGGACAATTTATTGTCAATTAAAAAACACAGGACCTAGAGTATAGCAAAGTTCTCATGGGAAAAAATCAATTAAAATGATAACAGCTGCCGGGTGTGATGGCACACCTCTAATCTTAGCACTTTGGGAGGCAGAGGCAGGAGGAGCGCTATGACTTCTAGGCCAGCCTGGTCTACAAACTGAGTTCCAGGAAAGCCAGGGCTATTACACAGAGAAACCTGTTTCAAAAAAAAATCATATAAATATGTTTATGTATATAAGATATTATATATATGTGTGTGTGTGTGTGTGTGTGTGATGTGATATATAAGAACTTCAGTGTTCTAAGGTAATATCATGCAGTTTCAGAAACAGGTAAGTCATTGATTTGGAGTGAAATACATAGTCACTATATTGAAATTCAGACTTAAGAGATTTTGGTGACCTTTTATTAAAGAATTAAAGATTTTTTTTTCGTATTTTATTTTATTATTTTGTTTTTTCGAGACAAACTTTTTCTGTAGCTTTGGAGTCTGTCCTGGAACTAGCTATGTAGACCAGGATGACCTCAAACTTACAGAGATCGACTTGCTCTGCCTCCCAAGTGCTGAGATTAAAGGCGTGCACCTCTACTGCTGGAAGAATTAAAGATTTGTAAAATGTACCCTTTATGTAGAACTCATAATTCAGATTAATGGCAAATGGGAACTTGGCATTTTACTGAGCTATTTATTAAAACTCACCTATTGCTTTCACTAAGCAAAAATCTACTTTTTACACACAATACACAATAGTTCCAATAAAATGTATAGTTCATCTCAATATCAAAATTTAACTTGAATGCATAAAATTTTAGTTGGTAAAGTATTTTAAGTCATGTTGGGAATTAAATTATATTTATCTGCTTAATTTAATTTTTTATTGGTCTGAGATCCTATAAAGGGGAAGCTGTGCAACCCCAATGGAATAAGTGTGGCTATTAACTGAGGTACATCAGGCATATACTCACCACAGTGCACACATTTCACAGTGGTATCATAAAATCTCCATCAAGAGCAGTTTCAGTACTAATAAGAATGGCACAGGAGAGCCAAAATCAAATTTCAGAGCGTGTCAGCTCAAGAAAGATTGAGGAGCTTTTGCAGGAAGCATGCCCTTGTGAGAGTCTGCTTTCCACAGGCTGACAAAGTACTCAACACTTTGAGTATAAAAGTGTTATTTGAACTCACGGTTTTCAGATTTCGGTACATGATCACTTGGCTCTGTCATTTTGGCATGTGGTAAAAACAGAGTATCATGGTGGGTGGTATAGAGTACTCAAACCTCATGGAGAACTGGAAGTGGGGAGATTCTAATATCTCCAAGGGAATGGCCTTAGTAACCAAACTTAATTCATTTTCATTAGACCTCAAATCCTAAAGGTTTCACTTCTTCCCAGCAGCCCCAGCTACAGGCTGGCAACCAAACCACAACAGAGGTAGAAATGATGAAAGGAAAGGAGGAGGGGCACATGACTCAAAATGGAGTCATTTCAGTGTAAAATGCAGCATTCACAGAAACAACACTGCTCTGTTATGACTGTGGTGGCAGTTTGAATGCCCTCCATTGGCTTTTATATTTGAATACTTCATCCCTAGTTGGTGGAATTGTTTTGGAAGAATTATGAGGTACGGCCCTGTTGGAGGTGGTGTGATGGAGAATGGGTTTTGAGGTTTCAAAAGACTCCTGCCTACCCAGTATCTCTCTCTCTCTCTCTCTCTCTCTCTGCCTAGTGGTTGTGGATCAAGATGTGAGCTCTCAGTCATTCCTTTACTCCTTCATCAAGGATTCTCATCTTTGAAATTGTAAGCCAAATTAAATGCTTTCTTTTATGAATTGCCTGGATCATGGAGTTTACGACAGCAACAGAAAAGTAACTAAGAATGTGAACAGTCAAATGAGTTTGGAGCCAATCGGTTATACTGATCGTAGATCTTAAATTTCTTGTAATTAGCTCACTGTCATGTTTCACCATGACATAGTGATGCTCCACTCACGGAGGTAACCACAAGCTTGTATTTTTCTAGATTAGAATTCATCTCTACCACATCAGGTATCATTACTGGCAAAGTTAAGAGGGGAAAATATTATATTAAAATCTATGATTTCATTTTTTGCTTAATTTGTGTATCTAAAGCAGCTTTAGACACCCTGTTTTTAAGCATGATTATCATGACTTATGAATGATTTTGGCCCCAAATTGTAGTTTAGCGTGGATAATCACCAAAAAAATAGACAAAAGTCAGGAGACTCAAAGAAAACAAGCAATGAATCACTTTCCTCTCAAAACTAAAATTTGGCTTCGAGACAAAAGGATCAGTTTGTTTTCCTAGGATGTCATTAATGTCACGACCTATAAGCAAACATGAATCTAAGTAAGGATTCCATTTTCAAAACAGAAACTTGGAAGAGGGATTTAAAAGGAATAATGTAACTACATACAACAGACACAAATAAAGAAAAAGAATTAAAAATATTCCATTTAGGCAATGATACTGTAGTAAAGTAACCCATGGTGGTTTCAAACAAACCCACATCTGGTCCTTGATATTAACTGGCTACTTCCAAGAATTTTTTTGAGTGAGCAGAAATAGCAATGCATTTTACAGATTATAGGAATTCAATTACGGGACAGAAGGCAGCTGTGGGGCCACTCGTGTTAAAAGAAAAAGAAAAAATTTTATTTAAGATTCCAATATGATTTAATTTGTCATATGTATACACGTGGTGGGGAGGGACCTGACTTATGTGTAAAGAAAAAAAAATGAGAAAAAGCGACATTTTCTTGGTGAAAGGCTGTTACCAACACACCTTCTTCAGTTTGGTAACTATGTTTGCCATTTCTGAAAAGGTGGCACACATTTCACAGTACTTGTTGAGGGAGTAGGTCCCCATATGCCTAGTCAATTCCCACAAGGGTGATTGATGTGCTGTTTGTCTCTGCATGGCACACACCCATGCACTCGTTTGCTCTGTTTTGCTTCCTTTTGTTTTGAAACTCTTCTAGTATCTTAACAAGCTAGGCTCAAAAATATGACCGATTTCATGAAAATTTTCTCTGCGTGTAAAATAATATTAAGCAAACAATATTATTTCTAATTGTGATTTGCCCAAAAAAGCAAAATAAAAGTAAGTAAACAAAAGTGCAGCAGTAGAAACCCTGTCCTAAAAGGAAAAAATAAAAAGCTCAGCAGTGTTTAAGAGAAAATAGTTTAATAATCTATAAATGAAAAAAGTCACTACAAGAAATTATTTTATGTAAAAGTCTGAATCTGAACGCTGTGAAACTTCCATATAAGTGCTTTGTTCAGATGAAATTCTGATCTTTAAATTAAAATTCAAAATTAAATTTTTAAAAAGATGATATCAGTATGCTTGTAGACAAATGTATGGATAATGAAATGTCTATGTGCATATCTATTTTTGTGCTGGATGGTTACTGTGTTCTGTTGGGAAGTATGATTGATAGCTGATTGAAAGTCCTAAAACATGGGGATCCTAAGAAAATGACTAGGCTCAAAATGATATTTAGAGCTTAGAATTGTACATTCTTCTTTCTTGTGACCCTTTTTCTCTCTAATTGTTGTAATATGTGTATATATATATATATATACATATATATTTCTAAATACATAGATATGACCTTCTTAAGTCTGTATGTGACTTGTATGCATATGTTTTCATGGCTGATCATTTGCGTTGTAAAACCAATTGATGTCCCTTTTTTTTTTTAATTCTTTTTTTCTGACCACTCATGTTCCTCAATGCCCAGCAACACACAGCACTGAACACAAGGGAATCAGTAGTTGATAGCATTGACTGATGCCCTTATAGAATGGTCAAATGAAACCAACTATGGCAGAGTGAGGGCATTCAAAGCACCCAGGTAAACCAGAAGTGTTGATTCCATGATTCATCTAATGAACAACAGACATGGTACATCCCATACCAGCTGCCATACGGGAAGACAATCGCAAAGAAGCAATGAAAGCTCACTTTTCCTAGCAAATCCACAGAAGCTTGGCTATTGCATGTAACTTTCATTGAGTTTTCTTCATACTTCTTCAGTGAAATGCTTTTTAATATTTTAGGCATACACACTAACTTAATTTTAGATTTATAGATTTGTCAACATAATTTTGCTGAGATTGCTAGATGTTCACACATTGAAGTACCGTATTAGCATATTTATAATTAGCATATTCTGTTCAAGAGTGGTTTTTAGGTTTGTTTTGTTCTTAAGACAGGGTCATGGTCTGACCTAGATACACTGTATATATATATATATATATATATATATATATATATATATATATATATATATAATGGTTGTGATGTTTGGTATTCTTGTAGGAATCCTAAAAGTGGGAGAGGGTGCTATTGTCTCTGACTCTTTCGTCTGCTTTTGGGACTGTCTTTCTCCTTTTCCAGCCTTAATATGAGGGGATGTGCCTAGTCTTACTGTAACTTGATATGCCAGATTTAGTTGATATTTCCGGGAAACCTGCCCTTTTCTGAAGGGAATTGGAGGAGGAATGGATGGGGCGGGAGGGCAAAGAGACTGGGAGGAGAAGAAGGAGGGGAAATTTTGGTTACAATGTAAAATATGAGAGAAGAAACAAAAACTAGTAAACAAATGCATGGGGATTGAACAAATAAAAATATATTTAAAATGTTCAAATATTTTTTGCTAAAGGGCCAGGCTGTCACTTTCAAGGACAGACAAAACTCAGGACACAGAACAGGTGAAAACGTGGTATAAGTACCACATGTAAGGCTTTAGCCTGAACCGTTAACTCTCTACGTACGTAACTTCTTAGAAATTATGACAATTTACAATACATTATTTGCAATAAATTTCTTTTTAATGTCCTAGATAATCAGAGTTACTTTCCCTTAGTCATAGCTAACCACTGAGGCCAGTCATAGTGTTAATCCATCCCTCTAGCCATTACTTATCTCTCTACTCTTAAAGCCTCAATGATAGAGTGGGAAACTTTGCTTTTATCTTCACCTTACTTATAAAGAAGCTAACCTGTGTTGTCCTACGCAGTGTAGGAGGCACTGGCAGGGTATGAATGTGGATAGCCATGACAAGGATTCAGGAAGTATCGCAATGCTTCCACCCCTCTCCATTGCTTAATTTTCTGTCCAAACAGTTCTACTCTTGGCTGTTATGTGACTGCAGCAAGTTGCAAACAATCAGCATGACTTCTAGGCACTGTTCTTGAAAGTTCAAAGGAATGTACAAAGGTTCTGCCATCAGAGGAAAAAGCAAGCTTGGGTCCAGATTTCACCACTTAAGACCATATACTTTGTGTAAAAGAAAGAGGGTCATTTAGAAATCAAGATATGCCGGGGGAAGGCAGAAGCAAGCAGGTATCTATGAATTCGTGGCGATCCTGGTCAAGAGTGCGAGTTCCAAAACGAAAGAAAGAAAGAAAGAAAGAAAGAGAGAGAGAGAGGGAGGGAGGGAGGGAGGGAGGGAGGGAGGGAAGGAAGGAAGGAAGGAAGGAAGGAAGGAAGGAAGGAAGGAAGGAAGGAAGGAAGGAAGAAGGAAGGAAGGAAACCCAAGATACAAGGTAAAATGAATACCAAAACAATGTCTACTGAACACCTGTAGATGATACATACCCCATCTTTCCAACCTACCAGGGCAATGTTCATACAAGGAAACAGTAAAACAATGAGAATTCATCATACCAAAAAGTATTTTTATGTAAAATCACACAAAACAGCATTTGCCCTGAATGCTCAATAAAACCAACTAATTGAACACAGTCTGTTTGCATAAACTACAAACTCTGAATGAGCAATAGGAACTCAACATTTACATTGCAGAAGAACCAATTTCAAGCCTAAAGTGTTTTGTTGTAAACTTTAGAATTTAAATATAAGTCAAACTCATTATCACCTCTTGTTATTCAAAGTTCTTTGCTGAATCCATTTTTCATCTGTCTTGCAATTATTGAAGACCAATGTTCTTAAAGTTTCCTTTCATCGATCCATTGCTTTTGACCTTGGCATTCTGCATACTTCACTTAATCTAACTTCCACGTGTACTCTGCTCGGATAATTTGGAAATATATGTCACATTCTCCCAGACCTAACTTTTCCTACCAGTGAAAGATTCCTTTTTATTTAACCTGACAGCTCCAATTATCAACAGTACCTTATATCCCAAAGAACATAAAAATGAACCTGCACTTATGTAGCAAAAGGTCAGTTCAGCTTATAACAAGAATGTATATCCTCCAGTAATAAAGCAATCTTTAAAAGATGTCAGAATACATGCCTGGAAGTTGGAGAAGGGATGGGTCTCTTGTTAACTCTTTCTGAGCCCTCTAATTGGTGAAGGCTTGTTAG